>NC_082381.1:79998830-80326295 GCF_027477595.1 Haemorhous mexicanus | reverse complement strand
ATCAGTGTTATCATCATATATATCCATGTATTAATATATTACCTTGTATTGCACTTCTATGTATTGTTATATATATTCATGTAAATATAACATAACATAATATACTATCAACGTTGATATGTGGTCTTAATGTACTTCAGAAAGCAGGATAAATTTTGTGTATTAACTCCTCAGATGCTGCTTTCATTGGGCTACTGAGCTTTTTGGCTTTGTACAGTTCTATCACCCCCAAATCAGGGAGTTGTCATCCTCCAGACCATTGTGTATTCCTGCAGAAGAGACACAGGAAAATGTCTTCCTATGTATCCAGGCATTTCTTCTGGTCTTGGTAGAACAGCCTAGGGCTAGGAAGGGTTAAAATCTCCTGCAGCCTTAGCAGGAGTCAGCTGTTGGCCACAGCTGCTGATTGAAAAACCATTTAGATGTGCAGTGTGGAAGAGGAACATCGAGTAAAAGTAGGCTGCTGCTGGGATGTGTTCTGTTTGTGCTTGATTTTGGTGCTCCTGATTTGTTTGCACGCAGTGTGCATTAAATTCCGTGTAGGATTGCATCATTTAATGCAGCTTTGCAGAGGCAGGCATTCAGGCTGCTTGGCAGACCTGATGTCCATCACTCCTAGGTAATGCCATACCTGCACTGCTTCTCCTGTTCACTGGGATGTGGCAGCAAACCATTACAGCACTGCTGTGTTCTGGTCTGAAAATAATCCTGCTGGCACTTTTTGACGTTTCTAGCTGTTTTATTTAACGTGACTTGTGGGGTGGTTTTTTGTTATTTCAAGAGCTTGGCCTGGCTGTGATTTTACTTGACTCCCCTGTAGCCAACTTTCGCTGTCTGTTCTGTTTCTACTGTTGAGCTGCATGAGGCTTTACATCTGTAACCCGCCATCCCAGAAATGTTTGTTTTTCATTTGAGAGTGATTCCTGCATATCTGGCGCTCTGGGCTGAAGAGACAGTAAACATAATTTTACAGCCTTTTTACAGAGTTATCTTAAGGCTGAGTTCTTTATTTGTGAGGGTTTTTCAGGTGGTCACTAATGCTTTTGTCTTACAGGGAGAGTTTTTGTTCTTGCAGGGATTGTTTTGCAGCTGTGATTCCTGCAGTACAAAGTCTGGACAGAAGTGCAATGCCAGTTTCAATCTGCACAGAAAGGAAGCAATAGCAAAGATATACAGCCACAGAGTGGCTAGAGTCTGTATGGATGTGCTGAACTGTACTGCAGCAAGACCTTGTTCATAGTGAAGACAGACTTTCTTTGTCTATTTTAGGACTTACCTAGTCTTTTTTCCCCAAGTCATGAAGGTGGTGGAAGATATAGGACTACTTGTGGTAGTGCTGGCCTTGTGTGCTTTTTTTTGTGCAGATGAAAACTGCTCCTGAAATTATCCTCCCATAAGCTTTGGATAAGTAGGTCATCTGCTTTGCCATGGTCTGGCCAACTCTATGTTGCCTGAAGCCAGATTCCAGTAAGGGTTAGGGAAGAAAATCCAACGCAAGTGACTTGTCCCTTCTCTTTGAGAGGTCTTTCCAAAACGTGGTGCAGGGTTGTGTGAACTGACAGATGCAAGTAACCAAGGTGACCACAATCCACAGCTGCAGTGCAAAGAGTAGATTTATCTCATCACCTCGCTGGCTAGAAGGTTTCAAAAACAGATGGGGACACATACCCTGCTGAGCTTGCTCCATCTTAGCAGGGACCAAAAGCACATGGGCCCATTCCTGGGCCTCCACATCTCAAAGGGCCTGGCCCATTTTACAGTTCTGTGCTTTCTGTAACCTCCAAGGTTCTTATCTCTCTTTCTCCCAGCGGGGAGACCCAAGTGTGTGAAGAAAATCATTGACAGCATTCTATTTTCTACAGAAATTCCTTTTCTCAAGACAGACAGAAAACTACACAAAGCAAACACAATACATTAAATTTCCCACACTGAATAGTCTTAGCGTCCCCCAGCTGCCAGGTTGTCTCGAATGACAAAAACTCTGTTTTTCCTCCTCACTAAATTTTCCACTTTCAAGCCTTTTCTCCCTGCAGTGGTGTGATTCTTGGGGTGCTCTGAGCACCCCAAGATCCCCAGCAAGCCCAGAAATCTCCAGTGCTGTTGAGACTGTCATGTCCTCTCCATTTCTTGATGCCGTCTCAGGAGCCTTCACCCTGCTGTGGACACCTGAATAAGAACAGCTGTCCATTCACCACTGCATGTAGCTCTGTGACAGACTTAGGGAACAGTTTTGCCTCCCTGTGCAGGCACAGGTCAGGGAGCTGGCCTTGATTCCTGGCCTTGAAGCCGAGCTGAGTTCAATGCCTGACTCCCTCAGCCAAACACTCCATTCCCTGCCTCCTGTGGCTGCTGTGGTGAAGAGTTTTGAGCTCACAGCTCCTAGGCATAGATGGTGGTAGGAAAACCTTCAGTCCAGATTTCTGCTGGCTTTGACTCAGGTTCACCCACAGCTGATGGCTGTGGTTTTGTCACTACTCAGCTGCAGCTGCTGGTTTGTGGGCTCCTCAGGTGGGCAGGTCAGTAGAAGGAGCACACTGATGAGGCAACCAGCTGGCAGCCCTGCTTTGCACAAATCATAGAAGCATACCATGGCTTGGGTTGGAAGGAACCTTAAAGGTCATACAGTTCCAACCCCCTTGCCATGGACAGGGAAGCCACCCATTAGGTCAGGATCACTGAGGCCTGACCAAAGCTGTGCAGATAGGGACGGGTAGTCTTGGCATCTTTGAATAATGAGTGTGCCCAGAAATTTATTACACTTATAGGATTTTCTTTCTTTCTCTGTGGGTTCTTGAGTGCTCTGGTGATCCTACAAAACCCAGGCTCCAGCACACAGCCAGATCTGCACTTCAAAATGGAATTGTGTGGTTTCTGCTGTTGCAAGATCTTCAGGAAGCTTTCAGAGTGCTCTGGCAAAAAGATGCTGTGCAAGCATAGTCCCTCCTGCTGCTACTGTTGCTGCTACTAGAGAGTCTGTGATAAGAAAAGATTTACTGTGTCTGCATTTTAATTCATTAGCAACTTCTGTGTGATATGAACAGCTAGAAACATCAGTCTTCTTCTTCTCTGCGGATTTGCATAAAGTAATTAGGAGCATATGTGCTGGGGGCTGGGGCCAGGAGAAGGAGGAGGAGCAGATTCCATCCCAGAGCACCTCAGTGGATGCTCTGAGTCATGGCCTGTAAATGGCTCTTGCCAGTGCCACATGCCAGATGATGAGTCACAGAGCAAAGGAGCACAGAAATGGGAGAAACTGGTTGGGTCACTGTCCTGGCTCCTATGTTGGCTGGTATAGATCTGCTGCTTGAGCTGTTTCTGATGTCTTATGTAACTCTAAATGCGCAGAGCAGCTGGGGCTTCTTGTCCTCTGTCTGGGGGGCAATACCTGCCTCACGCTGCTTGTGTCATCATCAGCAATACACACACTACACCCATTGCTTAGTTTTGTGTGTGCTGGTAAGCACTGGCCCATGCAGCTCCTTTCTGCCAGCAGCACAAGGGCTGTGACTGACCGTCACGTGCTGTGGTTTCCATTTGGAACACATCATAATCCTATATAGTTCTGGGATGTAATGATACATTAATCATGGGCTTAGTCAGGCTGTCCTGGAAACCACTGGAAAAAGCCCTGGCCAAGGCAGGGATCTGTGGAAAGAAAAGGGAAGTGGTCTTTTCAGGAATCACTGCACAGCATCACAAGAGGAATCAGCCTGAGGAGAGGCAGAAGTTTAGGAAGTACTTTGTTTTTCTATTTTTCTGCAGCTCCCTTTAAACATAAACTGCTGGAATATTCACCCTGGGAGCATGTAGACGACCCTGACTATGCTCCCTGTCCCCTGAGGCAGGGAAGGAGAGCTGGAGGTTTAGGATGAGTTAAACAATAAACATTTCCTTTGACACCTTTTTTTTTTTCCCCCCATTAATCTCACTGGATAATTTAATAAAGCACTTAATGAAGGTGTGAATTTGGTAGAGATGTATTGGCTGGCAAGAAAAAACAGGTGTCCGAACAAATACCAGTAAATAGACTCATCCTGCAACAACTTACAGGCTTCCTCACCTCCTCCCTCTGCTTACACATTCCCATGGTTCAGATCCATCCCCAGGCCACTCACCCCGAACCACTTATCCTCTTCTCTGATGCTGCTCCCTGAATGCCCTCCAGTTTTCTGGAATCTTCCTAATAAATTCTTGTTTAAAACCATCCAGTACTTTCTGGCAGCTTTTGTAGTGGCAGAGCTGAGGCAGGGATGAACTGCAGCATTGGTGCTGGATGCAGTGAGCCCTGAGATCCCCCACACTGTCTGAAGGGTGGTTTTCAGTTTGGATCAATCTCCCAGCCCTTTTGCCTGGAGGTAGACATACAGGGATTAAACTGAAAATATCTCTCCCCGTGGAGCAAAGAGATGTGTCTATTGTGCCTTTGTCTGCAAGATGACACAAACTGTTGCTTTTTGCAGCATTTCTACTGGTGCTTGTTTTGTAGGGCTGGGAGGTTTCTTCAGGCATGTTAATGCAAATGCACTGTAGGAGTCAGGGGTTCACATGGAACAGCCCTCAAAGAACAAGCAGCTCTAATACAAAAGATTTTTTTTCTGCTTCTTCTATGAAACTGAACGCCTAGCTTTTAACCCTGTTTTTGCATATTTTACCCTTGAATGACATGATGAATTTTTGGTCTGCCTGAAGAAGGTGATGATGGCAGTGAAACCAAAGCCATACAGAAGGAGTCAGAAATAACCCTCGCAGTTAAAGGTTTCCTTTAGACACTCAATTTCATGGATGAAGTGACTGAGGTTTGTATTAACAATAATCTGTTCAGAAGAGCCATCCTCCAAAAAGCCAGCATTGCCTCCAGCTGACAGTTCTGATGATGTTGTGCTTGCTTCCTCATTCTCTGTGCTCTATGTGCAGTCTTTTTACATTAAAATCACATTTATCTCTCATATCTCTGCCTGCCTCCTCCAATGCATTACATTTTATGAGGAAGCCTGTATTACCGTGAGCTGAACCCTGTCGCCTCATATGTGTGCAGGGGACAGCTCTGAGCAGAGCAGGGTATTAAGGGTTCAGCTCTAGAACTCCAAAATCGTGGGTGGAGACATAACAAGTATCAGAGTATGCGTGGAGGTGTGCAGCCATCACACATAACTCGTCAGCCCTTAGAGGCAAATGAAGCCGAGTCTGGTGGCTTCTGCATCTTCTCAGCAGTGTTGCAGAGGCAGGAGTTGGTACCCGAGGCTGAGGAGCCATGAAGCTGCACCAACCACCTTTGAATTAGCACAGTGTCCTCAGTCTTAGGGGCGTGACAGGAGAGGGATTTGAGGGGCATCTGTGTAGTGGTCAGCCAGGACTTAAAAGGCATGGCGTGCAGAGCCCAAAGGATTCTGCATGCTCCTGTTACCTGCAGCATGCTGCCTCCCCTCTAAAGCTCAGATGTGACCTGATAGGCAGCTCTTAGATCCATGCTGAACCATCCTTTGCTGCTCAGCACTCACCTGCTTTTTACCCAGAGCTTTGCTGCAGCTAAGGAGTTTTTGTGGTATGCATTTATTTCCATGGGGCTACAGTAATTCATGAGCAACTCTGTAGCAAATGCAGCATCTCACAAAAAGCCATTTTTGTTGCTCTGTATTATCCTGTTTGGAATGAAGCATCCACAATGTGGCCCTCACCTTCTCCGGGTGACGCATAGCACCTCAAGGAAGAGCTCCCTGAATAAAGAACCCATATCTGCCATGTTGCAGCAGATGGTGTCAGTATGGAGAAGGCAAGAATTCTGACATTTGAAAATAAAATGGCTGATGTACAGGCGTATCTAGAGTCATGGTGTTCCCTGCATGTCTCCCTGCCTTGCTCTGCTATTGCACCCTATTCTAGGCAGGAATCAGTGCTGGATGCTGTGTTTGCTCTTGTGTGTTGAGCCGGAATCATGACAACAATAAGAAGAATGAACTGATTTGGCAAAAAATGTTCAGGTATGAACTGCCTAACCCCATCTGTGAATTTCCTGTTGCAAAAGGGAATTGAGGGCTTTAGGAAGAACTGATAAAAAACAGCAAAATCTGAAAGTGGTCTGCTTGCTGCATTTTATTCCCCAACGCCAATCCCAGTGTAGCAGACCCTGAGTAGGATGAGGAAGGATACTTCTGCAGCCTTCCAGAATAAGGAAGAGTCAACTAATGGTGCAGCCAGGGAGGATGCTCTGGTGCTGGAAACTGAACAATCCCTGTTGTAGCAGTGCCATTGCCAACCTCCCTGCACCCCCAAGTCCAGAGGAAGCCAGGAGGTTGCAAGGGAGAGAAAAGGAGTAGCTATGGTACAAAATGTCATGCCTATCCCCAGAGAAGCCATCAGGATGTTTCCTGGCAGGAGCTGTGTGCATGTCACCTGTGATCCTGCACCTTGGAGCCTTGTGCTGGGAGCAGGTCATGAGTGAGTGCAGAATGGGCATCCTTCTGCTGCAGGTCTCTGGTGGGCAGTGAATCACAGCCCACCAGGGAGCCTGTACTGCTGCTGGAGCCAGAGAGCTGGGCAGAGCCTCGTGTTGCAGCCAGAGCACCGGAGAGACAGATGGGAAGTGGCTGCGTGTCAGCTCTGACATTTTGCCGTCAAATGTCAAAGTGTGTCTGTGCAAGCCTGTCCTCCCACAGCAGCTTCTGTGCTGACGTGAATTGTGTGCTGCTCAGCAGGGCCTGTCAGCAGATTGGTGCTGGTGCTGGGAGCCTGCTCCAAGCAGCCATTTCCCAGAGGCAGCAGAGACCTGGTGCTTCAGCAATGAAGTGCACTGCCATCACAGTCTGTGTCTTCAAAATGATGCTTTTCAGGAGGTTGCATTGTGGCAGCACTTGAAATACAGCAAAGCCTGGTGGAGAGATGTGATCTGAGCATTACTATCAGATACAAGAGCAGTAACAAAGGTGGGGTGGGCTACTTGAGTAGATAGGCGCTGGGAGACCAGTTTTTTACCCAAAATGTTTGTGAGGTGGGAGCAGGAAGACAGGATAGGCTTCTGCTGAGTGCAATAGAAATAAATTCAGATAAACTCAGAGCTCCTGCTGTGCCATCAGTGGTGCACAGGATCCAAACTGAGGAAGGAACACCCCTCCAGCAAGAGAGGGTGCGTGTGTGTGTGTCTGTGTCTGTGTGTCTGTGTGTCTGTGTGTGTGTGTGTGTGTGTGCTCTCAGGGTCAGCAGCTGCTGTTATCTGCAGTGGATCTTGAGCAATGGGGTTTCAGGAATCTTTGATGAAGAAAATGTGCCCCCCAGGATCTGGGCTGAGTAGACATCAGCCTCTGTGACAGCAGCCATGGGAAAGGAGCCAAAGGCTTGTAAGACTTTGGCTTGTAAGCCAAAGGCTTTTACACCCCTGAAAGGAGTGTAAAGGCTAATAGAGGTTTTAGGGAGACTACAGGTGAGGGGAGTTTGGGGTTGCACAATTAATAGTCCAGTTGGATATCCACCACCTGGTCCAAGTGGTCCTCTCTTTCTCAGAGCCTAAACCTGGATGAAACCTCCCAGGAGAAGCAGACATGTAGGTGAGACTTCCGGCCATGTAAGTCTCTGGTAGTATCTACCAGAAGGCTTGTCTGTTCTCTGACAATGGTGTTAGCTTTAATTTTTGCATTATTGGATGTTTACTGCAAACATTAGCTCTGTGTCCATCTTTATGTTTTTATTTCCTGCCAGCATCATCCTGTGTCTGTGAGAAGCACTACTGTGCGTGGGAGGAAAGTATTTCTTTTGATCATCTTTATCATCTTCTAATTGCTATTCTTACACCTTGAAAGAAGTGAAGTTCCTGATGTTTCTGTGTAGCTGTCTCATTGCTCATACTCTTGTTCTAACTTAATTTAACCCACATTTCTCACTTTCCCTCCTGTGTTCCCACGTGCCTTTGCAGGTCTGCTCCAAATCCATTATCACCCCACAGTAACAAATGCTGAGGTAAGGTAGGCAAAACCCACTGTGAATACCACTTTCTGGAGTCTGAAGGTCAGTGGTGGGGGCCCTGGAGTCCAGAGCAATCCCAGGATGCAATTTTCAGGGTGCAGTGATCACTGGGGATGCCTGGATGAGTTATGGGATGTGTAGTGCTGACCGAGGGTGCTTGGGCCAAGGTTTTCAGAACAAGTGGTTGATCTGTGAGAGCATTAGGTAATTTTTTAATCTCTCAGACTCATCCTGGATCACTGCTCTCATTTGTGGTTTCTCCCTCTCCTTGCTGCCTTAGCTGCCTGCTGATACACTTGTCTGTGTTGTATTATCTGATCTGTAGAAGGGAAGGCAAGAGGAAAATCCCCTCCAAACTTGTGCTGAAGGTGCTTGTAGGTTGGACCTTTGGGTTAGGTGAGGCGGGAGAACTGGGTTTGTCCTTTGCTCTCCCATGTCAAACGCTGGTGAACATCTGCAAAGAAGATGAAGAGAGACTTTTGACATGAGCAGAGAGTGATGGGACAAGAGGGAAAAGCTTTAAACTGATAGATGGCATGTTTAGATTAGATATTAGGAAGAAATTCTTTACTGTGAGGGTGGAGAGGCACTGGAATGGGTTACTCAGAAATTGGCCCATCCCTAGGAGTGATCAAGGCCAGGTTGGATGGGGCTTTCAGCAGCCTGGTCCTGTGAGGGTTGGAACAAGATTTTCTTTAAGGTCTCTTCAGTTCAAACCATTTTGTTAATCCTCTGGCTCTGTAAGAACCTATTATTTTGTGAACACAGGGAGAGTGGGGTTCTTGGTGCCCTGCCTGTGCAGTGCCTTGCCTCTATGGCTTCTGGGACTGTGGCAGTCACACTGTTGTGAAGTGCAGCAGGTAATAAGCAGGTAAATGACACAGCTACTGCGGCAGAGAGATATGATCCCCTCCCAGACCACAGCAGAGACCAGTTTGAGCTGAGGTTTCACCATCAGCCAAAGGTCAGCAAAAGTGCTGTATGGGACCTATTTGACCAATGCCAGTGGCTCCCCGTGGTCCCACTGAGGTCATCCACTCCTTTTCACTAGCGTTAGGGAAATCCTTGTGTACGTAAGTAGTTGCATATTTTGGCATGACCCCCTGGCACCATTAAAAGGGCTCAGGACCTCATGGAGTCTCCTGGATTTTGGAAAGGAATTACTGTTGCTGCTTTTATGTTCCAGTCTGCTCCTCTTTCCAGTCTCTTCCTGGACATTTGTGTGTGTCTGTTGCAAGACCTTGCCATGTTTGGTTCTTGAAGGAAAGTTCAATGTACCTAAAAGGAAGCAAAGATGTTCAATCCAGTGTGAGAAGATAGACTTCTCTCACCAGAGTGCAGTGCTTCCCTTCAGACCCTGTGCTGTTTTCCTGTGAGCACACAGTGCCATCTGCAGTGAGGTCTTTGTTTGGCCCAAATCCTGTGCAGCCCTTTGGCCTCTTGACTGAAATCAATTACTCTTTCCAGAGATCTTTGAGAGGGCTCAGGTGAAATCACAGGTGTTGTCCCAGGAGCCTGCATGGAAGGTGACGTGTTTGTTTTACTTTGTGATGGTTTGTTTCCCAGAAGAAGGACCTCGTGTTCAGGGACTTGTGCTGACAAGGAACCAGTCTGTTTGATCCTTGTCAACACATGAAATCTTCAGTCAGCCAAGGATGCTTTAAATAACCACTGCCTTTCCTGAGAGGTGACTTCCTTTGTGATTTTGTCTCTCTGTAGGTATCTGAATTCCCTCATGAGAAGTGTCCTCCCTGCCTCTCATGTGCAGCCCTACCTGTTCATGGGTGGTACCAGCTTTACTGATGCCCTGAAGAGTATTCCTCACCATGGATAGTCCACCCAAACTGACTGGTGAGACGCTGATTGTCCATCACATTCCCCTGGTGCATTGCCAGGTCCCCGATAGACAGTGCTGCTCCGTGAGCAAAAGGACCAACCCCTTCTGCCAGCCAGAGCTCAGCATTACACGGACTGCTGCCCTTCCAGACAGAGACCTCTCACAGACTGACTCCTTGGTGTACAGCAGCTTTCTCCAGACCTCTGAAACCTCAGCAGAGGGCTCAGATCACAAAGAAAGAAAAGCAAGGGATCTGATTGTCCCTAGTGTCAGTAAGCGACACAACCCTTTCCTGCTGAGTGAGGATGAAGACCTCAGTATTTTTGGGGATGACTTGGGTCAAAAATCTTTCCACCTTCACAACTCACTCGTTGATGGCAAGCCTCCCTTCAATCTGCAGGATCTGGCCTTGCCCCCTTTCCACCTCCACGACTCTAACCACATTGTGAAATCCTGGAACATGGCCAGCCGGTCTGGTGTGGTGGACGGGCAAGAGGACAAACTCGGCAGTGACGACATCCAGAAGAGGAACAATGCAAACAGGTGCCATCAGGCCTCAGAACGCATGGAGCTGGATGAATGCAGCTGCCATCGTGGCAGCTCCTCCAACTTCTCCTTCGACAGTGGTGACCAGGAGTGGAACCAGAACATGGGTGAACCGCTGAGGAATCAGGATGCCCTGCACAGGACATGCAGTTGTTCCAGCTCAGAGATCCAGCACTGTCGCTGCTACAGTTCATCAAGTCAGTCTGAAGTTATTGACCAACAGATGGGCTACATCAGTGACTCTTCTTGCAACAGTTCTGATGGGGTCCTGGTGAACTTCAGTGCTCTCTACAACAAAATGAATGGTCAGCCTCAATCCAATCTGAATTCAGCTAACCTGTCCTGTGACTCTTCCTTCTGCAGCCACTCAGACACAGGAGCTTTTTACCTGGATTTACACTCATCACCCACTGAATCCAAGATGTCTTGCGAGTCACATAACCCAGAAAGTTCGGGGAAGGTATGTGGGTGTCAACACTCCTCCTCACCTGTCCTTGATGCTAACTGCAATTCCTACCACCTCCACTGTGAGCCTTGCACATCGGAGAGCTCAGACCTCACTGCCTGCTTCCAGAGCCAAGCACGGCTTGTTGTGGCTACTCAGAATTACTATAAGTTAGTCACATGTGACTTGTCTTCCCAGTCATCCCCCAGCCCTGCGGGATCTTCCATAACTAGCTGCTCAGAAGACCAGACCAAGGGTAGCCCAGCCCAGCCCACAGAATACTATCTGTTCAGAAGGCCAGATCTAAGACAAGAAGGCAATGTAGAGTGCAGTGAAGAGGAGCCAAAGGGAGAATCCAGCCAGAACATGATTGAGGGTCAGGTCTATGTCAATGTGTCACCACCGAACCTCAACACAAGCCGGCAGCGCTCCAGGAGCTACGATCAGAACCTGGACAGGAGTCCTAGCAGCAGGCTGGGCTCCTTGGAGCGCATGGTGAGCTGCCCAGTCAAGCTGAGTGAAAGTCCAGCAATACCCATTCAGAGCTCTCCCCCCAAGAGGGTGACATCGTTTGCTGAACTAGCTAAAGGACGGAAAAAGAACGGCACCTCCCCACCGCACCGCTCCAGTGGTGATTCTTCCCTGGAGTTCTCTCCTATCCCTGAGACCCAGCGGGACTGCCCAACCTTCCTTGATGAAAGAGCTCGGCGCAGCCAGAGTCTTCCACCCATGCCCTTCATCCATGGCCTGAACCGGAGCTGCGAGGGCTTCTGTTTGAATCATGCTTTTGGGGACAGCCAGGCTTTGTGTTCCACCAAAGACTCCATCTCCAGTGAGAAGGCCCCCAGTGGGCATGGGGCAGGTGAGCAAGCCTCTCTCTCCCTGCTGACGGAGGCAGATGCCAGCTTCTCGGGTGGCTCTGCCAGTGGCCACGGACAAAAAGATGTTAGAGCCCGAGCAGACGGTAAGGAGCCAAACAAGGCAGAAGGGAGAAGTAAAAAGGAAGGCAGCTCGTTGGGCTATGTGGGGAGCAGCAGGGAAACCTGCATGGTGATAAGAGACCTGTGTTGGGGCAGTTTGGTTCCTGGTCTGCCAGTCCCTGGGACAAAGTCTTGCTGTGCTTTGTCACGGAAGTCTTTCAGTCTCATATCAGGGCAAGTGTCTTGTCCTTGTATTTGTAAAGCCTCCTGAGGGTTTGTTCATACCTCTCACTTTGTGTTAGCAAGGACATGGCATTAATACTGAGAGAGCTTGTGCAGCTTGAAGGATTGTATCCCTTCCAGGGCATTTACTGTGCTTGTCCATGAGAATCACCTGCCCTTAGCTCATAAGACAGAGATGTTAAAATGCTCAGAAGAGTCATAGTCACAGCCTTTGTTTTTGGAGCTATGTGGGGAAGAGGCATAGCCAGCAGTCTCCTTTCCATGCAGGTCCTGGAAGCTCAGACAGTTTCTGCTAGGACTTAACAGTGTGAGTCCCACAGAGTCTAATCTGTATGTCTCTGCTGGAATATCCTAGACATGTCCCTCACAGTGCTGTGGATTGCAGCAAAAGTTCCCAGGGGGAGCCACTGTCACAGTTACCTCTGTGGGGAAGCCTGTAATATATGAGTTGTATTCCACTCTGATATTGCTGTCACTTGTTCTCATGAGGAAGCTGTGTGACATTCCCTTTGGAAGAATGGCCATTTCTCCAGCACTGTGGGAGACCTCTGTCTCTGCCTTAGGCAGATACCTGCTTCACAGGTAAAAAGCCCTTCTAAAATGCCTCTAACCAGACCATTGCAGTGAATAGCCCCTACTATGTCAAAAAATTGTTGTGCCTTAACAGACTGTCTCCACTTAATGTTCTGAAAATTTCTAGCAGGAGATAAGAACTTGTGGTTTATTGCCATGGCAGGGGCAGGAGAGATTTTGGCCTTTGGAGCAAAAGGTTTTTAGTTTTTGTCCTGTTTGTGTGAGCCTTGAATGTGTGCTTGGTGTGGGATGGCAGTGAAGGCAGGTCTCTGCTGGGAGAGGGCAGCATGGCAACAGCCCTCTTAGCTTCAGAGGGAGGGCTTGGAAGGAGCAGGCCCTGCTCAGGGAAGAGAGGGCAGATAGGGCTTTCAGGGTAATATATCCCAGCAGTTGCTGCCCACCATCCCAATGGGATCCTTCTGCACTTTGACAGCAAGGCAGGCATCAGGGCTGTGCAGGAAGCTCCTGCCTGCAGCTGGAGATGGAGCCATATCTGCTGTGCTCCAGCCCAGAGCAGCATGCAAGCCTAGGGACTCTGAGAGGGGCTAGAGGGAAAGCAAGCCCTGCTAAAGGCTGGTTACAGGAAGAAAACTCTGGAATACCCCACAGGCAGCAGGTACACCAGGGCTGATCAGGGATCTCAGTCAACCCTACATATGCACCCAGTGCTGTGTGTGTTTTGCACTGAATGCACAGTGTGTCACACTTCAGATATGTACCTCAGGATATTTGTGGCTCCACCAGGAGCTGGAGGCATGTAGATCAGCCCACCACACTCCCTCAGAACATCCTAGCACATCATTTGCTGGAACAGACTGGCACTTTCCAGGGTTGGAGGTGGAATGTTGGGAATGTCCTGTTTAGGTCTGGTAGAGGCATGAAGGATGAAGGAAGCTCTGTGTTCCAAAGTGGGGGCAGTTACTGTGAAAAGAATAGCGAGGGAGAAAGGGAAGCAGGCAGCCTTTGCAACAGTACCAATATATTGTGATGCAGGACGCAGAGCTGCAGTGCCGTTGCATGTAATGCTTGTGCTGGGCTGTGCAAGTCCACTGTGCATGTGGGAGGGGACAGTCCTTTGGGATGAGAAATCTGACTCTACTACAAAGTATTGGGCTTTGACTTTGTGGTACTGCTTGGGCAGAAGCAGCTCAAGGACAGACACCTGATCCCATGGCTTTGTGCTGTCCAGAGGGCAAGAGATTGGGAAAGGATGTGAAGCTGGTCACCCTACCAGGACAGATGAAGTCCTGGTGCAGTGCTGTGCTCTTCCAAACAGCTGGAACTCTGCACTTGGGGCCACATATCTTTTATCTTGCCAGCTCTTGATGTGTGTAACCAGTTCAGACTTGAACCACTCTGTAACTGGCCTCTAGCTCATCCTCTTCCTCCTGCAGCAGAGAGCACATTCCCTTTTGCTGGTATTCTGCTTGGCTGAGGATGATTGTTGCTCTGCCCATTCCTCACACTTTCTTTCCCATTCTCTCCCTGAAGGTGGTGGCACAGATAGCAAGCCTGTGGTACGCTACAGCAAGGACCAGCGTCCCACAACTCTGCCCATCCAGCCCTTTGTTTTTCAGCACCATTTCAGCAAGCCACCCAAGGCACGTGCCCTGCACAGTCATTTTGCCTCCAGCCTTTCCCAGCTCTACAGCTTGTCCAGCAACCGGCCTGCCAGCCAGCAGATCTCCACTTCCCAGTCCTCAGCCTTGGCCACCTCGGCAGAGCAGGCAGCGGTGGCGGGGAGCCAAGCCCATGGCACGCTCGTGACCCAGCAGCGCTCAGCAGACGGAGCTGCCTCGCGTGGTGATGGGGGCATCAAGAAGCCTGGCCCCGAAACAACCCGTCCATCCCCGCTGGGCAGTTACTCCCCCGTGCGATGCAACGTGCCTTTCTTCCAAAGCGTGGACTCCTCTTCCTCACCCACCTCTGAGAGAGCTGAAGACAGCCAGCCCCCCAGAAGCAGGTCCTGCCCCATCTCTGCTAACCTGCTTCCCACGAGGTCGTCTCCTGCTGTCAGTACCATGCAGCCCTCCAAAGCCACCAAAGCTGACACACTGAGGCAAAAGGAGAACCCCAAGCTGATTCCCAAGAAGGAGGCCCCGCTTGAGCCAAGCCCACCACTCTCTGAATACCGACTCCACAGTGGGTCCCTCCCACCCCTCTCAGTGGGTGGCATGTCCATGAGCAGAGTAGGAGGCCATGCAGACTCACACTGGAGAAGTGGCAGTGAGACCAGCAGCTCTGGTCCCCTGAGCAGCATGGGAATACGGCCTGTCAATGGTAGGTACCCATCCTCCAGGACCTGCTAGTCTGGAGCATCTACAGCTCCCTGTAGCTACGTCTGCTCCCTATAGTGAAGCCATTTCCTATAGCCACAGACCAGGATAAAATTGCATTTGGATGCTGCAGGAAGGCCTGCAATAAGAGCATGTCCCTCCAGTCCCAACTCCTACACTGTGTCTCCAGAGAGGGCAGTGTGGGCTGCTGGTCTTACAGCACCCTACGCCAGGTGCTTGCACCCCAAACCTGCTGCCTCTGTACCTGCAGCCACGAGGGCACCCAAGCTCCTGCCCTGCTTTGCCAGGCAGTGGCATCCACCTGTCTCCATGTGCGTGTGCTAATGTCCCGAAATGTTGCTGGACCTCTGAGTAATGTGCTGTCTCTCTTTCTCTGTCCTCCATTCTTTTACTCTCCCTTCTCGTTTCCCTTCCGCATCCTCCCATGTGCTCTTGTCATCCTGTCTGGTGCTCACTGCCCGCGGCATCCCAGCGAACCACCTCTCCCCCCAAGCGCTGAAGTGGCGGGAGTACAGGCGGAGGAACCCCCTGGGTCTGGACTGCGTTTCAGGGCTGCCCAGCTTAGCGGGCAGCCTGGACAGGAGGCAGCAAGAGCCTCGGCTGAACCGGGGCAACCCCATCTTTGAGCTCCCTGGCGCTCTCAGCACCAGCCATTTCTACTGCAAGCTGAACGGTGCGCACCAGCTTTCTGCCGGGGGGTCTTGGGAGGTGACCTTGGGACTCAGGCTTAGTTTCCTTGAGGCTCAGGTTAAGCTTGGATTCATCACTGCTCTGCCTACTCAGAGCAGGAGGGATGATACATCTCTTCACAGTGAGGCTGAAGGGTTCAAGAGGAAGGTGAAAATTCCTTCACTGGTTCAAATCTTTGTGGAGCCTTCCTTCTCCATGAGGTGAAAGCAGTCAGGTCCACCTCTGAGCTCGGTTGAAGGACAAAGTGAATGGCCCAAGAGCCTGCTTAGACCTCAGTAAGGGCTCCTGGACTGTGGTTAGCTTGTAGTTTGTCTCACACAGGAGTTTAGGTCCTTGGAGATCTCAGATCTGTGCCCCATGGTGCCTGACCATCCTGTGCCCCTGCCCTGACAGTGTGCTGGGTGCTGAACTGTATATTTAATGAGGCAGCTGACAACACTAAAGACCTTCACAGGACTCTGTCTTCTGCAGGCTTTGCTCTTAAGATCTTCCCTGTCCTCCAAAACCTGTGCAGGGGTGGGCTGATTTTGACTGAACCTCCGAGACTCTTGTGGGGAGAACAGTGTGGTCTGTCTGTGGGTGGAAGAGCATTCTACAGGGCTAGCCTCAAGCCATGGAGGGAATTCCTCAAAGCCTTATACCTCACTCCACCAACCCAAACAGTTTCTCCATATTTCTTCAAGGGAAACTGCATAGCACAGAGTCAGACAGATGTAAAACTCCTATGTCAGGCACATGTGAAAACTCCTATGTATGTCACCCCTTGAAAAGAGAGGCCACCCCAGAGAACAGGCAACAAACACGCAAATTGTTGTGTGTGGATGCCTGTGTGCAACAAGTAATGATTTTCTCTGTGCTGACTTCTGACCCAGCTTGCAGCAGCGTGGGGAGTCTGGTGCAGCAAGGTTTCCCTTAGCCCTAGCCCATGAGAGTGAACCTTCCACAGCATCTTCCAGAGCATGTGGGCCCCCAGTCAAGGTGGAGGTGGTATTGTGTAGGCCGTGGGGATCAGTTGTGCAGGCACACATTGCAAACCACTGCTGGGGTAGCAACAAGCCTCGCCGTCCCAGCAGAGGACAGGTGGCATGAAAGCTGCTGCTTCGGTGTGTGGGACTGGGGCTGATTCTTGTCCCCTCTGTCTTATCCCTGCAGGGCAGTCTATGAGGCAACTCCAGCTTACCTACAATGACTTCTTCCCTGACTACTTCTCGCTAGCGGAAAAACCTCCTGCTGAGTTCTGCCTCTCCCCAGATGGCAACACAGAGTCCATCTCCATTGACTTGCTGCAGAAGAAGGGTGAGTCCATTCATCTCTGGTGGACAATGTAATGCTCCATGGAGTGTGCTTGAGCTGCTTCTCCCAGGAAATATGATTAGAAAGGATCTTAGGTGCACAGGAATGGGCAGAGAGAGCAGACAGACACAGGTGTCTGTGACCCTAAGGCAGGGCATGCTGCCACCCCAGGCTCTGTGTACAAAGGTAAGCCTGTGTGTATCTGTATGATGTTGCAATGTGCTGAGATTTTGTAATTTAGGTTAAAAGTCTGTTCAGTCCTAAATAAGTAGTATAAAATTGTATCAATTATATAAAAAGGTGGGAGAAAAGACTCTAGAGCAGGATGAGATATGGCTGTGGTGGGATCCATGCTAGGGGCAGGGCTGGCAGGAGTTGACAGCTGATTTGTTATCATTTCAGAGGCAAGAGATATGCAGAAAGGTTCCCATGCCCTTGCCAGCTATGTACTCATGATTACCAGGTGGCAGCTTTCCCTTCTGTTTCAGTTCTGTTCTCACATTATCCTAGTGCAGCTGACAGATTATACACCACTGGCTTGTTACTGAAAGTCATGACAGAACCTGCCAAATGCAAGGTTTCTGCCCTGCCAGCCTGTGGCATCAGGGCAGCAACAGACACATTGCCTCAGATCCCATCTCTGCTGCCTCAGGGCATGGGGCGTGGAGGTGACCCTTGGGAATATTGACAGGTTGTCCTACTGGCAATCTGATAGGTGAGTGCTGCAGCCAGTAGGAAGAGTTTTGGTGAGGATTTAGGAAAGTCTCTGCATGTGTTTTGGCAGAGAGGGCTTATGTGTAGACATGGGCTTGCAGTGCCCCTATCTGATTACTTTCAGGAGTGTTTTTTTCAGAGTCCATCCCAGCAGCCCCTCAGGCAGCTCTTTGACCTGTTATTTTCCACTAGGTCTTGTGAAGGCTATCAACACTGCTGTTGACCTGATTGTGGCTCACTTTGGAACCAGCAGGGATCCAGGGGTGAAGGTATGTCTTGCATCCAACTCTATTCTGTGTTGCATGGAGAGTACAGAACAAGATTGCCTCTCCATTCTCTTCCAGTCAAAAACTACAGGTTATCTAACGAAGGCAGAGGTACCAAGAACAAATCAAACAAAGGTGATGGTACACCATGCAACAGATAGTAAATCTATGACAATTCCTGCTGCATGATGCAGTAAGTAGATGTATTTAAAGGAAGAACAGAAAAACACCGGAAAATTATGTTTATTAAACACATAGGAATGTCCAGCTTAGGCTCTGAGTTGGAGGTAGTTGTAGGATGTGTCTTGCTCCGCCACATGTCCCATACTCTGGTCTGGCACTGTTACCAGGGTACAGTGCAGTGTTCCCCATCCCTCAGCATCTCACATTTTAATATGAGATGTATCATTTTAATAATTATGAAAAAGTGCATCAGACTTCACCCATCTGGACAGTTGGTCACACCCATGGTAGCCCTTACCATGAATACATTAGAGTATTTAGAGTACATCTAAGGGGCTAGCTTCGTTAGGCCCTTGCTTCCCTCATTTCCAGTTTCTGGAATAACACAGAAGTGCATCTAGTTTGTCCTGGGGCTGGCTGTATTTGGCCTGTGCTCCCTCCTCCCCCGTTTCTGGAATAACACAGAAGCAGAGCAATTTTGCTTGTGTTTGTACCAGGCATTGTTTGCAGTCCTGTGACACCCAGCATGTTTGTGGTGCCTCCTCTCAGTTCTGAATGCTTGGCTTCAATCAGGCGACTCTGGGCAGCAATGTGACACTATTTGGACAGGACAACTCCCCTGGCATGCCATCCCCAAGGAGAAACCTGACTGGGACAGATTCCAAAACCATTCAATCTTATCTCAGAGCCCAGTGTAATTTTGTCCTAATTACGGCTGTTGCTGATGCAGAGATTGCTGTGCAACATAACTGAAGCTGTTGAGATTCCCATGGCTTTTTAGGGCTTCACTGTGAATTTCCAATACTTGCAGTGTGGGTTTGAGGAATAATTGCAACATTCCCCCATTACTTTGCTTATCAGACAATGCTGTGGTTTTAGCCTTGGGTTTCTTTATACATCAGTGAGCCAGGGGCTGAGCATTCACCTGTCAAAAGGCAGCGTCCATCCCTGCTGCTGCCATGCTCAGTGGATATGATGGCATTATTCCTGAGCCAAGTTCAGTTTCAGTTCAGGGCTTTTGTGAACCTGTGCCAACTGGTCAGTATAATTCCAGCTCAGCTGGTAAAATCTGTGCCCTGAGCACCATTGCCTGACCCATTTGGATAGACCCCTTGGCAGCTCAAAGACTGTAAGCAGCAGAATGTGTCCCTGCTCTTCTGGTGCTGGGCCTTACATGCTTCCTGTTCACCTCAGTCTGAGCTCTGGCCATCCATTTTGCCCTATCTGTTTATTTATAGTAATCTAGGAGTTAGAGCTTGACATGTCACTGAGCTAAGTGTTCCATAACCCCTCAGTGTTGGTAGTTCTATGTGGGGTGGTGCTTCCTAATCCAAAATTAGCTACAAGAAAATCTACAGAAGCAGGTATATCCCCAGCTCTTTTCTTACTCCAGCAGGAGAGCCTTGTTATCCCTCTTGGGAGAACCAGGCATCCTTTCTAATTGGGATATCTTCTTCACAGTCTAGGATATTCTTTTTTCAAGTCACTGCCTCTTCCCAGCGTGGGGAGGAGCTTGCAGAGAGCAATCCAGAACTGGTGTATGAAGCATCAGGAGTGAAAGCAAAGACCCTGCATGTTCAAGGAGCTGCCTGGATATTGCTTGCTGGGTGCTTGTAGTGGGACTGAACTGTTTCCATGCATCTGTACCTTGAAAATGGTTAGCAACACTCTCCCTATTTCCTGTTGTCCTTTAGGCCAAACTTGGGAACAGCTCTGTGAGCCCCAATGTGGGGCATCTCATCCTGAAATACCTGTGCCCAGCTGTCCGGGACATTCTAAGTGATGGGCTCAAGGCTTACGTCCTGGACATGATCATTGGCCAGAGGAGGAACATCCCCTGGAGCGTGGTGGAGGCATCCACCCAGCTTGGTATGGATGTTGTGCAGCAGTGTCCATGGTGGTTGTGGCTGGGAGGTGCTGGGGAAGGTTGGCTCTAAGGATGAGAGTGCAAAACACCCATTTTCCTGCTTGGAACAGGGTGCACATGTACCATCTCTTGCAAGGATGGAGGGGATGCTGTGCCGTTCTTCCTAAGTATTTATTGCCATTTCCCCTGAAATTTGCAAATTCTCCCATAACAGGCCAAACCAATTAGAAAAGGAGGAAAAAACCCCAACAAAATTAATTCCACATTGATTTCTGCATCATACTGGGAAGCCTCATAGCTTGATTATGGGAAATCTTCGGCTCTGCAGTTATTTTTATGATTGCAGACACCCCAAATTATAAGCACACACCGCAATATTCTCTTTACACGCTGATTTTGAGCCAGTGGCTGTGATTGTCACTGAAGTGTGGGAGGCAGGTCCTGGTAATGAAACTATCTCAGAGTTTTGGAGTGGTGGTCTGGGATGGATCACAGCCCATCTCCCATGTGTAGTCTAAGTGCTGGTATGGAGTGAGCTCACATTGGCGTGGTGGAGAGGCGGTGCACACACAGACATGGACACCCAGACAGAGTCTGTCTTGCCTTGATGCTCCATCCTGTGGTGCAGTTTTGGCTTTGCTCACCACAGCTAATCTCAACAATTTGCTTCTCTCCACAGGGCCCTCTACAAAGTTGCTGCACAGCCTCTACAGCAAGATCAGCCAGTACACAGAGCTCACCAACCACACCATGCGGTTCAATGCGTTCATCTTTGGCCTCCTCAAGTAAGCAGGGCCTCTGGGGTGGCTGCACGTCCCTGTCCAGGGCTGGCAGCAGCTGTTGGTCCTTGACTGCAGGCAGGCACAACTGACCATGAAAACAACTTAAGAATCTGGGAAGCCACTTCCCAGAAGCAGGCTAGGGAAGGAAGAAGCTGTAAGCCTCAGAGAACTCCTTCCAGGTCAGGAGTGAGAATGAGTGGCTGTAGCCAAGTGAAGAACTGGGTCAGTCTGTTATAGCCCCAAAACATCAGGTGAGAAAACTCTGTCCAGCTTCATATGAGGTTAGACATATATATGAGCTACTCTTGGAAATTCCTCTTTAAACCACTGTTTCCTGGAGCTGCAGTGGATCCCAAGGCATGAGGTTCTGAAGGAGAAATTGCCCTTGTCCAGGACTCCAGACTGGCCCATCTAGTTTGCATAAGCAACGTGCACACTCTGCTGTGTTTAACAGAGGAAGGCAGCAATATGTTTTTGTGGGTGAAGGGATAAGCACTGCTATGATGGTGATTCCCTGCTCCTCTCTGGTGGTCAGCAAGAGCTCTGGCAGTGGCAAGAGAGTTCTCAAGATCTCCAGATGTTGTAGAATTCCTGCAGGCAGGAACAAGCTCTACCCTGCTCTCCCCACACAGGGTGACCCCATTCTTCCTCACTGGCATATTTTGGGCTGAGCCACCAGCACTGGTCTTAGTTTTGTAGATCATTTGCCTCTTCCACAGCAGCCTCCTCCCAGAAGAACAAAGCTCTGTCAAGGACATAGGAAGAGAACAGTGAGGAATCTTACTGCAAACACGGTTGTTCATGGTTACAGTTGACATGTAAAACCGTGTAGATGTTCAGTGACAGGCTGGGTGTCTGTGATCAGGGCATGCTGATGGGACTGAGCCACTGTCCCTTCCCTGAGGTTCACAAGCTCATGCTTTGTAAATGCCCTTTTCCAGACACAATTCTTGTGGCAGAACAATGAGGATGAACGGGTTAATAGATTTTCACTGTTTCTTTCTTACCCTCCTAATTTTCCATTCCTGCAGTATCCGGTCCTTGGAGTTCTGGTTCAACCACCTTTACAACCATGAAGGTAAGTGCCTAAGGCTGTGGGCTGCAGTGGGAGCCAAACTCTGCACACAAATAGAGCATAGGATGGAAATGTGTTTCTCTTGTTGCTCTCTTGGCTTGGGCAGCTTTTCTCTGCCCTGAGGTGAAGGACTAAGATATTACACAGTCTCAATGTAGCAGGGAAATCCCAGGTGGAAGTCCAAGCATCATGCAGGTCCTTCCACCTGAACCCGGACTTTGATTCTCCTTCCCACCCACAGCTAGTACCCAAAGCTTTCAGTGCAGATCCCTCAGTCTATCTGCAGGAGAACAGATCTATGCCTCCCCAAATTTCTATGTTCCTTACCCAGTGCCTGAGAGTTTTGTATGCCTGGAGATGTGCACATATACCTGAAACTTTTCAGCCATGGAAAATAGGAAGAAATGGAAAAAATGGCATACAAAAAGCAGATTTTACTGGATGTATCTGGAATGGAATGGAATGGAATGGAATGGAATGGAATGGAATGGAATGGAATGGAATAGAATAGAATAGAATAGAATAGAATAGAATAGAATAGAATAGAATAGAATAGAATAGAATAGAATAGAATAGAATAGAATAGAATAGAATAGAATAGAATAGGGTCTGTGCTTTTCCTGGCTTTCTGAAGCAGAAGACAGCCATCTATTAGACTATCATTAAGACCTGAAAGTGTGAGCAAAAGCTGGGGCTGTCAGGTTATTCCCATCTTTCTTCCATGGCATTTGGTGGCAGAGGTCATCTGGGCTGATAGTCTGCCAGGCAAGCCCTGGCTGCAGGTACAACTGGAAAGCTCTGTCTGGGCCAGTTTGCTGAGAGGTCACAGAGCATCTGGTGCTCCCTGACCCAGGTCTGAGCCTCACACTGTGACCAAAAACTGGTGTACATCTCCTTTCCTCACGGCTTCAGAGCTTTGTAGTGGCTTGGCAATGGTGGCAAGAGTGTCTCCTCTAATTGATGTCTTTTTTCCTACAGACATCATCCTGGCACACTATCAACCAGTGGGCTTCTTGTGCCTGTCTCACAGTGTGTGCCAACCTCTTTTTGAGGAGCTCCTGCTCCTACTCCAGCCTCTCTCCCTGCTGCCCTTCAACCTAGACCTCCTCTTCGAGCACCACCTGATGCAAATGGGCAAAGAGCAGCAGCAGCAAAAGGAGCTGCTGCGTGTGAAGCAGGACCTGCTGCTTTCTGTGCACTCCACCCTGCAGCTGATGCGGACCCGGGGCAGCAGTGAGGATCCTGATGGCTGCAGCACCGCCCCTGAAACATGCCAAGGCGGTGCCAGAGATGGTGACATCTCACCAGGGCACAGCCCACAGCAAGCTGTGAGTGAGAAGAGGGTCAAGGGAGTGGGGGCCTCCTGCGGAGAAGGTGACAGGGAGGAAGAGCAGAGCAAGATGCGAGAGAGCACGTGGGAGGGGAAGAAGGACAAGCAGGCAGGCTGGTGGTACCAGCTCATGCAGACCTCTCAGATTTACATTGAGAGCTCAGCTGAAGGCTCAAAGTTCATCCGCTCTGAGAAGAAGAAAGCAGCTTTGAATCCTGCACCCAGATCAGTGGAGACCCACAAAGCACCACCTCCCCGAGAAGGAGTGGTGGAGGGTGCAGAGGCTTGTCCCATTGCTGAGGGCACCTTGGAGGAGAGGCCCAAGGCAGCCAGCAAGCCAAGTCCTGAAGCTGTGGAAGAGCCCTTGGAAAAGCCCCAGCAGGTAGTGGTCGGCGAAGAGGTGAAGGAACGGAGCTGGCCCTTCTGGATGGGCAGCCCCCCAGACTCTGTGCTAACAGAGCTAAAGCGCAGCAAGGAGAAGGAGGCTCAGCAAAGAGTAGGAGCAGCAGCAGCCCCCCAAGAGGACAGCAGCACCAGTGCATCAGAGGGCAGCCAGCCCATCAAGTGGGGACACTTGTTTGGGTCCAGGAAAGTACAAAAAGAGCCCAGACAACCAAACAGGTAAGGGCAGGGGTGGTTTGGGGCTGAGAAGGGCTGGTTAACCTGGAGTATGGCAGTACAGGTGGAAGTCAGGCCATGAGCTGACCGCTGGGCTACACCATGGTGGTACATCAAGGGTCTGTAACCCTGCTCAGTCCTGCCAGCCTGCCTTAATTTCTCCCATACCCTTGCTCAGTCCATCTCATAGGCTTTCCTCTTCTGCCTGAGCTGTTACTGCCTTGGCATCTAAACCCTGCTATATGGCCCCATTATCACCCCATCCCTCCCAAAACTACATGTTGAGAATTGAACATAGAGCCATCCCTGTTGCTTACAATAGGTGTGGGGGAAGGGTGAAGTTGCCAGTAGCTGAGACCCCTGTGCACTGCCTCTCCCTCTATACACCCTTACTGCTCCTGAAAATGACCACTGGAAATGCCCTTCCCAGTCCAGACTGTGGTGTTACATTGGAGCCCTCCCTGTCTGGAGAACCAGGGCACTGCCTAGCAGTGCACTTAGTGCATGAAGCCAAACCTCTAAGGCGTGACCTTGCAGTGAGAGCACCTGCTCAGTTTCCCTGGGTGCACTTTCCTGCCACTGACTGCTTCTGTCTCCTCCTTCTAGGTTGCCCTCCGGCTGGCTGAGCTTGGACAAGTCCGTCTTCCAGCTGGTGGCCCAGACAGTTGGGGGTAGCATGTGGCGTGAAGCAGCCCCCGCGCCAGACCCTCCCCATCCAGAACCACCTGAGGCACCTGCTGTGGCACAACCAGTCCGGGGGATGTCTCCTCACCCTGCCTGGTGAGTGACACCAAGTGGACAATCCTGCAGGTGCTGGAATGTGTTAGGTTGAGGGTGGCCCGACTCTACTGTTGCAGTTTGCCTGGCCCCCTTTATAGTCATGGACCAGAGGATGGTTTGGGGCAGTGATGCAGCTTGTGCATCAATCCACCATAGCTCTGCAATCTGCAGGTGATGGGGAGCTGGGGGGGCAGCTGGGAGCCTGGCTGTGGAGGGAAGCAGGGGGTATTTTCCTCTCCCCCTGGGCCTGTGGTAGTCCCTGGGTGGGGTGGGTGTCCTGAGGTGAGCTAACCCTGCTTTCCTTCTGCCAGCAGTGAGGTGAAAGCTCTTTGCCATCACATTGCCACTGAGGCAGGACAACTGAGCTTCAACAAAGGGGATATTCTGCAGGTCATCTCCAAGGTGGATGGTGACTGGCTGCAGTGCAGCCTTGGCTCCGAGAAGGGACTGGTGCCCATCATGTACGTCACCCACCCTGAGGACGAGGACTATTGACACGTTTAGGAGGCCAAGCACAGTTCCCTGGGCTGCTGAGGCTCCTCTGGGGTAGTCTACCCTGCCAGAGGAACAAACACAGCTTCTTGCTAGTTTCTTACCTTTCCTGCCATTACAGAATACAGTAACCGTAGGTGGTTCCTTCTTGCTCCTCCTTGTGCAGCTGCCAAAGGCCAACTTAGCCCCCTGGGGTCTTCTGCAAGCTGCACCTCGTATTGCCAGGCATCGCCATGCATGCAGCCACACCAGGGACCGCCTGACTCCCCCCTCCACCCCTCACTGTCTGCAGCACCCACAGGCCATGGACTTGTACATTACAGGAACCCAGGCAGTCCCTGCCAGGGCAGCGCTGCCCCGCTGTTGGATGCTGGAGATGCAGGATGCTGGCCGTCCCCTGCCTGGGGGTGGCAGTGCAGTCTGCAGCATCCATCATCCCTGGCATCCTCAGCTGAAGGGGTGGGAGCACCCTGCATTGGCAGGGTCCCTGTGAGGCTGGGCTGATGGGTTGTGTTTATTGGGGCACTGCAAAGTAGGCTCCCTCACACTGGAGCATCCCTGTCCTAGTGTGCTGTAGTGGTTCCTGGTGGGTTGTACCGGCAGTGCCACACTGCAGTGCTGGGGCTGTGCATAGCCACAGCCAGGGGAGCGGGATGGGGTATGTGTGGGAGTGTGGAGCAAAGGGGTGTGAGGGGTTGTGAGGAAGGCACGGGGTTGTTCAGTGTTATGTAGGTCCAGGATGGGTAGTGCCACCCTCTGCAGAGATGGGTGCTTTGGGGGGAGGCCATGTGCCCTCCACACTGAGCAGGGAACCGGTGCCTGGGAAGCCCTGGGATGCTCAGTGGAGGGCGCTGGAGGGGAGGGAATGAGGGCAGGGTCCCTGACTGGGCTAGGGATTTGGGGGCAGTGCTCTCAGCAAGTAGATTGGTGTTGCTCCTAGAGGGAGCTGGGGAGCCTGGGGAGGGAGGGGTGGTGCTCCCTTTGGCACAGGGTTTCTGGTCTTGCTGAGCAGTGCCGTGGGGTGGGGGGGATAAGTGTTGTGCACAAACACAAGGGGATACTGGAGGTCCTGGGGTCCTTGGTAGAGGCAATGCCAGTCAACCCCTTCCTTGCCATGTTCATGCCGCCTGCTGTAGTGGGGATCTTCACCTGCCTGTCAGGTGGGGAACAGTGTTAATGAAAGGCCATGCCAGTATTTGGTGCCATGGCCGGCTTGACGCTGTTCACAGCATCGTGCCTGGGCTGGCTTCACCATGGCAAGGGGCCCTGGTCTTGCTAGGTTACCTCCTGCTTGTACATCGCTTAGCGGATGTTGCACCATATTTAATTTGTATCTCCCTGTTAGAATGAGGTGTCTCGCCTTTATTTATTTCTTTATTTATGATGCATATTAATAAAAAAGGTGCTGATTGAGCTCCCTGCTACCCAGACTTATCATTTCAGCACATCCCTGTGAAGGGTCTGTGGGTTACCTGTGCTGGGACACTACACTGCAGGCTTCCTCCTGCATTCACCACAGCCTACACCAGACCTTCAGGAGGACATAGGTTGCCCCCAGCAGTCAGACCTGTCAGTTCAGGCCTGAGGGATGGGGGCGTGGGCACTACAGATGAAGTCTTGGGAAGGCAGTGCTGTTTGGGTTTCCTTTTGGATTGCTTGCAGCCAGCCAAGCAGGTTTTGGACAGGAGATCACACCATCTTAGCCTGGAATCTGCTTCTCCTGGGTCATTGGAAGGTGAAGGTGAAGGTGAAGGAGGGGTTGTGAACTGAGACCCATAGTCTGGGACAACTTGGCCATGAGTTTCAGTGGCTGTGGGTCACTCACAAGTAAGGACTTCAAAGATTCTAAACTTGGACCCAAAACAAACATTGGGCCTCCAAGTCCACTATGACCTCCAAGAACCACTTCTCTTTAATCCTCAGCAGCTCAAAAGGAGAAGGGAAGAACTCTGCTTGTGACTCCAGGCTTTGCTGCTAGAGCACCATTTGGAGTTTGTTACATCCATGTGGACAAATGATGTGCAGTGCATCAAAACTGCTGAAAAAAATCCACAACTGAAGCGGCATAAACCCCTGTTCTGGCTGAGAACAGCACAGCGCAGGCAGGGCCAGTACATGAGCTGCTTTGATGAAGCTCTCAGAGGGGGCAATGGTCAGGGCTGTTTACAAGTTCCATGGAGCCAGGCTGCTCTCCCTGCATGCACTGGCTGTCCCAAAGGAGGAAGGGGCGATGTGCTGGCAAATAGCCCCCCAGGGTGCTGAGTCAGCCTGGGGCAGGAAAGGGGACTTCCAGCTGCCTGCATTGTGGGCACTGACACTGAGCACTCCCTGGGTGCTTGCTGCTGGGGTAGCCGTGGATGCAGGGGAGGCACAGAGGGGTGGTTATGGTATCAGAGGCTGGATTTGGGATTGCTGCTATGGAACTTGCAGCTGCTGAGGTCTTCTTTAGGGTCATCTGGCTCAAGTCAAGAAGATCCAGGTTGGTGGCTATCAACCTATGGCAACAAGGAACTGGCCACGGGGCACAAAGCCCATGAATCCTGCAAGGCTGAAAGTACACAGCAATGTGTATGGGACATTGGGACAGTATGGGACAGCACTGGAGCTGTGATCGGGTGGCCCTGCTGGTGGCCTGGTCCAGGAGGGTCACCTGTAGGATCCTGATGGGGACGTGGGCCTCTGAGCTCTGTCAGGGTCATGCTAAGTGAGAAGAAGAGACACTGGATGTCCCTAGATACCATCAAGGGGGCTCCTGCTCTCTGGGGACACTGCTAATCCAGGCCCCTCATATGTCTTGAGGTGCAGAGCCAGGCCAGGGCAGCTCTGGACCAGCACCAAGATGCAGTCAGTCCTGCCAGCCTCATGACACCTGAGCAGCAGCAATGTCCTCGTCTCCTTCTCCTTGCAGGTATCACTGAGCTGCTGCTCAGCAAAGTTGCTCCTGGCTTCCTTTCAGATATCGAAGCAGGTCTTAGCAAAGTGCTGGGCTCTCCCAGGGTGAACCCTGGGAGCAGAGATTCATCATGTGGGAAACAAAAAGAAGCCCAGTTTCATGGTACAGGAATCTGCTCTGCATGCTACAGAAGATGACCCACATGACTGTAGGGACCCAGTGCTGGCAGGAGTAAAGTCGTGGGGTGACAGCAGGGCTGGGGCAGATTTAGGGAGTCCAGATGAGAGTCCAGATGTGCTTGAAAATCTGAGGGATATGTGCCAGCTGGGGTGCGGCGTGACCTGCTGGTGTCAACTGCTAGGAGTTCCTGACAGGTCCCCTTGGACCTTCTCTGCCCAGGTCATCAGAACCTGGCTCATCCTCAGGTCAAAGGCTCTGACCATGGACACTAGGTATCAGTGCTGAAGGAACTCTGGAATGCATGTGTCCAATGGAAAGGCCTGATACGTACTGGAAGAGAGAAGGAAATGCCTTTCCTCCCTATGTCCTTCCTGGCAGCCAGATCCCATGCTCAGACTGTAAGTGTGCAGCATGCAGTGACATACACAATTAATAAAATCAAATAGAATCAAAGAATGGTTTGGGTTCAAAGGGACATTAAAGATCATCTAGTTCCACCCCTGCTACTGTGGACAGGAATGCCACTCACCAGACCAAGTTTCTCTAAGGCCCATCCAGTCCAGCCCCATCCTTGAACATTTGAAATCCCACAAGTTTCCAGTCAGGAGCTGCACCATGATGGACAGGGGCTGCCAGGCTGGGGATGGGCATGCAGGTGACTCTGTCATATTTGTGGCCCCAAGTTTGGGGTCATAATACTAAGCACAAGCTCTGATACTAAGTACAGCCCGGTACTGGCTCATGATACTAAGTACTGCCCTGAGAGCTGTGTGCGAGCTCAAAACAGCTGAACATGCAGCTTTTGGGTCAGCCCAGCTGCAGCCTAGCCTAGGGACAGGCCAGCTCCTCTGTCCCAGCCCGAAGTCCCAGGAGCCACTTCCCAGCTCCCTGGTCAGTGCGACCGGACTTGCGGCAGCAGGCCAGGAGGGCTGAGGCCTTGTCCAGCCGGAGAAGGACAGTGCTGTTTTTGTGACCCCATCCTGGAGCTTGGCACTGAAATTGGCTCCTGCTGCACTGACTCCCTCCCCTGAGCCCTTCTCTGACTCCCTCAGTGCCTCCAGCTGTACGCCGAAACCCACAAGGCCTCCTCTGAGTGAACCGCAGTGGCGCCATTGTCCGTGAGCGGCCTTCACGGCCCAGGGCTCCTTCCCCTGGCTGGGACACTCGTGGGGTGAGGGCCAGTCTGGTGCCAGCAGCTGCGTGTGTTCTGTGTCAGGGGAGGGCTGGCAAGCTAGATGCCACTCTTGGAGAGCGTCATGCAGGGGAGGGTCATGTGTGGGTGCAAGCACTGACTTCCAGCTGCAGGCCAAGACCTTTCAACACTGGTTTCTTCTCTGTAGTGACCAGTGACAGGACCTGAGGGAATGGCTGCAGTTGTGTCAGGGGAGATTTAGGTTGGGTATTAGGAAAAGGTTCTTCACCCAGCGGGTGGTTGGGCACTGGAACAGTCTCCCCAGAGAAGTGAGCACACCACCCAGCCTGACAGAGCTCAAGAAGTTTGGACAGTGCTCTCAAGCACATGGTGTGACTCCTGCAGAAGTCCTGTGCACAGCAAAAATTTGGACCCGATAATTCATGTGGGTCCTTTCCAGCTCAGCTCATTCTGTGATTCTGTGATTCTCCAACATATGGTCCCAGTCCATACCCAGTGATGGGGCCCCCGCTTCATAGGAGAGATGCAGACCTCTTTGCACCATGAATCACCTTTGGGATCAGAAATCCCAAATGAAAGAACAGAGCAGGGTATAGTGCTACTGCTGTTGGTCTTCAAGCAGTCTTATAGCTGGTTTGCAACACCATGCAGGGGCAAGCAAAGTGTCAAGCAAAAAGCAGTCAAAGCTTTCCACATGCACCACAAGACTGAGAGGAAGATGGGGAACTGAGCTCTGTGCAGGAAATACAGGCCAAACATGTTCCCAGGAAAGGGCTGCCTGCTGGTGACAGCCACAACATGCTTTGTTTCCATGATATTTCATAATCACCAAAGATCAAAAGCCCAGGCATATCTTAATCAGCATCAAAAAGGGGAATTATGTGAAAATGAGGAAACAGATAAAGCAGCACGGTCACAGTGTTCAGCAATCCTGCAAAGAGTTAAGGCAGCCTTTCAAAGCTCCTGGTATCAAAAGGTAGAGATGAAGCAGCAGGAATAACAACCAGGGCCAGAGGTTATTCAAAACAGAAAGGGTCCATCAAAGAGAAGAAGTCATGTCTAGAGGACAAAAACAGTATCAGAGAGATAAGATATAAATTCTCAATAAGGCAAACAAAAAAGTGAGCAAAGAATAGCCTGTAGAAGCAGCCAGCAGTCCTTTTTGCGAACACTTCAAGAACTCCAGATCTGCTACAGTCTCTGTAGGGTAGACAGGAGAGAGTGTCTTCGCAGCAGAGTGACGTCCCTGGGGTGACACAATTGCTGCAAAAATGGCTCCAGTGCCAGAGCCCTCCAAGGTTTGTAGTGAAATGGGGCACACTCCTGGCAGCATACCTGGATCATGGCATTGCAGCATTCCTGGACCTCGGCATTGCAGCAGGACACAGCTCCTTGCCTACACCTGCTGAGATCCAGCCTGCCCATCCTTCCAGCTGAGCCAGACCTGCTGGATGCAGCTGTCTGTGTGGTTTTCAGTTTGCCTGGTGTGACCAGAAGACGTTGGACCCTCCGAAGAAAGCAGAACTGATTTGCAACACCCCTCCATCCTCCCTGCCAGAGCCTGGGTTACACTCAAGGCTGAATTTTTGTGGTGTGGAGCTTGGGGGAGTGGGAAGAATTAGATAGTTTCCTGACAAATTGCTTTGTCCATCGCTTTTGAGGTTTCATGCAGGGCCATGAAGGATTTTCAGAGATGCCAGATACTGGTAACATAGGAGTTGAGAGACATTGTTCTGTTGGGAATGTTGCAGGGTGGGACCAGGGATGTGATTTTTTTTTAGACTTTTTTAATTTATGGAATTCTACTCCTTTTGCAAAGGTCTTCCAAACTGAAGAACCTGTTCCTTCTAACACTGTTTGCTTTTGCAGCTCTTTAACTTTTTTCTTGAAAGGCCCAGAAACACAAAGGGGCAGGGAGAGGTGACCTCTGAGTTGCAGCTGTAGCTGAAGGCAGAGCACCAGTTGCTTCCCTCCACTCCCCAAAACTCCCAGATACATGGGACAGATCACACCTACCTCCCAGGTACCTCCCAGGCTGTGCCCTGCTCCCACACCAGAGTCTTGTCTGTGCACTTGCAGCCCCATGACACCTTTTCCAAGGCAGATATGTTTGAGTACAGTGAACTCCCTACGGGTGAGCTTCATATTTGAGCAAAGGAAATAAAAAGGCAGGCTCCTGGAGGTGGGGACTCCTGGCCCTGCCAGCGCTGTTGCAGGAAGAGGTGAAACATGGACAAGGGAGACTGGTTTTCTGAGCCTTGGAGGGAATGTGGCTGGGCAGTCTCCTGCTCTGTTCCTGAGAGATAAAGGACTGCAGGAGTATCTGCCCACAGGCAGCTCCTATATTGGAAGAAAAAGAAGAAAACAAGAATTCTACCATGATTTGCTTAGGGTTAGTTTTTGTCATGGCTAGTGGGAATATATTTGGAGAGGGCCACCCTGCACTGGCCTGCTCAGTGTTGCTGAATAAAGGTGTTGCAGGGTGTGCAAATCAGCAGAAAGCAGAGCCTGACCCCAGGTGTGTGAACACCAGTCCTTGCTGAGGAGCACAACAGAGGAGAACCATCACAGGGGAATGCAGCCTGGCTGTGAAGCCTCAGAGAAGACTTGAGGACTTGTTTTTCCAATAGTTCTGTGTTTCACTTGGGATGCAGGCCAGGCACATCCAGCAGGGTGGCTGGGGAAACACAAATTCATCAGCTTCTGCCCTGGGCCTCCTCTGATGGTTGGGTCTGCTGTGGCCAGTGCCATCAGCCTCCAGCTGCACAGACAGCCTCACCAGCAGTCTCTTTTCTGCCCCACTGCCTGTGCTGGCCTCCTACCCCTTCATGGTTATTCCTGCTACCACCAAGCTTTCACAACACAATGTGCCATAGCAGTTGAGCTTGAGGCCTCCAGGGCTCATGTCCACTTCTGCCAAAACATCATTTCTCAGGCCAATCCTGAGCACCCAGACACTCCTGCCAAAACCTTGCCCATCTGTGGCACACACTGCAATGTAATTAAGGTCATCTGTGCCCTTCAGAAGTCCCTTTTGTCACACTCCTTATCACAGCAGTAAAAAGGTGAGGATTTTCCTGGTGTAGTCACTGCTTGAATATCTGGGTGAGTATGGAAGACACATCTTCCTGCTAAAGCCCAGCCACAAACCAGAACACCTCACAAGTCCTTCTAAAATCTGTGCTGGGAAAGGAGGCAACCCAGCTGCCGTTAATAGCTGGTCCTGACAGAAGACCTAAAAACTATGATTTTGGACAAGGAATTAGAGACAGCAAGAAAGCAAAACAGTCATGGAGCTGAAAGAGAAAGAAGGCAGTGCTGACACTGGCGGAGTTTCCCTCTCCAGTGAGGAAGCTTCTTGCACCATATGTGACTTCTCTGCGTGCCTGTTTCCTTTCCGTGCTCGCACCACTCACAATCAGATGAGTGTGTAGTGAGGCAGCCAGGGCAGCTGAGACATCAGTCCTGCCCTGGGAGCATAGGCAAACATGGCCCTGCAATGGATGTGTCTCCTGCTCCTTACACCTCTGCTGGCAGCACAAAATCGTTATAAGCTCTATCCCAACAACTATGGAAAACCCAAGGGAAGAGGTAAGCAGTGCTCTCTCCTCTACCCCCATGTGCTCCTTTTGCAGAGCCCCTGTGCAGCCTTATGGCGTGCAGGATAGAGCAGCTGTATCAGGGAAGTCTGACTGATGTCCACACTGGGGCCCAAGTCCACCAGCTGGGTTGTGGCTAGGCAGAGCTCTGCTGAGGATGGAGGGCAGCAAAGCCTGGGCTGCTGGGAAAGCCTCTGCAGAGTCTGTAGTGTGTCTCCATGGAGCTGGAAATACAAGGTGTCCATCTGTCCTGGCACAGTGTCAGCGTGCCATGTCCTCACCACAGATGGAGATGGGTGCTGGTGCCCAACCAAGATCTGGGGAGCCATGAGCTGAGGCCGTGGGTGTCCAGGAAAATCTGGGGACAGGACTTATCATATTCTGGGATTGCTCTTTAATGCACTTCCTTGATGCTGGAAGGATCAGGGCACCCCCAGGGTTCTGCTGGGCTCTTCCTTCCCTGGCTGCACACTTTGATGCCAGCAGAGTCAGTGGGAATTTGCAGGCTTACATGTTGTCTGTCCTCCCAGGTGGCTGCACTGTCTGGCAGTTGAGCTGTGGATGCAGGAACTGTGACCTTGCATTGTCTTGTATCGTTCTTGAAGTATTTGTCTAAACTAATTTTCTTGGAGCTAGGTGATAAAAATCATTAAACTTGGAGCTAGGTGATAAAAATCATTAAACTAGCATCTAATCCTGTCATCCTGGTCTGCTGTGGTGTTGTATCTGGGTGGATGCAGGCTAGAGAAAACAGCAGATCTAGTGGCTGTGACAGAGTACAGGGAATGGGATCAGAAACTTTAATTGCTGATGTGAAGTGACATCAGGGTCTGTACTGTGTGAGAGGTGTCACGGGAGCCTGTTTCCAGGGAAAATGTGTGTGGTTGCAGAGAGTGTAAGCACAGCACACTGTCACGCAGAAAACAAGGGCTAAAACTGCAACAGAAGACATTCTCCTGCCCAGAGTGCCTTCCCATTGCTCAGATCCCTGCTGAAGCTGTTCTCCCAGGCCAGCATGTGCAACCATGGCTTTCCTGTTTGGTGCACACTAAGACCAGGATCGGTCTGTGTTATGTACAGTGGCATGCAACAGGTTCCTGCGGACTCTTTTCACACTTTGCAGATCTCAGCCACCCAGCCATCCCCAGAGGAGTCTGGCACTGCCCGTGACACAGATGATATTGCTGAGTTTGCACCTTGGTGCTTGTGAAAAGAGGAACCAAGACAGAAACATATGCTGGCCACACCCAACAGTGTGAGCAGCCCTGCGTGCATCCTCAGCATGTGGGCTCATCCCATCCTGGCACCTCTGCTGAGCTCCAACTTGATGCATCAGGGTCCTTCTCTTGCAGAGGGACAGGACAAGGAAAATGGCCCGAGTGAGGCAGGAGGGTCTCTCCCATCCCTGCCAGGGTGCAATGGGCTGACAGCGGCAGTGGGCCAGGGTAAAGCTGTTGGACAGAGAGAGGGAACAATAGGGCAGGATCCCTGAGCACATCCCCTGGCAGATACAGGGTACAACCCATTGTGCAGAGTGCCACAGAGAGCAGTGCAGCGAGCAGCAGTGCAGCCACAGGCACAGGATGTGGATTGCACGTGCGGTTGGCCCTGCTGCTCAGCTTGCCCCACTGTGCACTGAACAGGGTGCATTGTGTCATTGTCTTTTTGTCTTGCTGTGCTACTCTCACAGGCATTTCCTCCCTGAAATGCCATACCTGTACAAAACTCTCCTCCCTTTACAGCCCCAGTGCACATGGAAGGTGGGTGGGGAAGTTTCTAGGGCACGTTTTCTGTGCAAAGGATCTGGCATACAAGCTGACTCAGACCCCTTTTTCATCAGCCTTGCTTGACACTGTGCAGTGATCTAGTGGCAGCTGACAAGAGGTTCTAACAAGGAGCACAGCTGCAATGACCAGGGCGTGGGAGGATGGTAGCTGAAACTAAGCCATAGCCAATCTGAAAGGGTTTGTGTCAGCCGAATTCCAAACTGTACCTAGAGTACATCCTCTGGGGAACATGAGTGCTAAGAAGTACTGCAGAGGAGTGCCTGGGTCTTGGCACCCTAGGGGTGGTGAACTGTGTGCTCCACCATGCTTCCACTTCCCATCACCAGGGCACAGATTAAGGAAACACGAATTTTGCCTCCTGTCCTTAGACACATGTCAGATGTCCTTTAGCATTTGGTGGACCAGTACAGGTTAAAGCACCACCATTTCCCAGCACTTCTCACAATGCCTTGTTCAGCCCTTGTTCAGTGACTTGCTTTGCCACCCCCTTTCCCTGCCACGACTCCCAAGCAGAGCATCCCCAGGGTCTCTCTGCGCCATCACTCTTGAAGACCTGCTCAGCAGCTTTGGTTGCTAGTCAGGAGCACAGAGAGGCTCTAAGACCCGTGTTTGTGTTCGCAGTGCCTTGCAGTACAACTTTCCACTGGTGGAAAGAGTGATTGCTTTTCTTAGCTCCTCTCAGCAAGCACATGGCATCAAACACAGCAAGACTGCAGTGTGCTTTGCTGCCACCTCTCTCAGCTGCTGAGCTGCCCTGCCAAAAGGGTTGAACTTTGCCTACTGCTTCTTAGATTTCACCTTGTCCTTTCTTCTTTGTGTGTGAGATAATAAAGTGTAAGAAAGAACACCTTCTGCTGTTAAGCAAAGGGCTGAACCCAGGAGCCTGACCTGAATGATCAGCATAGCTGTTTCTCCTTTCTCCTGACCCTCCCCTTCTGGCCCATGCTGGGCCTTTGTTTAGCCTGCCAGGCTCAGAACTCCTTGCAGTAGGGACAGGCAGTCCAGACATTTCTGGAAAAGGCTTTCTAGATTCATGAGTAATAAACAGTATCAGAGAGGAGAGTATTCATTTAATAGCATCAACTAGGAAAAAAACCCAAAACAGTAAATATCTGCCTTTCGAGGCAAATAGACCAACCTTTTGTTACCACTCCTGTCTCAGGCATTCAGTATTTCCCATTTCACAGTGAGCACACATTGCACATTACAAAAGGTACCTATTTGGTCACATCTACTCCATATTTTCCTTGCTGAAATTTCACTTGACTCAGCCTCCTTCCTCTAGCTGGGGCAGAGAGACTTGTGGGCGTCTCTCTGCGTACCACTTTGCAGGGTAAAAAACAGTCTGAGAACTGTTCCATTACTCTCCCAATTGCTGTTAATCCCTACAAGGTTGGAAGCTGAGAGGTTTTTTCCCCTTTCTGTCTGAGCAGTCTCCTTTCTCCTTTAGTGTTCCAGCCCCACAAATACATCCAACTGCATTGCACTAGTGGGGAGTTCCATCTCTCCAGTGGAGATCCCTTGACAGCTTCCCATGGACACCTCCAAAGCGCACAAAAACTCACCCTGGGTTAAAGCACAGGCTTCTTTGCTCCAAGGTGCCCTTTTCCTACAGCAATTTCTATGGAATGACTTGGAAAGGGGTGTAAGGAGCGTGAGGACAGAGGTGTCCCTCCCAGCCTGTGCATCCCGACTGCATCCAGCAGCCATGGATTGGTTTCTCCCGATTAGCCTCAAGTGATAATCACATGCCTGGCAGGCTTGGAGAGGTGTGGCCGAGCTGGATTGTAATCTCAACAATGTTCTTGAGACGAAAGCAGGCATGGACTGAAAGTGCCTTCTCTTCCCCAATCTGCAGGGAAGCAGAGCTTTCTAGGCTTTATCCTCAATCATCAGAAATGCCACAAGGAGAGACTGAGCAGCTGTAGATGCCTGGATGCAGATGATGTCCGTGCTGTGACAGGGGGTTCTGCAGCAGTAGGAATGTGGGCAGGAGGCAAGCCCTGGAGGGGCTGTGGTGTTTGGGCACTGCTGGCAGGCTGCTCTGTGTGCACAAGGTAGATAGGCTTTGGCAGTCCCTCAGGCTGCCCTGTTGGTATACACTGCCCCTCTGCAAGGCAAGCAAGCTTTTTTTTGCCATACTCATCCCTCTGTCAGACACTGTTAACTCCCAGGATAATTTCTCTAGCTGGTGCATTCCCCTGTAGTGGTACTCTCCAGTCACTGGATTCTTTGAGTATGGGAATGAGCTGTGGGCTCTGCCTGCCTTTTCTGATCTCTCCCACCCAGCCCTTGGGCTCTGCTCAGCATGGTCTGTGCCCATCTTGGACGTGGGTGCTGTATCAGCCTCTGTCTGCCCCTGAGCACAACAGGGGCACATCTGGCAGGGCAAAGGGCACAGGGGAGCCTGGGAGGAATTTAAAAAGTGGGGCCAAATGATCACCTCCCTTCCCAAATTCAGAGAGATGCTGTAAGACCCATGTTTTGTTCTCAGTGGCTTACAGTGCAACTCTCCAATGCAACTGGAAAAACAGTGGTTTTCTCTGTGGAAACTGTGGCTGCTTTTCTTAGCTCCCCTTAGCAAGCACATGGCATCAAACACAGCCCATCCTTTCCTTCCCAAGCTCTCTCACACAGAGAGCTTGGGAAGGAAAGGATGAGTCACAGAGGACAGGAATCACTCTGGTGCTTGCAAGGGGCCCTGTGGGCAGAGAAGAAGCAAGGAGGGAGCACAAGGGTTTGCTTGCAGGACTGCTCTCCTCTGTAGTCTTTGTGTCCAAAGGGCAAACACAATGTTGGCACATGTGTGGGTAGCAGTGAGGTGAGGTTGTCAGTGCCCCTACCTTCCCTGCAAGTGTCCTCGGAGGGAGAATGTTTGGGCAGGCACATGACATTCACACACTCAATAACTCAAGCACACCACAGCTTGCAGGCATGAAAGACACAGGAGGATCTTATGTATAGGGTTCCAGCCAGGGTTTATTAAGGTCCATCACTGAAAGAGTCCAGGAACAGAAGACAATGGACAATGGAGGGTCCAGGGTATAAATGTGCAAGAGAGGGGTAGGATCAAAGCATCTGGGCCAATCAACTGAGAACATAGGTGTGGTAAAAAGGGCAGCAGCCAATGGGGAGTGCCAGGGTGGACAGGCAGAGTTACATTAACCAATGGGGACAAAGGGACTGAGGAATATGCTAGAAAAAGATCATATGGGGTAAAAGGGGTAGCGACGGCCAACAGGCCAACAGGGAATACCGAACTGGAGGAAATTAGCATAGTGCTACAGAGCACCGTGGGGGAAGCCTTCTGTCTCCCCCTAACCGATGGGGGATGCCTCCAGGGCATTGCCACTGCCCTTTTCCCATTGGGCTCACGGGCCTTCACAACTCCTCCTTCTTGTTTAATTAAAAAGGCTTCTCCCATGGACCTCTGCAGACACTTAATAAAACATAGGAACCTAACTAGCCAAACAACAATCATAATTAAAACAGTCCCTTGACTAAGGACTCACAGGAAACCCATCCTGTGTGTCCCCCTCTTTCAAAGAATTCAGTAAGTTCATCAGTGCTTTTCTCAGTCTTGATGTTTTCTGTGAGCTCTTCCAGCCTCTGGATGCTTGGATCAACCTTGAATGTGAGGATATGTTAAAACTGCACACCCTGGCAAAGTCTTGACAGCCGTGTCCATGGGCCAGCAGTAGAAAATCTGTGGCTGCTCAGCCATGTTCACAGTAGATTTTCTACGTTGTCCATGGGCAGACACAAACTGTCTTGTTAGAGGGTCGTTGCCAGGGCGACCCAGATGTTTTGGGCTGACTGCGGGACAATCCACGTGGTCACCGGTGGTAGGGTGAGAAACATCCAGAGTGTGGTGGTGACTAGTTGGTAACTCATGGTCATGTCCTAGGAAAGAGGAGTTCTTCCTGTGAGTTTTAAAAGGAAACTTGTAACTGGGGAAATATGTAACCTTGTAACTTCTATTGTCTTCTTCCCACAACACTCCACCCTTTTTTCTGTTTTTATGTTAGAGGGATGTGAGGGAAGTGAAACTAATTTAGCAACTTAGAGGATAGCATAAAATAGAAATATTATGAAAGAAAAGGAAGTTAAAAAGTAACAAGATCTTAAGATGGGACATAACTTATCCCACATGGAAAATCCAGTAGGCAGTCTCATGGTCTAGGTGAGGCAGAGCTGATTTCAGAAGTTGGGTCTGTGCAGCGTGTGGTTCTTTTCTTTCTTCTCTTTCTCCTTCTCCAGTCTGTATGTGTCTGGTCTGTATCTTCTTTTTCTGATCTTCAGGAGTTCTTCTGGGTTCTGTGTCTGGTGGCTCTTGATACAGCTTGATGTTTTTGCCAGTGTCTTGGTTTGAAAAGACAGGTGGCTGCTAAGGAAGGCAGGAGCCTCTCCTGAAATGGAAAATGTAAACCCCCTCCTTCCAAATTGTTATAATTTTGAAATTAAGGGGCTCTCAGGCAAAGTTATGGGAGCCGGAGTAGAAGTTCTTTATTAGGGAAGAAAATTTTTAAAAATAAAATAAACAATGCAGTAACAAAAAACAACACTGTCAGAGTCAGAATACGACCTGACACCCTGTGGGTCAGGGTGTTGGTAGCAGTCCCATTAAACGGTGGCTGCAGTTCTCCTGGAGTGACAGATGTGGGTCTGTTGAAGCAGTGATCCTGTAGAAAGGGTGTAGTCTTCCTCTGAAGATCCAGTGGTGGTATAGGTGGGCCTGGTCTTCCTCTGGGAATCCTGTGGGAAAGGGCTGCTCCTCTGAGAATCCAGTGGAAAATGCTGCCTGTGTTCTTCCAAATCCCTGCTTATACCCAGATAGGAATGCTTGGCTACTCCCTCTGGGCAGAGAGTCTCACAATAGGATGATGTAATTTTATCAGTCAGGCAGTGACATGCAGTGGCCCATTAACAGGAGATATCTCCCCAGAGGGAGGATTGGTTGTGGAAGAGATAAAGAAAACTGCCCAGTTAACAGAAGATAACTGCTCCACAGATGGGTATAGAATACACACACCCATTTCACACCTAAAACAGCTGGGGATCCACTTTGGGCCTGATCCTGGGGACACACAGGCATACTCTCTCCTCCCAAGTTATTAATGGGAAAGTGCCCATTATCCATTTGGTTTTGGGGTCCTTGATTAGCACAGGTGGCTTCTCTATGAGCTCTGGTATTATTTGAGAAGTGCCTGACAATGTGGGGATTTGGCTCTGCAAATTAATTATTAAGAAAATTGATAACATAAAGAGCCTCGCACAGTCTTTCAATGCTTGATAAGGTTTCAGCCTCCCCCATGCTGCTGATCAATGACCCGCTTGATGGTATGGTGGGCCCTCTCTACAATGGATTGTCCTGTCAGGGAGTGGAGTATGCCAGTGGTGTGCTTCACCCCTCACTGGCTAAAAACTGCTGGAATATGTGGGAAGCGTAAGCAGGACCGTTGTCAGTTTTTATTTTCCAATAAAAATAAAAACTGACAACTGACCATTGTCAGTTTTTATTTTCCAAAGTGGAAAACGCAAGGAGGAGGTGTTTGATGACATCTTTTAGCTTCTCTCCTGCATGAGCCGAGGTGAACACAGCCCCACACAATGTGTCAATGGACACATGAATGTACTTGAGTGTCCCAAAGGGAGCATAGTGGGTGAATCAGTCTGCCACAACGGCAGACTTTCAAGGCTGTGAGGGTTAACTCTGGCTTCCATAAGAAGGCAGGTTAAAGTCTTGGAAACTATGGCACAAGCCATCAATTGCCCTGGCTTGATCTTGTGAAATTTTAAACATTTGGATAAGGGCTGGAACATTCTGATGAAAAAATTGATGGCTCAGCTTTGCTTGGTTGAATATATCAGGCAAAGTAGCTTGTACGGCCATGGCCAGAGCATCAGCCCTCTGATTACCTTCGGCAATCAGTCCTGGGAGGTTGGTGTGTGATCTCACATGCATAATATGGTATGGTTGCTCTTGATGGGAGAGTAGGTAAACCAGTTTCAAGTGCAATTTGTGTAAATTTGGGTTGAAGACCTCCTCTAACAATGAATGTTCATCTCTCTCAGCTACCTCATCAACACAGGCCGAATCTGTGACCAGTTTTAGAGGCTGCTTGAACTTCTCAAAGGCCCTGACAACAGCTGCTAATTCTGTAATCTGTGGGGATCCCTGAACAATTCAGACATCAGACTTCCCCTCCTAACTGTCTGGGCTCTTCCAAGTCATAACTGACTTGTGGGATCTGCCTGAGCCATCAGTAAAAATTCTCAGTACCTTCAGAGGAGTTCTACTTTTTAATGATTTTGAAACCAGATTAAAGGTCGAAATAAAAAGTTTGTGTTTTGGGAAATGAGTTGAAATTTGACCTGGGTAGCTGTCAAGAGTGAACTGGGGGTTCTCGTTTGTCTGGAGCAAAGTATCCAGATCTTTTAATGTCAATAGTAGGTATATGCATGTGAAATCACAACCCATCAAGGTCCTGAGGTGTGCTCTGGCCTTTGTGATGAGCCGAGCCATCAGATCTTGGGGTGTTGTAACGGTTTTAATTGGTGGGTGGGATTGGAACACCCACTCCATAATTAAAAGTTGATCCTTCAAAGTGGGGTCTCATTGAAGAATTAATCCATGGTATTTGGCTGACTTTCCCAAAACTGCAAAACAAAAAGGCAGGCTAGGGTCTGTGTGGTGGGCCTGTCTCATTGTAAATGCTTTCAATTTTGTTGGTCAATACCTTTTGGATTGCTGCCTTGGCCTCTGGAGTGATAATGCGCCATCAGTTGAGGTCCTCACAGCTTTGCAGAAGGTTGAAAACAATTGCAAGGTCCTCTGTCATGATCCCCAGCAGTGAATGGACCCATCTGATGCTCCACAGAACTGGTGAAGATCCCTCAGGGTTTTGGGTCATATTTGATGGTGAGCTGCTGGGGTACGATGGTCTGTTCACCAATTCAGAGTCCAAGGCAGGTCCACAGGCAGGTGTGCTGAATCTTTTCTGTTGCAATTTCAAATCCTGCCTCCTTGATGACATGGATGGACTTTTTGAGCACAATGTCTAAATATGTGTCCGTCTGGGTACAAATCAGAATGTCGTCCATGTAGGGGAGGACAATGGTGTCTGGAAACTTTGTTCTGATAGGTGAGAGAATGTGGGTGACAAACCACTGGCAGAACGATGGAGAGTTCTTTATGCCTTGGGGGAGTACTCTCCAGTGGTATCTTTTCAGGGGGCTTGCCTGTTCAAGGATGGGATTAAAAAGGCAAACGACAGGGCATCTCTTGGATGGAGTGGGATGTAAAAAAAAAGCAGTCTTTCATGTCAATGACTGCCAGCCTCCAATCCCTGGGAAGCGTGTAGGGTGAGGGAGGGCCGGGCTTCAGGGGACCCATATCTTCAATGACCTCATTGATCTTTCTGAGGTCATGCAGGAGCCACCTGTCCTTACTGGAGTTTTTGATAACAAAGACAGGGGTGTTCCAAGGGCAGTTGGTTGGTACGACGTGGCCCTTGGAAAACTCCTGCATGAGGGACTCGAATGCTTTCAGCTTTTCAGTTGGGAGGGGCCACTGGTCCACCCACACCAGTTTGTCTTCCAGGTGAGTGGTGGAGTGGCATGCTCCACAGCAGCCCCAACTAGAAATCCTGTGGTGTTGAAGGGGTCTCTCGCCTTGCCCCCCATTGAGATAATAGGTCCCAGTCAAAAAAGGCAATGGGAACCCATACCATGAACGGTTCTCCTGTGGCCACCCCACCATCAGGTCCCTCAATTAGGATGGTCCCTTTGCTCCTCATTGAGGTGGAAGCTCCTCCAATCCCAGAGATCACCCTATTCACAGGTACCAATTTTCAGTCCAGTAGACACTGGGAGCAGACAATGATGGTGACATCAACTCCAGTGTCCACCATCCCTGAAAGGTTGATCACCTCTCCCTTATTTAATAGCTTTGAGTGCTGTGAGAGGTCTCACAACTACCAGGAGGTGTGGTACAGTTATAAAAGGATAAATAGTGAGTCTCCCTCGCACTGAAGTCAAGAGTACGGCCATGTGGGAGAGGCCAGCCAAGCTCGTGAGCATTCACAACCCACTCAGCTCCTAAGGCTACCTCCACTGCAGAGTTTCCATCCCCTCAAACTGCTTCTTGCTTCAGGCCAAGCCTCACATGACGCTTTTCAAACAACTTTGTTCACATTTCTGTGGTACCTCTAGGATCAAAGAATACCCATCAGTGAATAATCATCCTAGAGGCACATTTTAGGGCCCTGAAATGCAAATTAAAACATAGGAAATGCTTTCATGAGTAGCGCTCACCTGACTGAAATACTTGATGCTCAATTTGCCAGTCTGGGGCTCTTTTGTTCCCCACTTATTTGTCAGGGGTTTCATTCTGTCTGAGGGGGTGCAGCTGTTGTGGTCCATTACTGCATGAGGTCTGCAGAGCACTCCTGATTTCCTGGGGAGTCCTGATGCCACTTTGGTGTTGTAGGAAGCAGTGCAAACTCTCCGTGCCTGCCTGACTGCACCCTGGTAACATTGGACAAAGTTTGGACAGCTACAGCTAAATTTGTATGGTGGAGGAACACTCTCAGAGAGTTACAGTTGTTCTGTGAAAAGTGGGGTCTGGTCAGAGGGTAGAGACCCAAATGCAGATGCATGCAGAGAGGCAGCAGCACGCCTGTCTAGAATTTAATGAAAACAAATATGAAGATTTACTTCAATCAATTGCCCAGTCTACATGGTGCAAAACACAACCAAACGTGCAGCTGGTGAAACACCTACATGCTCTAAGCCCCTTCAGCCCACTCAGATGAGGGGGTGTCACTTGTCTTGGGTGAGGATGGCAGGGATATGGGATGGGAGGTAGCTGCTCCTAGGAGCCAGCTGATAATTGTGAGAGGGATAGAGCAGAGGAAATAACAAGTGTAATATCCAGACCAAAAGCAAAGTGGCAACTTGAGTGGGATTTTGCTGCAAACAAGTGTGCCTGTGGGTGTGAGTAGATTGTGTCCAGCAGAATGAAAGGAATGACTGAATGAATGAATGCAATGAATGATGAGTGGTGCCAGCAGAGTCTGGTGCACTCCCACAGCCCGTGTATTTGTGGGAGAGAGCAGCATGCCCAAGGCTGCTGGACCCCTCTGGCTGGGGTGTCTCCACAGCAGCAGGTGGGCAGGATAACCCTGGGGATAACCCTCCTGCACTGCTCCAGAGGGTGTGGGGAGGGATAAAGTATCTGGGGGATGGGGCTCATCCTGGGAGGTGCCATCTCTGCCACCCCTCTGAAGAGAGAGGCACTGGCACCCCTCTGGATGAAACTCCCTCATCCTCATGGATGCTGCTGCAGGCCAGTGACCCTCAGGCTCTGCCTCCTGGCCTTTGCACACAGGAAAATGTAAAATTCCCTTCAAGTGGGACCCCAAACTACAGTTTAACCCAAGGAAGAACACCGGCTATGCCTTGAACGAAGTGGTGCAGCTCAGCTGTGCTGGGAGGTTTGCACCATCTGTCCCACAGATTCAATGCATTTCAAGAGGGGCCCAGATCCTGTGGAATGAGACTCCCACCTGCAAGGGTAAGCACAGCCACTTGTTCCCCTGCTGGCCCATGGATAAGGGACCTGGGAGGCAACTCCTGCAGCTGCAGGGGTTGGAGCAGAGGGGAATGAAAGGAGCCCGATGATGCAGGGCTGGCTGAGACCTTGGCACTGGGACAGGAGGGTGTATGGGATAGACCTGGGGGAGGAGCAATGCATCAATGAGGGGATGGAGATGCAGAGCTGTCCCTGGCAGAGACAGAGCTGTGCTCAGTGGGGGCATGGAAGTACATGGCAGTGCTCCAGAGAGATGCACAGGGAGAGATAGGATGGGAATCTCCCTGCTTTGGGATGTGGGAGGTGGATAGGAGTGTCCACAGGGGTGGATATGGGCAGGTTCATGGATGAGTGATCCTTCACAATTTCCATGCATCAGGAAAGCCCCTTCCCAAAAAGGCTTGCCCTCTGGTCACATCCCAGCAGATGGATGTGTCGCCTTCCCTCTCCCTCCATTGCCTAGAGGGGTTGCTGGGGATTTCTCTCCCACCACTTCATCTTCTCATCATCTCCAGCCCATCTAACACCAACTTTCAGCTCTGACAGAAGGGTGCAAAAGGCCCCTGTGGGACTCCAGACTCCAGCTAGCACCAGACCAAGAGAACTATGAGAAGAATCAGAAAGTGATGCTGAGCTGCCCTGAAGGTTTCCAGCCACCCTTCACTGAAATCCAATGTCAGATTCAATTCCAGTCTGATGTTTATGGGACACATGGGTACAAAGAATTTTGGCTTCGAAGAGATTCCAGAGGTGCCTGGATCCCCATTCAGTCCAGTGTGGTGTGCATCGGTAAGGGAGGGATCTGGAGAAGGATAATCCTTTGCAGGGGGAGATCCTGGGAACATCTCTGAGGGGGGACAGCATGGGAAGGTCAGGGTTTTCCCTGACCACAGCACTGTGAGGATGGAGGCTGTGGAAGCAGCTCCTGCTTCCAGGCCAGGAGGAAATGTCTCCTGTTGTGCTTGCTCTTCCATGGCACCAAAGGATGGCTGCAGCCACACAGCTCAGAGGGTTGGAGGCAGGCAGGATCCCTCTGGTGCTCCCTGTGAGCTGTGATGTAGCCCAGCTGGGGACACACCCTCCTGGCTTCCCTCTGTTCTCCCCAGGATGTCCTGATGTTTGACTGAACAGGAGCACTTGTGCCACTGGAGAAATTCACCCAATGGCAGACATTCAGTTTCCTAATGCCCCATGACTCAAAACTACTGCTGCTCCCCTTTGAGAGGGCTGTAGTGACCACCTGCAGTTTCTTCCATTCCATCCAGCCAGGCTGGGGTGGCAGGGGGACAAAGCTGCTGGTTGTGGTGCTCAGCTGGGCATCTCTGGTCTTCTGCCATCAGGGCTGTTTGAGAGCAAAGCCTCAGCACAAGGGGCTTGTCACAGCAATTCCCTTTGTGCCAAAGTTGGTCTGGACCTTGTGAGATCCCACATGTGCCCCTTTGGGAGAAGGCAGGTTGTATTTTAAACCCCTTCAGACCTCACAAACCTTCTTGTAGAGGCTTGAACCGGCAAGGGCTCCTTCCAGAAGCCAGCATCCTTCTCTGTAGGAATCATTGCCACAAAGCCTCCCCCTGCAGCATTGGACAAACTGCTGGGACCAGCTGCTCAGCTACTGCCCACTGAGCCTGAAGGATGGTGAATTTGGTGAGGACGTGATGAGAAGAAGGAAGGGTTGTGTCACGAGAAAGGGGAAGGGGCATTGTTAAAGCAGGAGATGTGGAGGCAGAAGGCACTGCTCAGCCCCTGTCCCCCTGCCCAGCAGTGTGGGGCAGGAGGAGAGCAGCCAAGGCACAGAGTGAGTGAGAACAGGGAGCTCCCAAGTGTAACAGGGGCCTGGCTGATCCCTGTGGCAGGGATGAGCCATGGTTGAAGGGCCCTGCATGCCAGCAGGAGTGGTGGTGCCATGGCCCAGCAAGTGCCACCTGGGCTGGGCTGGGTGACAGGCCTGGATGAGAGGCTGGAGGGAGTCCCCTGGTGCAGGGGTGATTGTGCTGGGAATGTCCCTGCTCTGGGCTTTGGAGGAGGGAATATGGTGCCCATGGACACAAGTGGGAATGGGGCAGGTTCATGGATGAGTGATCCTTCACAATTTCCATGCATCAGGAAAGCCCCTTCCCAACAAGGCTTGCCCTCTGGTCACATCCCAGCAGATGGATGTCACCTTCCCTCTCCCTTCATTGCCTAGAGGGGTTGCTGGGGATTTGTCTCTCACCACTCACCCATACCCACTTCATCATCTCATCATCTCCAGCCCATCTAACACCAACTTTCAACTCTGACAGAAGGGTGCAAAAGGCCCCTATGGGACTCCAGACTCCAGCTAGCACCAGACCAAGAGAACTATGAGAAGAATCAGAAAGTGATGCTGAGCTGCCCTGAAGGTTTCCAGCCACCCTTCACTGAAATCCAATGTCAGATTCAATTCCAGTCTGATGTTTATGGGACATATGGGTACAAAGAATTTTGGCTTGGAAGAGATTCCAGAGGTGCCTGGATCCCCATTCAGTCCAATGTGGTGTGCATCGGTAAGGGAGGGATCAGGAGCAGGGTAATCCTTTGCAAGGGGAAATCTTTGAGGGGGGAAAGCATGGGAAGGTCAGGGTTTTCCCTGACCACAGCACTGTGAGGATGGAGGCTGTGGAAGCAGCTCCTGCTTCCAGGCCAGGAGGAAATGTCTCCTGTTGTGCTTGCTCTTCCATGGCACCAAAGGATGGCTGCAGCCACACAGCTCAGAGGGTTGGAGGCAGGCAGGATCCCTCTGGTGCTCCCTGTGAGCTGTGATGTAGCCCAGCTGGGGACACACCCTCCTGGCTTCCCTCTGTTCTCCCCAGGATGTCCTGATGTTTGACTGAACAGGAGCACTTATGCCACTGGAGAAATTCACCCAATGGCTGACATTCAGTTTCCTAACGCCCCATGACTCAAAACTACTGCTGCTCCCCTTTGAGAGGGCTGTAGTGACCACCTTCAGTCTCTCCTTTCCCACCCACTATGTTGGGTTATGAGATGTCAAAGCTGTCTGACAGCAGCATCCTTGCATGGCTGGGAGTGGAAGGGAATCAAGTGACCTTCTGGTAAACTTTCCTTTACAGAAGTTCTCCAGGTTGACCCTGAGACCTTTGAGATTTCCAGCACCAGCATCAAACTGAAATGGACCTGCAGGTTCCCCAATGCCTGCCAGGGCATGAGGGCCATGTGCCGGCTGGGAGCACCTCCCTCCCCTCCCTGTGAGGCTGAGGAGGTGAATGTAGAGCAGATGTTACATGGCCAGGAGGCAACATTCACCTGCTCCCCTTTGCAGCCCTTCACTGAGTACAATGTCACCATTGACATGCCTCCCAACACAACCCTGTTCTCATGGTTCTTCACAACAAAGGAAACAGGTAAGTGCACAGAAATATCAGAGACAAGGAACAGTCCAGAGCTGTGTCACAGGGAGGACAGATGTTCCCCTCCCCTGTCAGCTCAGTCTGACCATTTGCTCCATGCAGGGATGTGCCTGGGATCAGAGCTGCTTGGGTCCTGTGGAGAGCCCTCTGGGGAAGGGCTGGGAGAGCCCTGAGCAGGGCACAGCCCCTTCTCATTGTCCCACTCCACCCCACACTGTTGTGCTTCCCACTGCTGCAGCACACACAGCCTTGGCAGGGGACAAACCCTTCGCAGGGCGTCCCTTTGCAGCCTGTCCCTTGGCCAGGAGCTGCTGCAGCTTCCTGCGGCCTCAGCCCCTGCCCATGGCCCTGTGTGTGACCCCACGGTCTGTGCTTGCAGTGCCAGACAAACCGGAGCAGCTGTGGCTGGATCCCAACAGGGGCTCTCTCAGGTGGAGCGCGCTGCCCTCCTGCAACGGGGAGATCATTGGATACCAGGTACCCAGGGACCAGGGCAGACCCTCACCTCCCAGCCTGGAACTCTGTGCAGGCACACTGGGAACTGTGGGCAAGGGACAGCCATGACGAAATGCAAGAACTGTCTTCGGGCTCAGTGCATGTATCTACAGCCCTTCAAACGAGCAGCCTCCCTCCTCCCTTCTCAGAGGCCCAGCCCTTTGCTCACAGACGTTGCTGCTCACACATCATTAGTGTCGGCTCCGAATTCCTCCTCTCCTCTCCTCTGTTTTGAGCTCCCTGCGTAGGGCTGAGACGCCTGCCTGTTCCTCTCCGGAGCCTTGCCCAGGCACAGGGGGCAGGCACAGGGAAGGGCAGGCCGGCAGGGACGTTGCCAGCTGCGGGCACCTTCCCAGCGGCCAGCCGGGAGCTGCTGCGTCCCAGCTGCGTCTCCTGTCCGCAGCTGAGCATCACAGCCAGGAACGCAGGGGACAGCGGCGTGCTGGAGATCGAGCGGCTGCGCCTCAGTGGCTCCGTCACCGAGCACCGGCTGCCGGAGCACAGCCCTGGCAGCAGCTACGCCGTGATGATCCAGGGGCTGACGGCTGCTGGAGCCGGGGCTGCGCTGATGAGGGAGTTTCACAGCAACAGCAGCTCCGGTGAGCTTTGCTGGGGGGCCGGGCCGGGAGCCCGGGCACAGGCGAGCCCTGCTCGGCGGCCTGCGCTGCCCGAGGCCGTCTCTGCTACTCGCCCGGCCCTGCCGATGCTCATTCCCCGCTGTTCCCTTGCAGACACCCCGCACCCCCAGACCATCAGCTGCCGCAGTGCCCGCGACATCGCCCCCTCGCAAGGGACGGCCGTGCTCCCCCTGCTCCCCATGGCCCGTGGCTCTGAGGCCGCCAGGTGAGCGCAGCCCCGCGGCTCTGCAGCCCCGCCGTGGCTCTCCGCACGCCGGCGCTGCCTGCAGACGCCTCCCTTCCGTGGCCCCGTGCCCTATGCCACTGCCTTTGGGCCCGCAGGGAGCACCAGCTGATCGTGGCCGCGACGCACAACGCCTCGCTGATCGAGAGCATCTGCTCGGGGCAGGCACGGCTCTCCAACGCCAGCGTGTACCTGGCCGCTGTCCTCAACCTCAGCGCCCCCACGGACTTCGTGCTGGGCGACGGGAGCCGCGGGCAGGGCCTGCACAACGCTGCCCTCAGCCCGGGCCGCGACTACACGGCCCTTCTGCGCCTCGTCCGCCTCGGCCCGCAGGTACCATCGGGGGGCTCCTGCTCTCTGCGGCTGCTGCCGGCCGGGGCTGGGCCCTCGCTGCCTCTGGGCTGCCTCTGAGGCCACGCTCCTGTCCCATGCCCCGGCACCGTGGTGTCCCTGGGCTCCCGGGCCACAACCGGCTCACTCGCTGGCCCTGCACAGGGACCCTTCCCTCCAGCTAGGCCAGTGCTGCAGGAGTGGGCTAAGCTCTCCCTCCTGTCTCCTCCAACAGGCAGAGAAGTTCACCTGTGTCTGCTACAGCTTCTCTCTTGGTAAGTGCCACCTTGCTTCTGGTGCCCAAGCCTCTCTCCTGCCTGTTCCCTTTTGCCAGCCTGGCAGCTTCACTGGAAACGAGCCGGCCTAACACAAGAGCAGTTGGGTCTCACGTGGAACAGAGCAAGATCCCCACACATGAGGTGATCCTCTCTCCCAGAAGAAACCTCAGCTAGGACACAGGCTTACACACTTCTGCATTCCCTTTGCCATTCTTGGGGCCATTGCCAGCAGGAGGCCGGGCTGTGGCACTCATCCCTGCATCTGTGTTTGTTGCAGGGCAGACTGTGAGCCAGTGGCATTGGATTGTGATAGGACTGGTTGTGCTGTTGGCAGACCGTCTTGTGGTTGCAGTTATCCTGTGGCTTGTGCACTCCAGGTGAGTAGGGAGGGGACAGGTTCAGCAGGTATGAAGGGGACAGGAAGTACTTGCCCAACAAAACTCAGGAGGATAATTAAAAAGGTAGGAAAATGCAGTTCTGCAGACAACCATCACAGAGGTGACTATCAGGCTATGGGGCAGGTGGCATGAGAACAGCAATCTCCCAGCAGAAGCGGAGTTTCAGGAGAAGCAGTAGTTTGTACTCTGCACTGATACATCTCCTGATTTGCCGTAGCTGGGGATGGTCAGGATGGCTCTGCCCTCTGAGCCTCACATGGAGGCAGAGCCTGGTCCCAGGCAATGCTCCCTGCCTGCAGGAGGGACAGGGTGAGCAAAGACATCATGCCGAAGGCTGAGCTCTTTGAGTGACCCATGTCTGTGCCATCCCTCCTAGGGATCTGCAGGGAGGGTTCTCAGGAGGGTCAGGCTGAGGGGCTGCTGCTCTCACCTCAGCACGGACAGCACCTCTGAGGTCCTGTGGTTGGGCACAGCTGGGATGGAAGGATTGGGCTGTGGCAGGCACTGCCATGTGCTCCAGCCTGTCTCTGACACTGGTGCCCTTTTTCTCCCCAGGGAAAGGTGGCTAGGCTGGAGATCAGGGACTTCAGCCTCAGCCAGGACCATGGAGACATCCAGAGAAGTGGAGAGGATGGGAAGGATAACCCCAGGATAACCCCAGCCCAGTGCTGATGGCTGCCATGCTCTCCTGTGACTGTGACCAGCATAGGGCTCCCATGAAATTCATCCAATTCAGCAGGGCAAGAGGAAAACAGAAGGCCCTGGAGGGCTGAGCTTTTTCATTCCTCAGCCCCTTCACCTCCCACGGTTTGCGTACTGCTTTTGTAAGGCCTTTGCTTGGCCAGGCTGGACTGCTTTGTGACTCTGCCTGTTCTGTCTGGACAAGAAATAAAGGCTTATGGATTGGAGGGGCTCCGTGCTGCCCTCATTGCCGCTGTAGGATGGTATTCCCCTGCAGGGAGTTGACTGTGCCTTGTTGAGGGGAGCCATGAGCAGGGCTGCTGTGATCCTGCATTTGCCTAGTGCTGCCTGACAGCTTTTCTGACCTACTGAGCTGAGCTGGACAGCTCTAATGTGAGTTGGGAGCAGATGTGTGGTGGGAATCCATCAGGGGTGATGGCCCTCCCCACACATTTTGGGCAAGTGTGTATTCTGTGCCCATGCTGTGGTATCTCTGTGCTTTTAGCTCCCTTGTTGCCCCTGTGCCAGGTCAAACCTAGAAAAAAAGTGAAGATCAGGGGTCACCACCACCACCACCACCATGGCCTTTACTGATGAGACACAGGACAGAAAGCCATGGGCTCACTCCTGCTTCTGAAGTCTCCTGCCTTTGTTTCTGTGGTGCTGCTTGAACCACATCCAGGATATTCACACTGAGACACTGTAACCTGAGACAGCCATGGGGCAGCCACTGATGAGAGAGCCTCTGTGGAGCTGGTAGGGCCGTGGCACTTGGAGCAGCACCAAGAAGATGCACCCCAGGAGGAGACTCTGTGGGGTCTGAAGGACCAGTTTAGCCCTACAGGACCATGGGCTGTCCCACTCTTGGCTCTTGTTGACTTTGGGCTTCATGCTTCTCCCACAGTAGGACAGATATCCTCTGCTCCTGAGCACCACGGATCTTGCAGCAGTTTGGGACTTCTCTGACCAAACACAATGTGGGTGTTGGTGCTACCCCACTTTCCTTGGGGCTACCCGAGGGGACAAGAGAACCTGGATGGGACAGCTGTTCTCTTCATCCTTGGCAAGGAAGCATAGGTGAAGTCCTAGTGCCTCTGCATACTCAGGTTGTGATTCCAGATAAGTTCCTTCACAAATGCTGGGCAGAGAGTCAGGTTCCCATTTCAGCACCTCGCCAAAATTTGGAGACATTCTAGCCTGTGTCCTCCAGCCACAGAGGAACATTGGGGTGGTTTTTCAGAGGAGTTAAGCATCTTGGGGTCACGCACATTCCCTTTTTTTTTCCCTCTTGCTTCCACTGTTTCTGATGAAGGGCTGTCCAGAGAGTCAAAGTCCCATCCAGAGGCAGGCTGTGGTCATGCCCCTACTTGAAATTCCCATAGGTTTCAAATGAATTCAAGTAACTGAGGGCTAGTTCATAGCAGAGCCCATACTGTTCCTGTGGATAAAAGGATGCTCATGAGACTCTGGTGGACCAACACCTGCAGTGGCATGTCAGCATTGGTCTCCAACAGCTTCCTGACACAGAGCATGCCCCACACAGGTGCAATCCACCCTCCTCCTCCCAGCAGGAGTCCACCATTCCCAGCTGAGAAATCAGGCATGTGCTCCAGGAGCTGCAAGGATGGGCTACACCAGCACTGGAGCCAGCTGGTTTTGCCAGGAGAGCCAACATCCATGACACAAAGTGTTAAGCAGGCAGGTGGACCAGAAAGGGGCCACTCATCATGCAGGATGCTTTGGTGCCCCTTCAGTTCTGCAGAACCTGCCACTGAGGGAGTGGGTGTGTCCCAGCAGCAGAAACTGGAGCTTTCAACGATCTCATTGGCACCTAGCCTCAGGATAATCTGAGCACAGAGGGGCTAGGGCAGCTACTGGGGCAATGTAAGATCATGCTCATTTTGGCGCTGCCATCCAGCTGGGTTTGAAGTCAGCACCTACCACATTTTTAATGAACTGTCTCCGCCTCCTCTTCAGCATCCTCACAGCCTGGGACACATCCACCACGCCCTCGCTTTGGATCTGCTCACACAGGAAACCAGCAGCACAGAAGATCCCACTCCGGCTAGCTCCATCCCTGTGGAGGTGGGCAAGGGGAGCTTCATTTGCTCTGGGATGGCAGGTGGCAGGGCTGAGCCTCAGAGGCATCCCCCTAGACCCCCACACTCTCAGGATGATCTTGGCCATGGATCCCACACCCAAGCTGCCACTGTCTGCCAGAGCCCTGTCTAGCTCGGTGAAGTTCCAGAGCAGTGACATGTGTGGAAAGTGACCTGGGTAGGGCATTGCTAAAGTCAGAACCTTAGAGCCTACTGCTCTGCAAAGGTGCTCTACAGCGACACAGCAAGGGCTGGATAAAGATGGCAGGCAAGGCTCTTCTGTTGTGACATTCCAACTCATTTATTGGTGACAAAATGTGGAGGATAACCAGGAGAAAGGCCCACAATTGAGGGGTTCACAGACAGCAAGAGCCCCAAGTATTCTGGACGCAGGTTTTTAACTATCAAAAAACAGGGTGTGGATACAATAGAGTAACCAATAGGGTAACTCTTAGAGTGTGGTTTCAGGATAGCAGCTAATTAGGATTAGGGGAGGAGAGAGGTTCTAATAGGTAATTGGTTCAAGGGATAATTGCCAAAGAACATTCTAGAAAAAAGGGCAGGGTTTACTATGATGAACAAGGCAGGATAGGCAGGGTTGCCTTGACAGGCAAGGAAGGGTCTGGAAAAAGGGGAGAAACGCAACTTAAGGGACAGTTAAATTGAAGGGCATTCTCAGGGAAGAACCACATACATTAAAACAAGGGATAACTGAACATAGCACTTAATAACAGAACAATCAAATTAATGAAATTAACATGCACTGCAACACTAACCGGCTTCCATGGGAGAGCCTTCCTCCCTCAACATAGCTGAATTCATATCCACACATGCACCCGAGATGGAACTGTCACCAATGTCACTGACACAGCATGAGCTGTGTCCAGCTCTGTGCCATGGCTGCTCCTCCAGGAAACATCACTCACCAGCAGGTGACAAGGATGTGTCCATCCTGGCTCTGCCGATGGTGTGTCTCCACCTTCCCTAGCAGGCTGATGATGGTGTCAGGGTGTGGGGGAAGGGGCTGCTGCATGGGCCAGTCTGTCAGTTGATGTAACCGGATTTCCACTGCAGATTTCTTGGGCTAGTGGGGAAGAAAGACAGGGGGCTGGGCAGAGCAGAGACCTATTGGCCTCATGGAGGGAAGGGGAGGGACAGTGCATGCCAGTCCTGGCTCAGCCACGCATACTGGATCAAGGGAGCAGCCCCACAGTGGGACATGCCACTCCAGACTTCGCTCTTCTCCACCAAGTGCTCTGAGAGCAACAGACAGAGCATAAGAGAAGAGCTGAGCACCAGATGCAGCTCACACTGACATCAGTCCTGTGTCCAGCTGCCTGCAGTACTTCCCCTTCCATGAACCACTGAGATACAAAAACTCCATCCACAGCTGCTGTCCTCCAGTTGGAAAGGCACACAGAAACACCTCTGACTTCTACCTCTGCCTGCAGCCTCACTTTCTTGGGGTTACCCTCTCTGCCAAGGCAAAAGACTCTGCTGTGGCCAATGCCCTGCCAGGACCCCACAAGATCCTTCTGCCATCTCTAGCTGGGATTTGACCCCAATTAAAGCCTATTGACAGCTGCTCCTCCCAGCTCATGCAAAGACTCTTCTCAAAGGAGTTTGCCAGCTCTGAGCAAAGGGCCCACCTGCTGCCTGTTGCTGAGGACAAGTGTCCAGGTTGTGAAGCCAGCCCCAGGCTCCTCTGAGATCAGCTGGCCATGGAAGCGGCCGTAGTCATCTTCGCCCTGGCTGGGCCAGAACTGCATGTATGTCTGGGGGAGGAAGAGAGGGGCATGATCACACATGGCCCCGCGTGCAAGCAGGGCAGAGCTCGGCCTCTCACATGGGGGGCTCACACCAGCCCCTTGCCCATAAGCCCCATGCACATGGCTCTGCCAGACACTTGCTGGGCACCAACCCAGTGCTGCAGCCAGAGAATAACACTCCATCAGACAGGACACCTGGGCAGGGGTCAGCAAAACCCGAGGGATGCTCATTTGCAGTGTGACCGAGGACAGCCCCCTGCTGTGGAGCTGGGACTGTCCTCAGGGCTCTCCCAGGTGGAGCCCCACAAGCCTGCAGTAGATTCTGGTGCAGGCAGGGCTCTCATGATAAGGTCCTTGCAGGGCCAAAGGCCAAAATCACACTGCTCGGCCCCACAGGAACCAGGAGAGGGGAGAGCTGTCAGAGCTTGGGCTGCTGACCTTGTCCAGCTCCTGGAGTTGATTCAGCACAACTACCGATGTGCAAGTGTAATCCCAGACCAGAGCCCAGAAATCCACCAGTGTGGTGGGGAAAGGCAGCTGCGTGATGATGACTCTCTCCTCCTCGGTGTACGTCTGCAAAAGACAGGACGATGTGTGGGGAGAGTCCCACAGTCCCCGAGAGCCCTTCCCACAGCGGGAACGGCTCCCTACCGCCCTGCTGACATGGAGAGGGCACAGGCCACCCCAGCCCTGCTCAGAGCAGCTTATGCTAGCGCCCCGCTGCCCTCTCAGCTCATCGCACCCGGGCTCAGCTCCCAGCAGGCTGTGGCTGGCACACGCCGCTGCGCTGCCTGCGCAGGCTGGGCTCCGCCGATCGCGGTCGCGGGGGCCATCTCCTGGCAGCAGCGCCAGCAGTCACCGTGCAGCAGCCCGAGGGCTGGGACACCTGCCCCGGGCGGGGGGCTCTACCCTGGCCTGGAGCAGGGCTGCGCAGGGGGCTCCCGGCTGCCCCGAGACGCTCCCGCGGCGCGCGGAGCCTTACACTGGCAAACACGGCGTTGATGTAAGCTGGCGAGCCGTCTGCGTTCACCGAGGACATCAGGATGGGCCGGCACGAGTCCGCTGCAGAGGCAAGGAGCAGAGAGGGGGAAATGATCGGTCGTTCCCTCCCCACAGGGGAGCAGGGGGCTTTTCCTGCAATAGGTTCAGTCAATATAGCTCCCTGCAGCATGGGTTGGAGTGGATTGAACGGACAGGCAGCACCACACCCACGGCTCTGACAGCCCAGGGCACCCTGATGAGGGATGCCCAAAACCCTGTGGTTGGGGGCACAGCACATCCACCCTCCTCACTGCTCTCTGATGTGCCTCATCTGAGCTTTTCCACTGGGAAAGTTTAGACCAGGGACCTATTTACCCCAGGTGTACCTCATGTACCTCCAACAGGCTCAGAAGGAATCAGCCTAATCTGTATTTATTATCTGCTAACCAGAGAACAACTCCTGGACCCTGAGCCCAACCTGTCAGTGTCACGTGCCGGGCAGGGCAGTAGCAGGAAAGCATCGTTCTCCCCATACTGCTCTCAGGCTCTGGCTTTAGAGCAAGAGGCTGCCCAGCCCTGCCAGTGTTACCTGGCAGGATCCCTGGCTTGCAGTTCTTGGGTTGGTTTCTGGGTTTCTCTGCTTCTCTGCATGGCAGGAGCTGGAACAACTCAGAAAATCTCTGCAGGGCCTGTAGAGATGATTCAGCCAAGTCAGACCTGCATGTCAGCCACTCACCTTCTTGGGCCACTGCAGAGAATGATCCCCCATCTCCATCCCACTGCTGGGGAGGGGAGCAGGGAGGGGGCTGGCATCACAGATGAGCCCTCCCAGCACCAGTGCACCGTCTCCTGGTGGTACCTTGAACTCCTTCTCTAGGATGCTGTTGCAGCCTGAGGTCTCCTCGTCTCGAAGGGAGCGCACGAGACTGGCGATGCTCTCCACGGGCACCCCGGTGCTGCCACAGAGCAAACCTTCCAGAAGCGCCTCATACAGGAAGCTGTACTGCTCCTGTGGGAGGACACACAGTCTGGAGCCAGTCCAGGAGGAACCCTGGAGCTCCAGATCACCAGCTGTCCTCAAACTGTGCCAGAAGTGAGCCAGGTTCATCCTTCACCTTCCTGCTGCAGATCCCTGAGGCCAGACACTTCTCATTGCAGGCAGCCCTGCTTTGGGACACAGCCAGCAACTCCAGCAACCAGACAAGACCATCTTCCTGAGGTTTAGTGCTCCCTCTCACACCAGACCCCTGCTCTGGGGAAGGCAGCCCGCAAAACCTGTGGACTAATTAGACCTTGTACAAGAGGCTGGTTGGCCCAGCCCAATGTGGTTTTCTGAAGGAGCCCAGCACTAAGCAGATCATGGGGTCATAGTCCCTAGGCCAGGACACTGCTGCCTAGGAGTGTCCAGGAGGGCAGACATCCTGAAAGCCGAAGGGACAGGTGGACTCTCGTTCATCATCCTTGCCTACAATACAGCCCTTCTGTGTCAGGGTGACCAATACATACAAATGCTGATGATACCTCAGAGGATCTCAGGGAAATGTAGATTTTAGCTAGCTTTGGATACAGCACTGAAAAAGATCCTTCAGTCTCCATTACCGGGTAGCCTTAGTTCCTGTGGCTAGATCAGGAGCAGCACGGCTAATTTGGCTTTGCATGCCACATCTCTGGGAAGGGTGGTGTTGACAGCAAAGGCTTAAAAGCAGGAGAATGGTTTTTCATTCAGAAGGAGCATGGTGGATTGTCTCAAGTGGCCTTACGGCTGGAAATACCAAGGTCTGGAAAGCGACAGTGTGAGAAATCCTGTATATTGTGTATAAACAGCCTACTGCTGTTTATCCTCTCTCTGCTTTGGGGAGGAGAATCCATGCAGAGGGAATGTTGGGTTTACAGAGACCTGGAGCCCATTGTCATGAATATGGTCAAGCTCCCTGTTTTGGGACACACCAAAGACCAGAGGTCACAAAGACACAGAGGAGGTCACAGCCCAGCTGGTAAACTACAGGTGCACAGGCCTTTGTTAAATGGGTGAAAAGAGCAGCCCCACTGTCCCCCAGGACAGACTGAGCCTGATGGTGCTGGTGCTCCCACTCGTGTCTTACCTCCTGGCATCCTCCAGCTAGCGAGGTAATGAATAAATTTACTCTTGGCATTTCAGCCATGGGTTTGTGGTTGTTCTGGCCACCCGCCTGTGTTGACCCCCACAGGTGGGCATTGGCTCTGCAGCCTGAGACATGGAGGGAGCAAATTCCTCACCTTGGTCTGCACCATGCCGACCCGCTGTTCCCGCAGCTGCTGCACACAGTGAAACACATCCACCTTCCCCTCAGCCTTGCCCATCTTCAAGAGGAAGTCCAGGGCGATGAATGTACCTGTGCGCCCGATGCCTGCACTGCGGACACAGAGCACCGTGGGTCAGTGCTGCCCCCGCTGGCTGTGCCCCAGCACCCAAACAGCCCCAGCGCGGTACCTGCAGTGCACCAGCACGGGTCCTGCAGGTGCCTCCAGCACCCTCTTGTTCACCACCTCCACCAAGCCCAGCAGCTGTGACGGGTTTCTGGGCACCCCGTGGTCTGGCCACAGCAGGTAGTGAAACTGCTCCACTGCTCTTGGCAGAGCACAGCCTGCCTGCAGAAAGGGAGACATGGCTGGCAACAGGGAGCTGGAAGCCACCAGGAAACTTGTGTCAAGTGACTGCCTGCCACCGAGGAGGCAGCACTGGAGAAAACCACTTGAGAGGGGCACCAGCACAGAGTCCTCCCTCCAGCACCACATCATAAGGACTGCTCCACTGCTGCTCCTCAGACACTAAAGGGCACATTCACCCATCACACTGCCACACAATTCATTTTGTCCTCTGCTTCACCATGAGCAGTGAACACAAAGCAGGAAAAGCAGCATGTGCCCCAGAGAGAAATGATAAAAATCACAGCTTAGGGTATTTCCACAGTCATCAAAAAGCCCTGGCTTGCCCAGAAAAGATATACCCTAAGGCTCTTACTACACTGATGTGAATGTAGTCACTTGTTACCAGCCCTTTGTGATTTTCTCTAAACACCACATTCACTTGGCAGGACCTAATGCTACATCTTACTATCAGGTGCTCTTGGAGTTTTACGTTTAGGCTGCATATTGCTCTGGGCAAGAGAAGAAAGGACAGGAATATGCATAACTGCAATTTCTTTATATTGTGCCTGTTCTCCCTCCTTGCATCTCCTTCAGCTTCTGCCCTTTATCTGAGGTGCAGCTTCAGCAGGAGTACACATCTTGGGAAATGACCTTATGTAGGTTATCATAAACCATAAACTACAGGCCCAGGTTTAGGGCTGTAAGGACCCTAAAGACCAAGCAGCTTCAGTGTGGACCTTCTGCAGATTGATTCAGGTGACAGGCAGGCACCTGTCCCACCATCCTGGATGTGCAAAGATTCCATTCCATTCCATTCCATTCCATTCCATTCCATTCCATTCCATTCCATTCCATTCCATTCCACTCCATTCCATTGATCTGCTTTTATACCCTTTGTAATCACCTCACCCAAGCCATCAAGAATCTACAGTATTCCCATGTGCAACATCCGTCCAGACTCCTCTGGGGTGACCACTGGAGCTGACTGACTGCCTTTGCCTGGCACAGAAACCTGGGACAGATGCCCTGGCATGGATTCCATTTATAGCAACGTGCTGACACTGCACCTTTTTGTGCTGGAGGCCAGGCTCGCCACAGGGTCCATGTCTGACAGCTCCCACCAGCTGCTGGAACCCAAACACATCCTGCATTCCCACCTCAGCTCCATGCCAGACTAAAGCCCAGCCAAAAACCAGAACACCTCACAAGTCCTTCTAAAATCTGTGCTGGGAAAGGAGGCAACCCAGCTGCCGTTAATAGCTGGTCCTGACAGAAGACCTAAAAACTATGATTTTGGACAAAAAATTAGAAACAGCAAGATTGCAAAAGGTTCATGAAGCTGAAAGAGAAAGAAGGCAGTGCTGACACTGGCGGAGTTTCCCTCTCCAGTGAGGAAGCTTCTTGCACCATATGTGACTTCTCTGCGTGCCTGTTTCCTTTCCGTGCTCGCACCACTCACAATCAGATGAGTGTGTAGTGAGGCAGCCAGGGCAGCTGAGACATCAGTCCTGCCCTGGGAGCATAGGCAAACATGGCCCTGCAATGGATGTGTCTCCTGCTCCTTACACCTCTGCTGGCAGCACAAAATCATGATAAGCTCTATCCCAACAACTATGGAAAACCCAAGGGAAGAGGTAAGCAGTTCTCTCTCCTCTACCCCCAAGAGAAGGTTTTACTGTGCTCCTTTTGCAGAGCCCCTGTGCAGCCTTATGTCGTGTAGGATACAGCAGCTGTATCAGGGAAGTCTGACTGATGTCCACACTGGGGCCCAAGTCCACCAGCTGGGTTGTGGCTAGGCAGAGCTCTGCTGAGGATGGAGGGCAGCAAAGCTTGGGCTGCTGGGAAAGCCTCTGCAGAGTCTGTAGAGTGTCTCCATGGAGCTGGAAATACAAGGTGTCCATCTGTCCTGGCACAGTGTCAGCGTGCCATGTCCTCACCACAGAGGAGATGGGTGCTGGTACCCAACCAAGATCTGGGGAGCCATGAGCTGAGGCCCTGGGTGTCCAGGACAATCTGGGGACAGGACTTATCATATTCTGGGATTGCTCTTTAATGCACTTCCTTGATGCTGGAAGGATCAGGGCACCCCCAGGGTTCTGCTGGGCTCTTCCTTCCCTGGCTGCACACTTTGATGCCAGCAGAGTCAGTGGGAATTTGCAGGCTTACATGTTGTCTGTCCTCCCAGGTGGCTGCACTGTCTGGCAGTTGAGCTGTGGATGCAGGAACTGTGACCTTGCATTGTCTTGTATCGTTCTTGAAGTATTTGTCTAAACTAATTTTCTTGGAGCTAGGTGATAAAAATCATTAAACTTGGAGCTAGGTGATAAAAATCATTAAACTAGCATCTAATCCTGTCATCCTGGTCTGCTGTGGTGTTGTATCTGGGTGGATGCAGGCTAGAGAAAACAGCAGATCTAGTGGCTGTGACAGAGTACAGGGAATGGGATCAGAAACTTTAATTGCTGATGTGAAGTGACATCAGGGTCTGTACTGTGTGAGAGGTGTCACGGGAGCCTGTTTCCAGGGAAAATGTGTGTGGTTGCAGAGAGTGTAAGCACAGCACACTGTCACGCAGAAAACAAGGGCTAAAACTGCAACAGAAGACATTCTCCTGCCAAGAGTGCCTTCCCATTGCTCAGATCCCTGCTGAAGCTGTTCTCCCAGGCCAGCATGTGCAACCATGGCTTTCCTGTTTGGTGCACACTAAGACCAGGATCGGTCTGTGTTATGTACAGTGGCATGCAACAGGGTCCTGCGGACTCCTTTCACCCTTTGCAGATCTCAGCCACCCAGCCATCCCCAGAGGAGTCTGGCACTGCCCGTGACACAGATGATATTGCTGAGTTTGCACCTTGGTGCTTGTGAAAAGAGGAACCAAGACAGAAACATATGCTGGCCACACCCAGCAGTGTGAGCAGCCCTGCGTGCATCCTCAGCATGTGGGCTCATCCCATCCTGGCACCTCTGCTGAGCTCCAACTTGATGCATCAGGGTCCTTCTCTTGCAGAGGGACAGGACAAGGAAAATGGCCCGAGTGAGGCAGGAGGGTCTCTCCCATCCCTGCCAGGGTGCAATGGGCTGACAGTGGCAGTGGGCCAGGGTAAAGCTGTTGGACAGAGAGAGGGAACAATAGGGCAGGATCCCTGAGCACATCCCCTGGCAGATACAGGGTACAACCCATTGTGCAGAGTGCCACAGAGAGCAGTGCAGCGAGCAGCAGTGCAGCCACAGGCACAGGATGTGGATTGCACGTGCGGTTGGCCCTGCTGCTCAGCTTGCCCCACTGTGCACTGAACAGGGTGCATTGTGTCATTGTCTTTTTGTCTTGCTGTGCTACTCTCACAGGCATTTCCTCCCTGAAATGCCATACCTGTACAAAACTCTCCTCCCTTTACAGCCCCAGTGCACATGGAAGGTGGGTGGGGAAGTTTCTAGGGCACGTTTTCTGTGCAAAGGATCTGGCATACAAGCTGACTCAGACCCCTTTTTCATCAGCCTTGCTTGACACTGTGCAGTGATCTAGTGGCAGCTGACAAGAGGTTCTAACAAGGAGCACAGCTGCAATGACCAGGGCGTGGGAGGATGGTAGCTGAAACTAAGCCATAGCCAATCTGAAAGGGTTTGTGTCAGCCGAATTCCAAACTGTACCTAGAGTACATCCTCTGGGGAACATGAGTGCTAAGAGGTACTGCAGAGGAGTGCCTGGGTCTTGGCACCCTAGGGGTGGTGAACTGTGTGCTCCACCATGCTTCCACTTCCCATCACCAGGGCACAGATTCAGGAAACACGAATTTTGCCTCCTGTCCTTAGACACATGTCAGATGTCCTTTAGCATTTGGTGGACCAGTACAGGTTAAAGCACCACCATTTCCCAGCACTTCTCACAATGCCTTGTTCAGCCCTTGTTCAGTGACTTGCTTTGCCACCCCCTTTCCCTGCCACGACTCCCAAGCAGAGCATCCCCAGGGTCTCTCTGCGCCATCACTCTTGAAGAGCTGCTCAGCAGCTTTGGTTGCTAGTCAGGAGCACAGAGAGGCTCTAAGACCCGTGTTTGTGTTCACAGTGCCTTGCAGTACAACTTTCCACTGGTGGAAAGAGTGATTGCTTTTCTTAGCTCCTCTCAGCAAGCACATGGCATCAAACACAGCAAGACTGCAGTGTGCTTTGCTGCCACCTCTCTCAGCTGCTGAGCTGCCCTGCCAAAAGGGTTGAACTTTGCCTACTGCTTCTTAGATTTCACCTTGTCCTTTCTTCTTTGTGTGTGAGATAATAAAGTGTAAGAAAGAACACCTTCTGCTGTTAAGCAAAGGGCTGAACCCAGGAGCCTGACCTGAATGATCAGCATAGCTGTTTCTCCTTTCTCCTGACCCTCCCCTTCTGGCCCATGCTGGGCCTTTGTTTAGCCTGCCAGGCTCAGAACTCCTTGCAGTAGGGACAGGCAGTCCAGACATTTCTGGAAAAGGCTTTCTAGATTCATGAGTAATAAACAATATCAGAGAGGAGAGTATTCATTTAATAGCATCAACTAGGAAAAAAACCCAAAACAGTAAATATCTGCCTTTGGAGGCAAATAGACCAACCTTTTGTTACCACTCCTGTCTCAGGCATTCAGTATTTCCCATTTCACAGTGAGCACACATTGCACATTACAAAAGGTACCTATTTGGTCACATCTACTCCATATTTTCCTTGCTGAAATTTCACTTGACTCAGCCTCCTTCCTCTAGCTGGGGCAGAGAGACTTGTGGGTGTCTCTCTGCATACCACTTTGCAGGGTAAAAAACAGTCTGAGAACTGTTCCATTACTCTCCCAATTGCTGTTAATCCCTACAAGGTTGGAAGCTGAGAGGTTTTTTCCCCTTTCTGTCTGAGCAGTCTCCTTTCTCCTTTAGTGTTCCAGCCCCACAAATACATCCAACTGCATTGCACTAGTGGGGAGTTCCATCTCTCCAGTGGAGATCCCTTGACAGCTTCCCATGGACACCTCCAAAGCGCACAAAAACTCACCCTGGGTTAAAGCACAGGCTTCTTTGCTCCAAGGTGCCCTTTTCCTACAGCAATTTCTATGGAATGACTTGGAAAGGGGTGTAAGGAGCGTGAGGACAGAGGTGTCCCTCCCAGCCTGTGCATCCCGACTGCATCCAGCAGCCATGGATTGGTTTCTCCCGATTAGCCTCAAGTGATAATCACATGCCTGGCAGGCTTGGAGAGGTGTGGCCGAGCTGGATTGTAATCTCAACAATGTTCTTGAGACGAAAGCAGGCATGGACTGAAAGTGCCTTCTCTTCCCCAATCTGCAGGGAAGCAGAGCTTTCTAGGCTTTATCCTCAATCATCAGAAATGCCACAAGGAGAGACTGAGCAGCTGTAGATGCCTGGATGCAGATGATGTCCGTGCTGTGACAGGGGGTTCTGCAGCAGTAGGAATGTGGGCAGGAGGCAAGCCCTGGAGGGGCTGTGGTGTTTGGGCACTGCTGGCAGGCTGCTCTGTGTGCACAAGGTAGATAGGCTTTGGCAGTCCCTCAGGCTGCCCTGTTGGTATACACTGCCCCTCTGCAAGGCAAGCAAGCTTTTTTTTGCCATACTCATCCCTCTGTCAGACACTGTTAACTCCCAGGATAATTTCTCTAGCTGGTGCATTCCCCTGTAGTGGTACTCTCCAGTCACTGGATTCTTTGAGTATGGGAATGAGCTGTGGGCTCTGCCTGCCTTTTCTGATCTCTCCCACCCAGCCCTTGGGCTCTGCTCAGCATGGTCTGTGCCCATCTTGGACGTGGGTGCTGTATCAGCCTCTGTCTGCCCCTGAGCACAACAGGGGCACATCTGGCAGGGCAAAGGGCACAGGGGAGCCTGGGAGGAATTTAAAAAGTGGGGCCAAATGATCACCTCCCTTCCCAAATTCAGAGAGATGCTGTAAGACCCATGTTTTGTTCTCAGTGGCTTACAGTGCAACTCTCCAATGCAACTGGAAAAACAGTGGTTTTCTCTGTGGAAACTATGGCTGCTTTTCTTAGCTCCCCTTAGCAAGCACATGGCATCAAACACAGCCCAGAGAGCTTGGGAAGGAAAGGATGAGTCACAGAGGACAGGAATCACTCTGGTGCTTGCAAAGGGCCCTGTGGGCAGAGAAGAAGCAAGGAGGGAGCACAAGGGTTTGCTTGCAGGACTGCTCTCCTGTGTAGTCTTTGTGTCCAAAGGGCAAACACACTGCTGGCACACGTGTGATCTTGGCAGAAGCACATTTCACGTGCCTAACCTTGCCTGAGGCTATGCTGGAATCTATGCAGTGTCTCAGCAGCATCCCACCATTCCAGCTCAGTAGACACTGACAGGAACACTGAGGAAACCCTGGATCAAATCTGCACATCTGTGGAGGCCTTTTTGTTTGAAACAAAGACAACAGAGAAGAGGCTGATGTTCCTGCAAAGGATTAAGTCTGATAAATGCCCAGGTCTAAGAGAAATGATTGGCTGGAGTCCTGGTGAAGGTGGACAACTAGTCAGAAATGTGTGGCTGTTATGCCAGCTCAGTTCACAGTTTCATTCACTCCCTTCACACCCGCTTCCAGCCCAGGAGTCTTACACAGCACCTATTTTCTTGTACCCATAAGGCACCAAGGAAAAGTAACCTGAGTTCCAGGGGTCAAAAGAAGGGGCTGGCAGAATGAAGCCCATCCTGATGTAAGAAAAGACCAGGTTTGAGACTGTCTGAGGCACCTGAAGGTGCACTAATCTATGGGACCTGATCAGATGCATGTGTGGGTCCTGAGGGTGGAGGAAGTGGCAAAGACACTATCCATCACAGCTGAGAAGTTGTCGCCAGCAACTTCCAGTAAAGCTCCCACTGACTGTAAAAGGAGAAGCACTTTTTAGAAAGGGGAAGTGAGAGGGACCCAGGGAACTACAGGCCAGTCAGTCTCCCTTTCGTGCTGGACAAGATAATGGGGCAGTTCCTGCTGGAAATTATTCTGAAGAACATGGAAATGATTTGTGATGGCTTCAAAAGATCAAATCATATTTGAGTAATTTGTTGGCCTATGGCGGAGTGACAGCATTTGTGGATAAGGGAGGAGTGACTGACATCATCCACCTAGACTTGTGCAAGGCATTTGACACTGTCCTTCATGACATCCTTGTCTCCAAACTGGGAAGATGTGGATTTGATGGATGGACCACTCCCTGGGGGAGGAGTTAGCTGCAACACTCAAAGTATTTTGAGATCCACTGGCACAGGATGCCCTGTGAAGCTGTGATTCCCCCATGCCTGAAAGTGTTCCAGGCCAGACTGTGGATGGCTTTGGACAACCTGGTATAGTGGAAGGTGTCCCTGTGCATGACAGGAGGGCTGGAACTAAGTGATCTTCGTTGGGAACCTTCCAGCCCAAGCTCTTCTATGCTTTTATGAAAAACTGAATGAGTCCTAAGTGCCTGTAAACAATAATTAGCATAACACTACATATGCCTCATTTCAGTTATGCAGAAGTAGCACCTTTTAGTAAAAGGAAAAGCTACAAACTTTAAACAAAGACTAGCTCTCATCTTTGCTAGAGTAAGTTAAGTCTGCTTTATATTGCACCTCTAAAGCAGCAAACATAAGGTGTGGCTTTTTCACCTTACCCCCGGCCCCTGCAAGGAAGCATGGCAAGTCTAGAGAGGTTCATTTGCAGTTATTTTAGCAGTAAGAGCTTTGCTCTATGAAAAGGCTTAGTGAGAGCTGCAAACAAGGCAGAGCTCTGTTGTGCAGCTGCAATCACCCTTGCCAGCAGAGCATCCATATTTGTGGAAAGACCCTGTCCCAGTTACCTCTTGAAATCTGCATCTGTGTCAGCAGAGTGCCTGCAGAGGAAAATTTCTCTTTTCCTCCTGGTTTCCAGCCCAGCAGCTTGCCAAGTGTGGTGCTGCCAGTGGGTTTTGAGTGCTGTGAGAGGTCTCACAACTACCAGGAGGTGTGGTACAGTTATAAAAGGATAAATAGTGAGTCTCCCTCGCACTGAAGTCAAGAGTACGGCCATGTGGGAGAGGCCAGCCAAGCTCGTGAGCATTCACAACCCACTCAGCTCCTAAGGCTACCTCCACTGCAGAGTTTCCATCCCCTCAAACTGCTTCTTGCTTCAGGCCAAGCCTCACATGACGCTTTTCAAACAACTTTGTTCACATTTCTGTGGTACCTCTAGGATCAAAGAATACCCATCAGTGAATAATCATCCTAGAGGCACATTTTAGGGCCCTGAAATGCAAATTAAAACATGGGAAATGCTTTCATGAGTAGCGCTCACCTGACTGAAATACTTGATGCTCAATTTGCCAGTCTGGGGCTCTTTTGTTCCCCACTTATTTGTCAGGGGTTTCATTCTGTCTGAGGGGGTGCAGCTGTTGTGGTCCATTACTGCATGAGGTCTGCAGAGCACTCCTGATTTCCTGGGGAGTCCTGATGCCACTTTGGTGTTGTAGGAAGCAGTGCAAACTCTCCGTGCCTGCCTGACTGCACCCTGGTAACATTGGACAAAGTTTGGACAGCTACAGCTAAATTTGTATGGTGGAGGAACACTCTCAGAGAGTTACAGTTGTTCTGTGAAAAGTGGGGTCTGGTCAGAGGGTAGAGACCCAAATGCAGATGCATGCAGAGAGGCAGCAGCACGCCTGTCTAGAATTTAATGAAAACAAATATGAAGATTTACTTCAATCAATTGCCCAGTCTACATGGTGCAAAACACAACCAAACGTGCAGCTGGTGAAACACCTACATGCTCTAAGCCCCTTCAGCCCACTCAGATGAGGGGGTGTCACTTGTCTTGGGTGAGGATGGCAGGGATATGGGATGGGAGGTAGCTGCTCCTAGGAGCCAGCTGATAATTGTGAGAGGGATAGAGCAGAGGAAATAACAAGCGTAACATCCAGACCAAAAGCAAAGTGGCAACTTGAGTGGGATTTTGCTGCAAACAAGTGTGCCTGTGGGTGTGAGTAGATTGTGTCCAGCAGAATGAAAGGAATGACTGAATGAATGAATGCAATGAATGATGAGTGGTGCCAGCAGAGTCTGGTGCACTCCCACAGCCCGTGTATTTGTGGGAGAGAGCAGCATGCCCAAGGCTGCTGGACCTCTCTGGCTGGGGTATCTCCACAGCAGCAGGTGGGCAGGATAACCCTGGGGATAACCCTCCTGCACTGCTCCAGAGGGTGTGGGGAGAGATAAAGTATCTGGGGGATGGGGCTCATCCTGGGAGGTGCCATCTCTGCCACCCCTCTGAAGAGAGAGGCACTGGCACCCCTCTGGATGGAACTCCCTCATCTTCATGGATGCTGCTGCAGCCCAGTGACCCTCAAGCTCTGCCTCCTGGCCTTTGCACACAGGAAAATGTAAAATTCCCTCCGACTGGGACCCCAAACTGCAGTTTACTCCAAGGAGGAGCAACTATGCCTTGAACGAAGTGGTGCAGCTCAGCTGTGCTGGGGAGTTCGTGCCATCTGTCCCGCAGATTCAATGCATTTCCAGAGAGACCCAGATCCTGTGGAATGAGACTGCCACCTGCAAGGGTAAGCACAGCCCTGCACCACCCTGACCCAGGGCCCTGAGCTGGTGGCAGACCCTCTGTGACCTGGTCACACAGATGACAGTGCAGGAATGGCAGACCCGGATCCCTTGGCTTTCCCCCATGTCCTGGCAGTGACAAGACTCTTTTTGTCTCAGCACCTTGCTGTAGGCACCTGCTGGGGTCTGTGCTCCTGGGAGGGGTTCAAAGGCAGGAACAATGCTCCCTGCCCCGGGGGCTACTGTAAGCCCTGTGCCTTCCAAGAATTTCTGGGTGTATGGCCAGGGTGGTGAGAGGGGATGGAACTCTGTGTGAAGACTGGGAAGGAATTCAGTCCCTGCCCAGCCTTTCCTAAGTGGAGCCTGCAAGACTGTTGTAGGCATGGATGGGACTGCTCTTGGGTCTGCTGCCACTAATAACTCTGTTCTAGGCTGCAAGAGAGGGATCCACAGTTGAATGTGGTAACCAAAGGAGATGCGCCCTGTCCAAATCAGAGCAAGAGATTTCTCAGCAGACCACTTCCCATCCTGCTTACATGAGCTCCTTCTCCTCTCCTCTGTGCAGAAAAATGTCAGCCGCCCCAGTGGGACTCACAGCTCCAGTTTAAGCCAAAGCAGAGATTTTATAGGGTCAATGTAGAGGTGACACTGAGGTGCTTTAAGAACAACGCTCCTCCCCTCGCTATGATCAGATGTGCAGACGGGAAGGATGCTTGGGAGGTGTTGGACATTTCAGGAAAATGGCAGAGGTTGGCAGAGAAACTGAGCTGCACCACAGGTAAATTGTGAAGCAGTAAGTCTCCCCTTCTTAGGTGCACTTCACACTGTGGAGGGGACCTGGACATCCTGCTGTATCTCTGAGACACCTTGGGCACAGCTCAGTCAGGTCCCAGTTGGGAGCAGTCTCCAAGGTGGAGGGGGTTAGAAGCCTTCAGTGTGGGACAGGTTTTCTCTATCCCTGCATCTCCCAGTCTATTCCTAAGGTGCATGTCACAGGGAAGTCAGAGGGGATCCTGCCCCTCAGTTTTCATCTTTCTCCCAGTGTCTTGTATCACCTCCTTGCCCATGCACATGCTCTTTTTCTGCTCTTGGGGGTCCTTGGGTTTCCTCATGGTGTGGAATGCTGACATTAACCACAGTTCATCATGGAAAAGCCTTGTTCCCTCTCCTGCCTGAGCATTCCCTCTCTGAGAAGGACTCTCATACTTTCTCCCTGACAGCAAAATGCCCAAAACCTCAGTGGGACACAAGACTTCAGTTTTTGGAGAACAAAACTGAGTACCCACAGAATAGAGAACTGACACTGATCTGCCCCAAAGGCCTTGAGCCCTCCTTCCCCAAGGTCAAATGTACAACGGAAATTCAGAGAGTGAGTTCTGGAAAACCAGCCTATGTGGATGCTTGGTGGGCCAGGAGCAGCACAGGTGCCTGGACACGCATTGAGGAGGATGTCCTGTGTATGGGTAAGTGAGGCTGCAGCAGCTCTCCCACGTGTCCATTCAACCCTCATCCTCCCTGGGGCTCTGTTGCCTGTGCCAAGAGGACAACGCAGGAGACAACAGACCAGGAGAAAACAGACCAGGCAGAACCAGCTGGGCAAGCTGAAATCTTCTGCAGGGGTTCCTGAGCAGGCCAAGTCTGGGGCTCCCAGCCGGGTGCCCAGGCCAGGGGCAGGATCCCAGGCTGCCACCCAGGTGCCCATGGAAGTTCCATTATCTTTGCTGTGCCTCCAGGTGCCACCCTGGAATGCACAGCTCTGCTTGTTCTCCTGCTGGCCCATAGATAAGGGACCTGGGGGACACCTCCTACAGCTGCAGGGGTTGGAGCAGAGGGGAATCAAAGGAGCCCTGATGATGCAGGGCTGGCTGAGACCTTGGCACTGGGACAGGAGGCTGTACGGGATGGACCTGAGGGAGGAGCAATGCATCAATGAGGGGATGGAGATGCAGAGCTGTCCCTGGCAGAGACAGAGCTGTGCTCAGTGGGGGCACGGCAGTACATGGCAGTGCTCAGGAGAGATGCACAGGGAGAGATAGGATGGGAATCTCCCTGCTTTGGGATGTGGGAGGTGGATAGGAGTGTCCACAGAGAGAATTGGATGGATAGGGGCAGGTTTATTCATGAGTGATTCTTCATACTTTACAAGCTCAAGGAAAGCCCCTTCCCAACAAGGCTTGCCCTCAGGTCACATCCCAGCAGATGGATGTGTCGCCTTCCCTCTCCCTTCATTGCCTAGAGGGGTTCCTGGGATTGCCCTCCTACCACCCATACCCACTTCATCATCTCATCATCTCCAGCCCATCTAACACCCACTTTCACCTCTGATAGAAATGTGCCAAAGGCCCCTGTGGGACTCCAGCCTCACACTGGCACCAGACAAGACAAATTATAAGAAGGACGAGAGAGTGACGCTGAGCTGCCCTGAAGGTTTCCAGCCACCCTTCACTGAAATCCAATGTCAGACTCAATTCCAGTCTGAGGATAATGCGACACATGTGTACAAAGAATTTTGGCTTGGAAGAGATTCCAGAGGTGCCTGGATCCCCATTCAATCCAGTCTGGAGTGCATCGGTAAGAGAGGGACCTGGAGCAGGGTAATCCTTTGCAGGGGGAGATCCTGGGAACATCTCTGAGGGGGGCCAGCATAGGAAGGTCAGGGTTTTTCCCTGACCACAGCACTGTGAGGATGCAGGCTGTGGAAGCAGCTCCTGCTTCCAGGCCAGGAGGAAATGTCTCCTGTTGTGCTTGCTCTCCCATGGCACCAAAGGATGGCTGCAGCCACACAGCTCAGAGGGTTGGAGGCAGGCAGGATCCCTTTGGTGCTCCCTGTAAGCTGTGATATAGCCCAGCTGGGGACACACCCTCCTGGCTTCCCTCTGTTCTCCCCAGGATGTCCTGATGTTTGAACAGGAGCACTTGTGCCACTGGAGAAATTCACCCAATGGCTGACATTCAGTTTCCTAATGCCCCATGACTCAAAACTACTGCTGCTCCCCTTTGAGAGGGCTGTAGTGACCACCTGCAGTTTCTTCCATTCCATCCAGCCAGGCTGGGGTGGCAGGGGGACAAAGCTGCTGGTTGTGGTGCTCAGCTGGGCATCTCTGGTCTTCTGCCATCAGGGCTGTTTGAGAGCAAAGCCTCAGCACAAGGGGCTTGTCACAGCATTTCCCTTTGTGCCAAAGTTGGTCTGGACCTTGTGAGATCCCACATGTGCCCCTTTGGGAGAAGGCAGGTTGTATTTTAAACCCCTTCAGACCTCACAAACCTTCTTGTAGAGGCTTGAACCGGCAAGGGCTCCTTCCAGAAGCCAGCATCCTTCTCTGTAGGAATCATTGCCACAAAGCCTCCCCCTGCAGCATTGGACAAACTGCTGGGACCAGCTGCTCAGCTACTGCCCACTGAGCCTGAAGGGTGGTGAATTTGGTGAGGACGTGATGAGAAGAAGGAAGGGTTGTGTCACGAGAAAGGGGAAGGGGCATTGTTAAAGCAGGAGATGTGGAGGCAGAAGGCACTGCTCAGCCCCTGTCCCCCTGCCCAGCAGTGTGGGGCAGGAGGAGAGCAGCCAAGGCACAGAGTGAGTGAGAACAGGGAGCCCCCAAGTGCAACAGGGGCCTGGCTGATCCCTGTGGCAGGGATGAGCCATGGCTGAAGGGCCCTGCATGCCAGCAGGAGTGGTGGTGCCATGGCCCAGCAAGTGCCACCTGGGCTGGGCTGGGTGACAGGCCTGGATGAGAGGCTGGAGGGAGTCCCCTGGTGCAGGGGTGATTGTGCTGGGAATGTCCCTGCTCTGGGCTTTGGAGGAGGGAATATGGTGCCCATGGACACAAGTGGGAATGGGGCAGGTTCATGGATGAGTGATCCTTCACAATTTCCATGCATCAGGAAAGCCCCTTCCCAACAAGGCTTGCCCTCAGGTCACATCCCAGCAGATGGATGTGTCACCTTCCCTCTCCCTTCATTGCCTAGAGGGGTTGCTGGGGATTTGTCTCTCACCACTCACCCATACCCACTTCATCATCTCATCATCTCCAGCCCATCTAACACCAACTTTCAACTCTGACAGAAGGGTGCAAAAGGCCCCTATGGGACTCCAGACTCCAGCTAGCACCAGACCAAGAGAACTATGAGAAGAATCAGAAAGTGATGCTGAGCTGCCCTGAAGGTTTCCAGCCACCCTTCACTAAAATCCAATGTCAGACTCAATTCCAGTCTGAGGATAATGCGACACATGTGTACAAAGAATTTTGGCTTGGAAGAGATTCCAGAGGTGCCTGGATCCCCATTCAATCCAGTCTGGAGTGCATCGGTAAGAGAGGGACCTGGAGCAGGGTAATCCTTTGCAGGGGGAAATCTTTGAGGGGGGAAAGCATGGGAAGGTCAGGGTTTTCCCTGACCACAGCACTGTGAGGATGCAGGCTGTGGAAGCAGCTCCTGCTTCCAGGCCAGGAGGAAATGTCTCCTGTTGTGCTTGCTCTCCCATGGCACCAAAGGATGGCTGCAGCCACACAGCTCAGAGGGTTGGAGGCAGGCAGGATCCCTTTGGTGCTCCCTGTAAGCTGTGATGTAGCCCAGCTGGGGACACACCCTCTTCGCTTCCCTCTGTTCTCCCCAGGATGTCCTGATGTTTGACTGAACAGGAGCACTTATGCCACTGGAGAAATTCACCCAATGGCTGACATTCAGTTTCCTAACGCCCCATGACTCAAAACTACTGCTGCTCCCCTTTGAGAGGGCTGTAGTGACCACCTGCAGTCTCTCCTTTCCCACCCACTATGTTGGGTTATGAGATGTCAAAGCTGTCTGACAGCAGCATCCTTGCATGGCTGGGAGTGGAAGGGAATCAAGTGACCTTCTGGTAAACTTTCCTTTACAGAAGTTCTCCAGGTTGACTATGAGACCTTTGAGATTTCCAGCACCAGCATCAAACTGAAATGGACCTGCAGGTTCCCCAATGCCTGCCAGGGCATGAGGGCCATGTGCCGGCTGGGAGCACCTCCCTCCCCTCCCTGTGAGGCTGAGGAGGTGAATGTAGAGCAGATGTTACATGGCCAGGAGGGAACATTCACCTGCTCCCCTTTGCAACCCTTCATTGAGTACAATGTCACCATTGATATGCCTCCCAACACAACCCTGTTCTCATGGTTGTTCACGACACAGGAAACAGGTAAGTGCACAGAAATATCAGAGACAAGGAACAGTCCAGAGCTGTGTCACAGGGAGGACAGATGTTCCCCTCCCCTGTCAGCTCAGTCTGACCATTTGCTCCATGCAGGGATGTGCCTGGGATCAGAGCTGCTTGGGTCCTGTGGAGAGCCCTCTGGGGAAGGGCTGGGAGAGCCCTGAGCAGGGCACAGCCCCTTCTCATTGTCCCACTCCACCCCACACTGTTGTGCTTCCCACTGCTGCAGCACACACAGCCTTGGCAGGGGACAAACCCTTCGCAGGGCGTCCCTTTGCAGCCTGTCCCTTGGCCAGGAGCTGCTGCAGCTTCCTGCGGCCTCAGCCCCTGCCCATGGCCCTGTGTGTGACCCCACGGTCTGTGCTTGCAGTGCCAGACAAACCGGAGCAGCTGTGGCTGGATCCCAACAGGGGCTCTCTCAGGTGGAGCGCGCTGCCCTCCTGCAACGGGGAGATCATTGGATACCAGGTACCCAGGGACCAGGGCAGACCCTCACCTCCCAGCCTGGAACTCTGTGCAGGCACACTGGGAACTGTGGGCAAGGGACAGCCATGACGAAATGCAAGAACTGTCTTCGGGCTCAGTGCATGTATCTACAGCCCTTCAAACGAGCAGCCTCCCTCCTCCCTTCTCAGAGGCCCAGCCCTTTGCTCACAGACGTTGCTGCTCACACATCCTTAGTGTTGGCTCCGAATTCCTCCTCTCCTCTCCTCTGTTTTGAGCTCCCTGCGTGGGGCTGAGACGCCTGCCTGTTCCTCTCCGGAGCCTTGCCCAGGCACAGGGGGCAGGCACAGGGAAGGGCAGGCCGGCAGGGACGTTGCCAGCTGCGGGCACCTTCCCAGCGGCCAGCCGGGAACTGCTGCGTCCCAGCTGCGTCTCCTGTCCGCAGCTGAGCATCACAGCCAGGAACGCAGGGGACAGCGGCGTGCTGGAGATCGAGCGGCTGCGCCTCAGTGGCTCCGTCACCGAGCACCGGCTGCCGGAGCACAGCCCTGGCAGCAGCTACGCCGTGATGATCCAGGGGCTGACGGCTGCTGGAGCCGGGGCTGCGCTGATGAGGGAGTTTCACAGCAACAGCAGCTCCGGTGAGCTTTGCTGGGGGGCCGGGCCGGGAGCCCGGGCACAGGCGAGCCCTGCTCGGCGGCCTGCGCTGCCCGAGGCCGTCTCTGCTACTCGCCCGGCCCTGCCGATGCTCATTCCCCGCTGTTCCCCTGCAGACACCCCGCACCCCCAGACCATCAGCTGCCGCAGTGCCCGCGACATCGCCCCCTCGCAAGGGACGGCCGTGCTCCCCCTGCTCCCCATGGCCCGTGGCTCTGAGGCCGCCAGGTGAGCGCAGCCCCGCGGCTCTGCAGCCCCGCCGTGGCTCTCCGCACGCCGGCGCTGCCTGCAGACGCCTCCCTTCCGTGGCCCCGTGCCCTATGCCACTGCCTTTGGGCCCGCAGGGAGCACCAGCTGATCGTGGCCGCGACGCACAACGCCTCGCTGATCGAGAGCATCTGCTCGGGGCAGGCACGGCTCTCCAACGCCAGCGTGTACCTGGCCGCTGTCCTCAACCTCAGCGCCCCCACGGACTTCGTGCTGGGCGACGGGAGCCGCGGGCAGGGCCTGCACAACGCTGCCCTCAGCCCGGGCCGCGACTACACGGCCCTTCTGCGCCTCGTCCGCCTCGGCCCGCAGGTACCATCGGGGGGCTCCTGCTCTCTGCGGCTGCTGCCGGCCGGGGCTGGGCCCTCGCTGCCTCTGGGCTGCCTCTGAGGCCACGCTCCTGTCCCATCCCCCGGCACCGTGGTGTCCCTGGGCTCCCGGGCCACAGCCGGCTCACTCGCTGGCCCTGCGCAGGGACCCTTCCCTCCAGCTAGGCCAGTGCTGCAGGACTGGGCTGAGCTCTCCCTCCTGTCTCCTCCAACAGGCAGAGAAGTTCACCTGTGTCTGCTACAGCTTCTCTCTTGGTAAGTGCCACCTTGCTTCTGGTGCCCAAGCCTCTCTCCTGCCTGTTCTCTTTTGCCAGCCTGGCAGCTTCACTGGAAACGAGCTGGCCCAGGGCAGATGTAGTGGAATACTGTCATACTTTGGTGTTCATAGAAGTTCTCTATATTTTGAGACTATCTATGGTAGATGGGCTCTGGACATCCTCAGGACTTTTGAGTAGGTGGGGTCCCCATGGCCACTGGAAATTGCACATCATCCCTGCCATCACCACATATTTAGTCCAATCCCAGTAATCCCCTGCTGTATTTGCAACCCTTCAGTATAGATACCTCACTTGGCAGTACTTGGGCCCTTCAGGGACACAGGTTCCACAACGGAGGGTATCACATTAGGGAAGCACCTGCTTCTTCTGCCCCAGCTCAGCTTTTCTCTAATGCAAAGCCTGGGATGGAAGACAAGGAAAGTTGCTTTTCTCTCCATGTCCCTGTGGGATGTCCCAATGCTTGGTACAGGCTGTGCGGGAGCCTGAGCCTGGGCTGTGCTGCTTGCAGGGCAGGAGTCATCATCTCTGCTGGTCAGCAAGTCTGTGGTTATGGCAGTAGCACTGACTGTTGCATTCCTGGCACTGGGGATTTTGCTGCTTTTTGTGGTCTTCAGGTCAGTATGTGGCTCACCTCTCCTGCCCTCTATGAGACATTCAGCACCTTGCAGTGACAGGGAGTGTCCAAGTGGAGCCCGAGATGAGGCAGGGTGGTTAGATGGGCAACAGTTTCTCCTCTGTCTCTCTCTTCTGCTGGTCTGTGCACCTGACTTGCTGTTTTGCAGGCTAAAGCGCAACAGTTCAAGAGGCTCGGAGAACAGCAGCACTATACCCCTGGGAGGATGTCAAAAAGGTGCAGTATGAGCAAGGGCCCTGTGTGCCTTGTCTGAACAGGCTGTCTGTTAAAAGAACAGGCAGGATGATTGCAGGTCCGCAAGTTCTTTGCAGAAACAAGGTGTTCAGAGCTGGCTGGCAAAGGGAAAGGGACTCCTCCCAGGAGAAGGCACTTGTGTGGGGAGGGACAGTCTAAGGTTTGGAGAAGTTCTGGCTACTGCAATGCCATTTCAGTACCAGCTGCAGAGTTCCAGGACTGGCCAGTTTAGCACCAGTTGGATGCTGAAGTCCTGTCCTTGTGGTCTCTGCAGATGTTTGCAAGCCAAACACACAGATCCCAGTGGACGAACTGCTGGAGGCTCTGAAGATGTTTAAGAGGGAAGAAATAGAGGCAGAACAGACAGATGATGAATCAGTCAACAGGCATAGTGCTGGGCTTCTTAGAGAATATCAGGTCTGGTTTAGCTTTGCTTTCCCACCTGGCTGCACTGCCCACTCCTCAGCCCTTCCCTGGATGTGTGATACAATCGGCCGTGGCCGCAGCCCCAGAAAATATCCCAATACTGACTGGGCTTGTTTTCTTCCTCTGCAGAAATTGTCCTCCACTTTGTTGCACCCCTGCAATGCTGGCAAGGAGCTCTGTAATCAAAACAAGAACCGCTACAAGAGCATCATCCCATGTAAGCAGAGCTCTCCAGGGACTGGCTCAGGCTCTTGGAGCTGGTTGGGGTAGCACAGGATTCTGGGCTGGTGTAGGAACCCCTCCAGCACTTCAGAAATACTGAGCTACTCATCTCATCCTCCATGGCCACTGAAACCCAGAGACATTTCTGGCCCTACTCTTTTATATACGGTTGGAGTATCCTTGTTCTGCTCTTCAAATCTTCCTGCAAACTTAATCAAACATCATATTCCTGTTCCTGGTGCTAGTCATTGCTGAACACTGCCATGTTCCCTCCAGAGGCAGGTATTTGTGGGAAAGTGGAAGGAGTGACCCAATTTCTTCCCAACTTTAAAGCTTCTCTGGCCCCCACATGGTGTGTACATTTGGTCATTTCATAATCTTCCTTAAAACTCCATTGCACTTCCTGCTGTGCCATGTCAGCCTTTGTCTCATCAGCTGTTCTTTAACCCTGAACATGTCCTGAGGCCCTGGGTGCTGCTAGGGAGACAACAGACAATCACAGACTTTAATAAATTACACATTCCCTCTTAATCAGTCTCTTTGTTGCTGCCCTAAAGCATCAGCCCACCTCCCTTCTCTTTCAGATGATCACTGCCGTGTGGTGCTGCAGCCCTCTGACACCGGGAATGGCTACATCAATGCCAGCTATGTGGATGTAGGTAGTGAGGAATTGTTTCCCTGGGAAGGGTAGGAAAGGTGCCTGGCAGGAGGACAGTCCTGCTCACACGGAGGGCCCTGAGGTCTGGCATTTTTGCCCTTAAGCTGTCAGGTCTTGGGATGTTGATTCCTCTGAATCCTCTCTGAGCTGCCTGGAGTACTCTGGATTTGTGTGCAGTTCTCACCTCTAATAAAAAGGGACCCATGTGAAGGGACAGGAACTGAGATGCAGCCCCTGGGTACCATCTGTGCTGGCCAGGAGAGGTGCTGTGGGACACACTGTGCTGAGAGTTCTGGGCTTTGGTGCTTAGTGCATGGATCCTTTATTTCATTCCCTGTTAAACATTTAACTCATGTGATCAGAGCTGTTTGACTCTCTCCCCTGCAGACCTACCGAAGTCCACGCTTCTTCATTGCAGCTCAAGGTAGGTGCTCCCAAACCTCCTCCTCAGGAGATGCCATTCACTAGCCTGAGCAATCTGGGAAATGGGGAACTGGGATAGCAGCCAGGGAGCTGTGAGTGGCTCACTCCAAGTCCCTCTATCTCCAGGGTCTCTGGGCTTGTTCAGCTCTCTCTGAACAGTTGTTACAGGTGCTACAGGGCATGGAAAGTCTCAGTGGTAGCTTGGCAGCAGCTGGAGCTCGTGTCTGCACTGCCCAGGATGAGGACATGGTCCTTCCACTCACAAGCCTAGTTTGTTCCCTTTGGCAGCTGGCATGACAGGGACAATCCTGCACATGCCTGGCATATCTGCACCCAGTGCACTCGGATACAGTCTCCCCCCAGCAGTGCAAAGCCTGGATGGGTTTGTCTGCTCTGTGCAGCATGCAGTGAGGAGGTCTTGACTTCCTGCAGAGCTGCAGAAATGCTCCTTGGAAAATAGGGCCCCAAATGTGGGAGCAGCTGACAGTCATCTGAAGGGTCTGCAGGCGAGAGCTCCTAAAGCAGCAGTGAATCCCTGACATGGGCTCACCTTCTCTCCCTTTTCCTTGTCCTAATTTCTAACATGGTGATGAAGCTGATGTGGCCAGCACCCCCTTCAGATCCTGATGTCCGCTGGCTGTACCTCTGTGTTCAGGCAGAGGAAAGCCTGGCAATGTCCAAAAATGTGCCCATGGCTTGGACACTTGCATAGGGCTCTCCTCTTCCTTCCCAAGGTCCCTTGCCTGGGACACTGGAGGATTTCTGGCACATGATCTGGCAGGAGAAGACCTCAGTCATTGTGATGCTGACAGGCTTAGTGGAGCAGAACAAGGTAGAGAAAACCACTCAGCCCATGCTCAGCTTGGGCATTGCCAGAGCCCAGGCCTCCACATCTGCTGTGCTCCCAGTGCAGCTGTCAGTGGGGGCAGGGAGCAGTGCTGCACCCCTGCAATGCTCTCTTTGTGAGTTCTCCTGTGCCCAGAGATCTCACTGCTGTTGACAGATCAAGTGTGAGCAGTATTGGCCAGAGCAGGAGCAGGTCTATGGCAACTTCACCGTGACACTGAACAACACCTGGACCACAACAGGCCTTGTCAAACGCATCTTCTGCCTGCAGAAGGTAAGCCTGGTGTGGAGCTGAGGTGGGAATGCAGGATGTGTTTGGGTTCCAGCAGCTGGTGGGAGCTGTCAGACATGGACCCTGTGGCGAGCCTGGCCTCCAGCACAAAAAGGTGCAGTGTCAGCACGTTGCTATAAATGGAATCCATGCCAGGGCATCTGTCCCAGGTTTCTGTGCCAGGCAAAGGCAGTCAGTCAGCTCCAGTGGTCACCCCAGAGGAGTCTGGATGGATGTTGCACATGGGAATACTGTAGATTCTTGATGGCTTGGGTGAGGTGATTACAAAGGGTATAAAAGCAGATCAATGGAATGGAATGGAATGGAATGGAATGGAATGGAATGGAATGGAATGGAATGGAATGGAATCTTTGCACATCCAGGATGGTGGGACAGGTGCCTGCCTGTCACCTGAATCAATCTGCAGAAGGTCCACACTGAAGCTGCTTGGTCTTTAGGGTCCTTACAGCCCTAAACCTGGGCCTGTAGTTTATGGTTTATGATAACCTACATAAGGTCATTTCCCAAGATGTGTACTCCTGCTGAAGCTGCACCTCAGATAAAGGGCAGAAGCTGAAGGAGATGCAAGGAGGGAGAACAGGCACAATATAAAGAAATTGCAGTTATGCATATTCCTGTCCTTTCTTCTCTTGCCCAGAGCAATATGCAGCCTAAACGTAAAACTCCAAGAGCACCTGATAGTAAGATGTAGCATTAGGTCCTGCCAAGTGAATGTGGTGTTTAGAGAAAATCACAAAGGGCTGGTAACAAGTGACTACATTCACATCAGTGTAGTAAGAGCCTTAGGGTATATCTTTTCTGGGCAAGCCAGGGCTTTTTGATGACTGTGGAAATACCCTAAGCTGTGATTTTTATCATTTCCCTCTGGGACACATGCTGCTTTTCCTGCTTTGTGTTCACTGCTCATGGTGAAGCAGAGGACAAAATGAATTGTGTGGCAGTGTGATGGGTGAATGTGCCCTTTAGTGTCTGAGGAGCAGCAGTGGAGCAGTCCTTATGATGTGGTGCTGGAGGGAGGACTCTGTGCTGGTGCCCCTCTCAAGTGGTTTTCTCCAGTGCTGCCTCCTCGGTGGCAGGCAGTCACTTGACACAAGTTTCCTGGTGGCTTCCAGCTCCCTGTTGCCAGCCATGTCTCCCTTTCTGCAGGCAGGCTGTGCTCTGCCAAGAGCAGTGGAGCAGTTTCACTACCTGCTGTGGCCGGACCACGGGGTGCCCAGAAACCCGTCACAGCTGCTGGGCTTGGTGGAGGTGGTGAACAAGAGGGTGCTGGAGGCACCTGCAGGACCCGTGCTGGTGCACTGCAGGTACCGCGCTGGGGCTGTTTGGGTGCTGGGGCACAGCCAGCGGGGGCAGCACTGACCCACGGTGCTCTGTGTCCGCAGTGCAGGCATCGGGCGCACAGGTACATTCATCGCCCTGGACTTCCTCTTGAAGATGGGCAAGGCTGAGGGGAAGGTGGATGTGTTTCACTGTGTGCAGCAGCTGCGGGAACAGCGGGTCAGCATGGTGCAGACCAAGGTGAGGAATTTGCTCCCTCCATGCCTCAGGCTGCAGAGCCAATGCCCACCTGTGGGGGTCAACACAGGCGGGTGGCCAGAACAACCACAAACCCATGGCTGAAATGCCAAGAGTAAATTTATTCATTACCTCGCTAGCTGGAGGATGCCAGGAGGTAAGACACGAGTGGGAGCACCAGCACCATCAGGCTCAGTCTGTCCTGGGGGACAGTGGGGCTGCTCTTTTCACCCATTTAACAAAGGCCTGTGCACCTGTAGTTTACCAGCTGGGCTGTGACCTCCTCTGTGTCTTTGTGACCTCTGGTCTTTGGTGTGTCCCAAAACAGGGAGCTTGACCATATTCATGACAATGGGCTCCAGGTCTCTGTAAACCCAACATTCCCTCTGCATGGATTCTCCTCCCCAAAGCAGAGAGAGGATAAACAGCAGTAGGCTGTTTATACACAATATACAGGATTTCTCACACTGTCGCTTTCCAGACCTTGGTATTTCCAGCCGTAAGGCCACTTGAGACAATCCACCATGCTCCTTCTGAATGAAAAACCATTCTCCTGCTTTTAAGCCTTTGCTGTCAACACCACCCTTCCCAGAGATGTGGCATGCAAAGCCAAATTAGCCGTGCTGCTCCTGATCTAGCCACAGGAACTAAGGCTACCCGGTAATGGAGACTGAAGGATCTTTTTCAGTGCTGTGTCCAAAGCTAGCTAAAATCTACATTTCCCTGAGACTCTCTGAGGTATCATCAGCATTTGTATGTATTGGTCACCCTGACACAAAGGGCTGTATTGTAGGCAAGGATGATGAACGAGAGTCCACCTGTCCCTCCGGCTTTCAGGATGTCTGCCCTCCTGGACACTCCTGGGCAGCAGTGTCCTGGCCTAGGGACTATGACCCCATGATCTGCTTAGTGCTGGGCTCCTTCAGAAAACCACATTGGGCTGGGCCAACCAGCCTCTTGTACAAGGTCTAATTAGTCCACAGGTTTTGCGGGCTGCCTTCCCCAGAGCAGGGGTCTGGTGTGAGAGGGAGCACTAAACCTCAGGAAGATGGTCTTGTCTGGGTTGCTGGAGTTGCTGGCTGTGTCCCAAAGCAGGGCTGCCTGCAATGAGAAGTGTCTGGCCTCAGGGATCTGCAGCAGGAAGGTGAAGGATGAACCTGGCTCACTTCTGGCACAGTTTGAGGACAGCTGGTGATCTGGAGCTCCAGGGTTCCTCCTGGACTGGCTCCAGACTGTGCAGCTGAGCCGTGTCCTCCCACAGGAGCAGTACAGCTTCCTGTACGAGGCGCTTCTGGAAGGTTTGCTCTGTGGCAGCACCGGGGTGCCCGTGGAGAGCATCGCCAGTCTCGTGCGCTCCCTTCGAGACGAGGAGACCTCAGGCTGCAACAGCATCCTAGAGAAGGAGTTCAAGGTACCACCAGGAGATGGTGCACTGGTGCTGGGAGGGCTCATCTGTGATGCCAGCCCCCTCCCTGCTCCCCTCCCCAGCAGTGGGATGGAGATGGGGGGTCATTCACTGCAGTGGCCCAAGAAGGTGAGTGGCTGACATGCAGGTCTGACTTGGCTGAATCATCTCTACAGGCCCTGCAGAGATTTTCTGAGTTGTTCCAGCTCCTGCCATGCAGAGAAGCAGAGAAACCCAGAAACCAACCCAAGAACCGCAAGCCAGGGATCCTGCCAGGTAACACTGGCAGGGCTGGGCAGCCTCTTGCTCTAAAGCCAGAGCCTGAGAGCAGTATGGGGAGAACGATGCTTTCCTGCTACTGCCCTGCCCGGCACGTGACACTGACAGGTTGGGCTCAGGGTCCAGGAGTTGTTCTCTGGTTAGCAGATAATAAATACAGATTAGGCTGATTCCTTCTGAGCCTGTTGGAGGTACATGAGGTACACCTGGGGTAAATAGGTCCCTGGTCTAAACTTTCCCAGTGGAAAAGCTCAGATGAGGCACATCAGAGAGCAGTGAGGAGGGTGGATGTGCTGTGCCCCCAACCACAGGGTTTTGGGCATCTCTCATCAGGGTGCCCTGGGCTGTCAGAGCCGTGGGTGTGGTGCTGCCTGTCCGTTCAATCCACTCCAACCCATGCTGCAGGGAGCTATATTGACTGAACCTATTGCAGGAAAAGCCCCCTGCTCCCCTGTGGGGAGGGAACGACCGATCATTTCCCCCTCTCTGCTCCTTGCTTCTGCAGCGGACTCGTGCCGGCCCATCCTGATGTCCTCGGTGAACGCAGACGGCTCGCCAGCTTACATCAACGCCGTGTTTGCCAGTGTAAGGCTCCGCGCGCCGCGGGAGCGTCTCGGGGCAGCCGGGAGCCCCCTGCGCAGCCCTGCTCCAGGCCAGGGTAGAGCCCCCCGCCCGGGGCAGGTGTCCCAGCCCTCGGGCTGCTGCACGGTGACTGCTGGCGCTGCTGCCAGGAGATGGCCCCCGCGACCGCGATCGGCGGAGCCCAGCCTGCGCAGGCAGCGCAGCGGCGTGTGCCAGCCACAGCCTGCTGGGAGCTGAGCCCGGGTGCGATGAGCTGAGAGGGCAGCGGGGCGCTAGCATGAGCCGCTCTGAGCAGGGCTGGGGTGGCCTGTGCCCTCTCCATGTCAGCAGGGCGGTAGGGAGCCGTTCCCGCTGTGGGAAGGGCTCTCGGGGACTGTGGGACTCTCCCCACACATCGTCCTGTCTTTTGCAGACGTACACCGAGGAGGAGAGAGTCATCATCACACAGCTGCCTTTCCCCACCACACTGGTGGATTTCTGGGCTCTGGTCTGGGATTACACTTGCACATCGGTAGTTGTGCTGAATCAACTCCAGGAGCTGGACAAGGTCAGCAGCCCAAGCTCTGACAGCTCTCCCCTCTCCTGGTTCCTGTGGGGCTGAGCAGTGTGATTTTGGCCTTTGGCCCTGCAAGGATCTTATCATGAGAGCCCTGCCTGCACCAGAATCTACTGCAGGCTTGTGGGGCTCCACCTGGGAGAGCCCTGAGGACAGTCCCAGCTCCACAGCAGGGGGCTGTCCTCAGTCACACTGCAAATGAGCATCCCTCGGGTTTTGCTGACCCCTGCCCAGGTGTCCTGTCTGATGGAGTGTTATTCTCTGGCTGCAGCACTGGGTTGGTGCCCAGCAAGTGTCTGGCAGAGCCATGTGCATGGGGCTTATGGGCAAGGGGCTGGTGTGAGCCCCCCATGTGAGAGGCCGAGCTCTGCCCTGCTTGCACGCGGGGCCATGTGTGATCATGCCCCTCTCTTCCTCCCCCAGACATACATGCAGTTCTGGCCCATCCAGGGCGAAGATGACTACGGCCGCTTCCATGTCCAGCTGATCTCAGAAGAGCCTGGGGCTGGCTTCACAACCTGGACACTTGTCCTCAGCAACAGGCAGCAGGTGGGCCCTTTGCTCAGAGCTGGCAAACTCCTTTGAGAAGAGTCTTTGCATGAGCTGGGAGGAGCAGCTGTCAATAGGCTTTAATTGGGGTCAAATCCCAGCTAGAGATGGCAGAAGGATCTTGTGGGGTCCTGGCAGGGCATTGGCCACAGCAGAGTCTTTTGCCTTGGCAGAGAGGGTAACCCCAAGAAAGTGAGGCTGCAGGCAGAGGTAGAAGTCAGAGGTGTTTCTGTGTGCCTTTCCAACTGGAGGACAGCAGCTGTGGATGGAGTTTTTGTATCTCAGTGGTTCATGGAAGGGGAAGTACTGCAGGCAGCTGGACACAGGACTGATGTCAGTGTGAGCTGCATCTGGTGCTCAGCTCTTCTCTTATGCTCTGTCTGTTGCTCTCAGAGCACTTGGTGGAGAAGAGCAAAGTCTGGAGTGGCATGTCCCACTGTGGGGCTGCTCCCTTGATCCAGTATGCGTGGCTGAGCCAGGACTGGCATGCACTGTCCCTCCCCTTCCCTCCATGAGGCCAATAGGTCTCTGCTCTGCCCAGCCCCCTGTCTTTCTTCCCCACTAGCCCAAGAAATCTGCAGTGGAAATCCGGTTACATCAACTGACAGACTGGCCCATGCAGCAGCCCCTTCCCCCACACCCTGACACCATCATCAGCCTGCTAGGGAAGGTGGAGACACACCATCGGCAGAGCCAGGATGGACACATCCTTGTCACCTGCTGGTGAGTGATGTTTCCTGGAGGAGCAGCCATGGCACAGAGCTGGACACAGCTCATGCTGTGTCAGTGACATTGGCGACAGTTCCATCTCGGGTGCATGTGTGGATATGAATTCAGCTATGTTGAGGGAGGAAGGCTCTCCCATGGAGGCTGGTTGGGTGTGGGATCCATGGCCAAGATCATCCTGAGAGTGTGGGGGTCTAGGGGGATGCCTCTGAGGCTCAGCCCTGCCACCTGCCATCCCAGAGCAAATGAAGCTCCCCTTGCCCACCTCCACAGGGATGGAGCTAGCCGGAGTGGGATCTTCTGTGCTGCTGGTTTCCTGTGTGAGCAGATCCAAAGCGAGGGCGTGGTGGATGTGTCCCAGGCTGTGAGGATGCTGAAGAGGAGGCGGAGACAGTTCATTAAAAATGTGGTAGGTGCTGACTTCAAACCCAGCTGGATGGCAGCACCAAAATGAGCATGATCTTACATTGCCCCAGTAGCTGCCCTAGCCCCTCTGTGCTCAGATTATCCTGAGGCTAGGTGCCAATGAGATCGTTGAAAGCTCCAGTTTCTGCTGCTGGGACACACCCACTCCCTCAGTGGCAGGTTCTGCAGAACTGAAGGGGCACCAAAGCATCCTGCATGATGAGTGGCCCCTTTCTGGTCCACCTGCCTGCTTAACACTTTGTGTCATGGATGTTGGCTCTCCTGGCAAAACCAGCTGGCTCCAGTGCTGGTGTAGCCCATCCTTGCAGCTCCTGGAGCACATGCCTGGATTTCTCAGCTGGGAATGGTGGACTCCTGCTGGGAGGAGGAGGGTGGATTGCACCTGTGTGGGGCATGCTCTGTGTCAGGAAGCTGTTGGAGACCAATGCTGACATGCCACTGCAGGTGTTGGTCCACCAGAGTCTCATGAGCATCCTTTTATCCACAGGAACAGTATGGGCTCTGCTATGAACTAGCCCTCAGTTACTTGAATTCATTTGAAACCTATGGGAATTTCAAGTAGGGGCATGACCACAGCCTGCCTCTGGATGGGACTTTGACTCTCTGGACAGCCCTTCATCAGAAACAGTGGAAGCAAGAGGGAAAAAAAAAGGGAATGTGCGTGACCCCAAGATGCTTAACTCCTCTGAAAAACCACCCCAATGTTCCTCTGTGGTTGGAGGACACAGGCTAGAATGTCTCCAAATTTTGGCGAGGTGCTGAAATGGGAACCTGACTCTCTGCCCAGCATTTGTGAAGGAACTTATCTGGAATCACAACTTGAGTATGCAGAGGCACTAGGACTTCACCTATGCTTCCTTGCCAAGGATGAAGAGAACAGCTGTCCCATCCAGGTTCTCTTGTCCCCTCGGGTAGCCCCAAGGAAAGTGGGGTAGCACCAACACCCACATTGTGTTTGGTCAGAGAAGTCCCAAACTGCTGCAAGATCCGTGGTGCTCAGGAGCAGAGGATATCTGTCCTACTGTGGGAGAAGCATGAAGCCCAAAGTCAACAAGAGCCAAGAGTGGGACAGCCCATAGTCCTGTAGGGCTAAACTGGTCCTTCAGACCCCACAGAGTCTCCTCCTGGGGTGCATCTTCTTGGTGCTGCTCCAAGTGCCACGGCCCTACCAGCTCCACAGAGGCTCTCTCATCAGTGGCTGCCCCATGGCTGTCTCAGGTTACAGTGTCTCAGTGTGAATATCCTGGATGTGGTTCAAGCAGCACCACAGAAACAAAGGCAGGAGATTTCAGAAGCAGGAGTGAGCCCATGGCTTTCTGTCCTGTGTCTCATTAGTAAAGGCCATGGTGGTTGTGGTGGTGGTGACCCCTGATCTTCACTTTTTTTCTAGGTTTGACCTGGCACAGGGGCAACAAGGGAGCTAAAAGCACAGAGATACCACAGCATGGGCACAGAATACACTCTTGCCCAAAATGTGTGGGGAGGGCCATCACCCCTGATGGATTCCCACCACACATCTGCTCCCAACTCACATTAGAGCTGTCCAGCTCAGCTCAGTAGGTCAGAAAAGCTGTCAGGCAGCACTAGGCAAATGCAGGATCACAGCAGCCCTGCTCGTGGCTCCCCTCAACAAGGCACAGTCAACTCCCTGCAGGGGAATACCATCCTACAGCGGCAATGAGGGCAGCACGGAGCCCCTCCAATCCATAAGCCTTTATTTCTTGTCCAGACAGAACAGGCAGAGTCACAAAGCAGTCCAGCCTGGCCAAGCAAAGCCCTGGGTTTGGCTGAACCAGCAGAGAGGGCAGAAGGGTTGAGAACCCAGAGGACAGCAGGAGAATGCCACCAAGCTGAGCCTGTGTGAGTCTGGGACTGGGAAATCTGGCATACAAGTCCTGCTTCCAGGAAAGCAAAAATGAAAGCAGAGCCAAAATAAAATGATTACAGAAAGCCAGATCCAAAGGCCTTACACAAGCAGTACGCAAACCGTGGGAGGTGAAGGGGCTGAGGAATGAAAAAGCTCAGCCCTCCAGGGCCTTCTGGTTTCCTCCTGCCCTCCTGAATTGGATGAATTTCATGGGAGCCCTGTGCTGGTCACAGGAGAGCATGGGGACATGGCAGCCATCAGCACTGGGCTGGGGTTATCCTTCCCATCTTCTCCACATCCTCTCTGCTCTAGATGTCTCCATGGTCCTGGCTGAGGCTGAAGTCCCTGATCTCCAGCCTAGCCACCTTTCCCTGGGGAGAAAAAGGGCACCAGTGTCAGAGACAGGCTGGAGCACACGGCAGTGCCTGCCACAGCCCAATCCTTCCATCCCAGCTGTGCCCAACCACAGGACCTCAGAGGTGCTGTCCGTGCTGAGGTGAGAGCAGCAGCCCCTCAGCCTGACCCTCCTGAGAACCCTCCCTGCAGATCCCTAGGAGGGATGGCACAGACATGGGTCACTCAAAGAGCTCAGCCTTCGGCATGATGTCTTTGCTCACCCTGTCCCTCCTGCCGGCAGGGAGCATTGCCTGGGACCAGGCTCTGCCTCCATGTGAGGCTCAGAGGGCAGAGCCATCCTGACCATCCCCAGCTACGGCAAATCAGGAGATGTATCAGTGCAGAGTACAAACTACTGCTTCTCCTGAAACTCCGCTTCTGCTGGGAGATTGCTGTTCTCATGCCACCTGCCCCATAGCCTGATAGTCACCTCTGTGATGGTTGTCTGCAGAACTGCATTTTCCTACCTTTTTAATTATCCTCCTGAGTTTTGTTGGGCAAGTACTTCCTTTTCCTAGAAAGGCAAAGGGGAGTGCTGGATAAGAAACTGGCATTGTGCATGTACCTGCTGACCCTGTCCCCTTCATACCTGCTGAACCTGTCCCCTCCCTACTCACCTGGAGTGCACAAGCCACAGGATAACTGCAACCACAAGGAGGACTGCCAACAGCACAACCAGTCCTATCACAATCCAATGCCACTGGCTCACAGTCTGCCCTGCAACAAACACAGATGCAGGGATGAGTGCCACAGCCCGGCCTCCTGCTGGCAATGGCCCCAAGAATGGCAAAGGGAATGCAGAAGTGTGTAAGCCTGTGTCCTGGCTGAGGTTTCTTCTGGGAGAGAGTATCACCTCATGTGTGGGGATCTTGCTCTGTGCCACGTGAGACCCAACAGCTCTTGTGTTAGGCCGGCTCGTTTCCAGTGAAGCTGCCAGGCTGGCAAAAGGGAACAGGCAGGAGAGAGGCTTGGGCACCAGGAGCAAGGTGGCACTTACCAAGAGAGAAGCTGTAGCAGACACAGGTGAACTTCTCTGCCTGTTGGAGGAGACAGGAGGGAGAGCTCAGCCCAGTCCTGCAGCACTGGCCTAGCTGGAGGGAAGGGTCCCTGCGCAGGGCCAGCGAGTGAGCCGGCTGTGGCCCGGGAGCCCTGGGACACCACGGTGCCGGGGCATGGGACAGGAGCGTGGCCTCAGAGGCAGCCCAGAGGCAGCAAGGGCCCAGCCCCGGCCGGCAGCAGCCGCAGAGAGCAGGAGCCCCCCGATGGTACCTGCGGGCCGAGGCGGACGAGGCGCAGAAGGGCCGTGTAGTCGCGGCCCGGGCTGAGGGCAGCGTTGTGCAGGCCCTGCCCGCGGCTCCCGTCGCCCAGCACGAAGTCCGTGGGGGCGCTGAGGTTGAGGACAGCGGCCAGGTACACGCTGGCGTTGGAGAGCCGTGCCTGCCCCGAGCAGATGCTCTCGATCAGCGAGGCGTTGTGCGTCGCGGCCACGATCAGCTGGTGCTCCCTGCGGGCCCAAAGGCAGTGGCATAGGGCACGGGGCCACGGAAGGGAGGCGTCTGCAGGCAGCGCCGGCGTGCGGAGAGCCACGGCGGGGCTGCAGAGCCGCGGGGCTGCGCTCACCTGGCGGCCTCAGAGCCACGGGCCATGGGGAGCAGGGGGAGCACGGCCGTCCCTTGCGAGGGGGCGACGTCGCGGGCACTGCGGCAGCTGATGGTCTGGGGGTGCGGGGTGTCTGCAAGGGAACAGCGGGGAATGAGCATCGGCAGGGCCGGGCGAGTAGCAGGGACGGCCTCGGGCAGCGCAGGCCGCCGAGCAGGGCTCGCCTGTGCCCGGGCTCCCGGCCCGGCCCCCCAGCAAAGCTCACCGGAGCTGCTGTTGCTGTGAAACTCCCTCATCAGCGCAGCCCCGGCTCCAGCAGCCGTCAGCCCCTGGATCATCACGGCGTAGCTGCTGCCAGGGCTGTGCTCCGGCAGCCGGTGCTCGGTGACGGAGCCACTGAGGCGCAGCCGCTCGATCTCCAGCACGCCGCTGTCCCCTGCGTTCCTGGCTGTGATGCTCAGCTGCGGACAGGAGACGCAGCTGGGACGCAGCAGCTCCCGGCTGGCCGCTGGGAAGGTGCCCGCAGCTGGCAACGTCCCTGCCGGCCTGCCCTTCCCTGTGCCTGCCCCCTGTGCCTGGGCAAGGCTCCGGAGAGGAACAGGCAGGCGTCTCAGCCCTACGCAGGGAGCTCAAAACAGAGGAGAGGAGAGGAGGAATTCGGAGCCAACACTAAGGATGTGTGAGCAGCAACGTCTGTGAGCAAAGGGCTGGGCATCTGAGAAGGGAGGAGGTAGGCTGGTCTTTTGAAGGGCTCTAGATATATGTACTGAGCCCGAGGACAGGTCACCCCAGGTGTATTGCAACTCCAGAGCCGCTCTGGCGACATCCTTTACCAGAGTTATTTGAGCTTCTCTTTTCTGTTGTGTAAAGCTGGACTCTCAAATCTTTCTTTAAGGGAAAATTAGAACGACTAAATTTTCCCATGAGTAATAGAGATGAAGGGTTTCCATTTGCCCATGCATCATCTGAATTTGTCATGAGATCCCTATCCATTCTCACTTGCTATCTTTACAGAAATATATTCTAGGCTTATGCAAAATTGTAGACAAATGAAAGTGGAATAAAAGGATTCTTTTCATGAACACTCATGTCTGGGAGCAGGAATTTAGCTGAACAGGCTTGCAGGTTGTCAAGAGCTTGTCTGACAGTTTCTCCAGGACAGAGCTAAGAAATAGCTTACAAGGTCCCTGTCACACTGTGGAGACCTCTGTCCCCAGAGAGAACCTAGACCATTCTGAGAAAAATATCACCAGCACACACACCCCATCCCACTGCTGGAGAGTAGGGTTTTGCTGTGGAATGTGTCCCAAATCCAGAGACAGAGGAGATGCTTCTAGCCATGCATTGAGGAAAACTGAACAGAACAGGGCAGCTCTCTGGAGAAGGGGCTTTCAGGAGGGACTTTCAGAGGATTACACAAACCACAAGTTTTTCTGTGGCAGGAATGAGAAACAAGTATGCAAGAGGCACAGGAAACCCTGGTATGCCACCGCAGAAGACACGTCACCATGTGTTGCGCACCAACCTCCAAAAGCCTGCCAAACCCAAAGCAGAAGAGACCCAGGAAGCAAGCCCAGAGGACATGGAGCACTCACACCTCTGTGGGCATCTTCATAGCATGAAGTATGTTGAGAATTACACAGAAAATGCTTGTGCTCATCAAAGCCAGATATTTACTGGCTGGGAACTGTGGCTCATCCCAGCTGTCCCTTGCCCACAGTTCCTAGTGTCCCTGCACAGACCTCCAGGCCGGGAGGTGAGGGTCTGCCCTGGTCCCTGGGTACCTGGTATCCAATGATCTCCCCGTTGCAGGAGGGCAGCGCGCTCCACCTGAGAGAGCCCCTGTTGGGATCCAGCCACAGCTGCTCCGGTTTGTCTGGCACTGCAAGCACAGACCGTGGGGTCACACACAGGGCCATGGGCAGGGGCTGAGGCCGCAGGAAGCTGCAGCAGCTCCTGGCCAAGGGACAGGCTGCAAAGGGACGCCCTGCGAAGGGTTTGTCCCCTGCCAAGGCTGTGTGTGCTGCAGCAGTGGGAAGCACAACAGTGTGGGGTGGAGTGGGACAATGAGAAGGGGCTGTGCCCTGCTCAGGGCTCTCCCAGCCCTTCCCCAGAGGGCTCTCCACAGGACCCAAGCAGCTCTGATCCCAGGCACATCCCTGCATGGAGCAAATGGTCAGACTGAGCTGACAGGTGAGGGGAACATCTGTCCTCCCTGTGACACAGCTCTGGACTGTTCCTTGTCTCTGATATTTCTGTGCACTTACCTGTTTCCTGTGTCGTGAACAACCATGAGAACAGGGTTGTGTTGGGGAGCAAGTCAATGGTGACACTGTACTCAGTGAAGGGCTGCAAAGGGGAGCAGGTGAATGTTCCCTCCTGGCCATGTAACATCTGCTCTACATTCACCTCCTCAGCCTCACAGGGAGGGGAGGGAGGTGCTCCCAGCCGGCACATGGCCCTCATGCCCTGGCAGGCATTGGGGAACCTGCAGGTCCATTTCAGTTTGATGCTGGTGCTGGAAATCTCAAAGGTCTCATGGTCAACCTGGAGCACTTCTGTAAAGGAAAGTTTACCAGAAGGTCACTTGATTCCCTTCCACTCCCAGCCATGCAAGGATGCTGCTGTCAGACAGCTTTGACATTTCATAACCCAACATAGTGGGAGGGAAAGGAGAGACTGAAGGTGGTCACTGCAGCCCTCTTAAAGGGAGCAGGAGGAGTTGAATGGGAATGAATGTGGGCGAATGACTGGACTACTACTGCTCAAGCAATTTTCCCATTCATTCAAAACTGAGGTGTCTGTGTGTCCCAGAATCTCTACAGTCCATCAGGAATACCTCTGCTCTTCCTTGGAGGGAATGCCCTAAGCTGTGAGTAAAGGGTACTAAGCCTGCACCCACCACGCTGCAGGACCTGGAGGGACCCAGCCCACATGGAACAAGCTGCGGTACTCATAGCCACGCTGGCAGTAAAGCTCTCTGATCCTGCTCCAAGAGTGGTGCCACGCGCTGGCCACAAACTCCACCACAAATCTCTCTCCCATGATTTTTACCTTTGTGCAAATCATCTTGCTGGAAGCCCTCAGGGAGACCCTTATCACCAACACCTCCAATGGTGACCTGCAGGCTGGACTTGACACCTGCCATTTCCCTGGGCAGCACAGAGCCCAAAACCTGCTGTGCCCCACACCCTGCTTTCCCTGCTCAGGAAGGGCAGACAAGACAGCCAAGAGGGCTCCTCATCCCTTCCTTACCACTGCACTCCACACTGGAGCGAATGCGGACCCAGGAACCTCGGGAGTTTCTTCCAGTCCAGACCTCTCTATATACAGGTTTCCCACCAGAGACAGACTGGACTTCACTCGAACATTTGACTTGGGTGAAGGATGGCTGGAAACCTTCAGGGCAGCTCAGCATCACTTCTTCATTCTTCTTATAATTCACCTGGTCTGGTGCCAGTTGGAGGATGGAGTCCCACTGGGGCCTTCGGCACATTTCTGTCAGAGGTGGAAGTGGGTGTTATTTAGGCTGGAGGTGATGAGATGAGCTATGGTTGAGTGGTGAGAGACAAATCCCCAGGAACCCCTCTAGGCAATGAAGGGAGAGGGAAGGTGACACATCCATCTGCTGGGATGTGACCTGAGGGCAAGCCTTGTTGGGAAGGGGCTTTCCTGATGCATGGAAATTGTGAAGGATCACTCATCCATGAACCTGCCCCATTCCCACTTGTGTCCATGGGCACCATATTCCCTCCTCCAAAGCCCAGAGCAGGGACATTCCCAGCACAATCACCCCTGCACCAGGGGACTCCCTCCAGCCTCTCATCCAGGCCTGTCACCCAGCCCAGCCCAGGTGGCACTTGCTGGGCCATGGCACCACCACTCCTGCTGGCATGCAGGGCCCTTCAGCCATGGCTCATCCCTGCCACAGGGATCAGCCAGGCCCCTGTTACACTTGGGGGTTCCCTGTTCTCACTCACTCTGTGCCTTGGCTGCTCTCCTCCTGCCCCACACTGCTGGGCAGGGGGACAGGGGCTGAGCAGTGCCTTCTGCCTCCACATCTCCTGCTTTAACAATGCCCCTTCCCCTTTCTCGTGACACAACCCTTCCTTCTTCTCATCACGTCCTCACCAAATTCACCATCCTTCAGGCTCAGTGGGCAGTAGCTGAGCAGCTGGTCCCAGCAGTTTGTCCAATGCTGCAGGGGGAGGCTTTGTGGCAATGATTCCTACAGAGAAGGATGCTGGCTTCTGGAAGGAGCCCTTGCCGGTTCAAGCCTCTACAAGAAGGTTTGTGAGGTCTGAAGGGGTTTAAAATACAACCTGCCTTCTCCCAAAGGGGCACATGTGGGATCTCACAAGGTCCAGATCAACTTTGGCACAAAGGGAAATGCTGTGACAAGCCCCTTGTGCTGAGGCTTTGCTCTCAAACAGCCCTGATGGCAGAAGACCAGAGATGCCCAGCTGAGCACCACAACCAGCAGCTTTGTCCCCTGGCACATGGCCACGACTCCCGCCATGCTCAGGCACCCGGCCACTGATCCTGCCCTGATCCATCCCTCTGGCAAAGCAGTAGCAAGCTCCCTTTATCACAGCCCTCAGCAGGCACAGTGTCCCTCAGGCACACCTGGGGACGGGATGTGTACAGAAAGTGACACCTCCCTGAACACCTTTCCCCTGATTCACTGTGTGTGAATTGATGCCCAATTCATGCCCACTCTCTCCAGGGAATGATGTGCAAACTGCTTTTCTGGAGGGCATGACCCATCACTGCACATCCAGCCCAGTCCTGTCTGTCCCACAGAATCCCAGTGGACACTGCATTGTTGCTCTTGTGCCCGCGGCAGACTGAGGCTCCCCCAGCTGACACAGCCCTGAGGGGTCCCTCTGGGTTCCAGCCCAGGGCTGCAGGCAGTGAAGATGAATATCCAACATAGAGGAGGCAGCAGAAGCTTCCAAAAGGAAGAACCACTTCTTACCTGTTCCCTGGGGCACTATCTGGATGTTGAAAAAATCTTCCTGGCCGTGTGCTGACAGTAGAGATGCAAGTGCCAGGAGAAAGCTCAGAGGCAGTGACTGCAGGGCCATCCTAGCGTAAAGTCCCCAGGCAGGACTGAAATCTCAGCCCCACTCGCCGCTTCTGAGCCCAGGCATCCGTATCTGACTGCAGGGTTTGCAAACACCGGAAGGAAACAGACACATCTCATGAGATGCAGGAGGCTTCCTCTTTGGGCAGGGATCCTCCCATCACTGTCAGCACTTCTGCCTTTTGATATCTTTTTGCCCCAGGAGCATCCAGGCTCTGGGACTCAACAGAAGGAACTTTGTCACAAGATCTCAGAGTTTCCTCCCAAAACCCTCCTAGTTACCAGGGCATTCAATAAGTGTTACTCCTGTTACTGAGGTAATATCCAAGTGCTTCCTGACACTGTGTGGGTTTTAGAGTGGTGATGAGTCACTTCTCCTCAATGATCACAGGAGATGGAGGACCTTTGAGAAACTACATAAAGACCTGGTCAGAAGCACAGATAGGAATGAGGACACGAACTGCAAAGAGTACTTCAATGCCTGAAACAGTCTGTGGCCCTTCTGAAAGAAACACTCAACCCACACCCTCTCTCATCCTTCCCTGCTTCTGTATCCTCAGCTGCCTCCTCCTCTTGCTCCCTCTCAGCCTGGCAGCACTCTCCTCTGTCCCCAAGTGTTCAGGACACACTGCCCTACAGTGCCGGCTGTGTGCTTGAGAAAACACTCATAGTACAAAAACCTGCCTCTTGCTCATCAGCAGCCACTGCTTTTCTCTTCCCCAAGAACCTCCCATCCACTTTGGATGTCTTGGATTTCAGAAGGCTGGGTAATCAGACATGGGGGGCGGCAGAGGCACAGAGACCATACCTGTCCCTCAGCTTTGCTTGTGGCATATGCACAGGACACATTCCTGCCTGGGGTAAAGGGTGCCCAGTTCATGGCTCCCCTCAACAAGGTGTAGTTAGCCCAGGGAACAGCACCTTACAAGGGCAGTGAGATGACTAGGCAGGAGCTGGGGGCAGCAGGTAGCCCAGTCCAAACCACAAGCCTTTGCTGACTGTCTAGAGAGAACAGGTGGAGTCACAAGGCTGACAGCCCAGGGCATGACTAGGGATGGGGGGATGGAGTGGGACGCAGGGTAGCTAAGGAAGTTGCAACTGTTCTCCCCTATCCCAAGCCTGCTCATTCCCTTTTCTCAACCAGCAGCACCCACACAGCATTGAATTTCTCTTCTCCTCTCTGCCCAATACCTACAAAGAGCTGCTCCATCAGGCACATGCCACACCAGCAACAGTTCACAGTAAGGAGATATTTTGGGGCCAGTTGCAGGTACTGAGCTGATGGGCAGACAGCTCATATGAAGAACTGTCAAAACCTGCCTTTACCAGAACATGCAAGTCATGCCAGGCTGAAAAGAAGCTGGAGAAGAGAGAGGTCAACTGCTCTGTGTTCTGACAGTGTACTCCTCAACAAGGAGAAGCTTCAGGCTGCCCCTCAGCCTCCAGGCTGCACTGGGTAGGTTTGACGGGGGTGAGATAACACTTAAGCAAAAAACCATGACAGCTCTGTGTTCAGGGCTGTAAAAAGTACAATTAGAACCAGCCTGTCACACCTGAGTCCAGGGAGCTCAGGAGAGCCTCTGTGCCCAAAGGCAGAAGGAGATGGAATCATCACAGTCAACACACAGAGCAGGAGAAAAGACAGGTTGATTTCCCCATTTGCCAGCTGTGCAGCCCTCACCAAGGAGAGTCTTTGGACTCAGCATCCAGGCTGCACTGGGCACTGGCACTCCACGGGGTGGGAGACAGTGGCTGTTGGAGGGGATGGGACAACAGCAGCAGCCAAGAGCCTGCAGATCACAAGGGCTACAAGACACAGATGTCCCAAGATGGCCAGTGCCAGCTGCACCTCACAAAATGGGAGATGAGCACCAACAATCACAGAGGAGGACACAGACCAACACAGAGGTCCAGCTGTGCAAGTGGAGATGGTGTTCCCTAGAGGATGGGGAGGAGGGAAAGCAGTCACCCAAAGCATTGCACTGGGAGCATGCAGCACCTCAGGTGTGCTTTCTTGGTGCTACCAGGGGCTGGAAAATCTGCTCCAAGCTCCTCCATGAAGATTCATGGGGTCAAGGCTTTCACACACAAAAAAGGAGAACCCAATACAAGGTGGGATTTTTCATGGGCCAGGCAGCCAGAAAACCAGAACAATTTATTGGTTTTTTTCAGACACAGCAGCACAGTGGCCAGGGCAGCACAGCTAGGCCTAACTCAAGCAGAGGACAGGGTCTCAATGGATACAAGGACAAGGTTGAAAAGAGAAGTTGTGAGCTCCTCCATTCTCAGGGAATATTTGCAAGCACCAAGATGCTGGTGAGATGGCTATGCCAGAGCACTGGAGAACTACCAGGACATATCCTTGCTGTCATGAGGAGGTCATCCCATGCCTTAAACTGCTCCTGTTCTATGGCAGAGGATTCTGGAGCTTGATGAAGAAGAAAATGTTGGGGGCAAGCAATAACTCATGAGATAATTCATTGTCATGCTTCCAGTGGTGTAGGACGAAGCCTTGAGAAGGGAAGTGCCTCAGATGTCCACTCCAGCTGCTCTTCTTCCTCACTGCTGACTCTTGTGGACAGGCAGGGGCTGGAGAAATGTCTCTCCAGCCTGGCCACACTTACCTGGGGAGAACAAGAGAACTTGGGACAGAGGCTGCTGCATGCCCTCAGCAACATAAGGAGCTCAGACACACCACCTGTGTGGTGTGAGCTGGCAGCCCCCACTCTCTCTGGGCCATGTGGGGTCACAGGCGGGAGAACCCATTTCCTACCTGCATCCTTCTCATGAAAAGTCTCAATCACACAGTAATTATCCCCATGTACATTCTCATAGGGCTGGAGCTCTGGGGGGACAAGAGGACAGAAACAGCCTGAGGGACCTGGGGGGTGTGGGAGAAGGAGCAGGGCAGCCTCAGGCAGGCAGTGTCACCAAAGGCAGCAGATCATCCTGGGATGCACACCATCAGGACAGCAGGGCTGGGAAGAGCTGCTGCCTACCCCAGGGAGAGTGAGAAGGAGAAGCAGTTCCCAGCCCTCACTGGAACCTCAGGGACACCCTAACCAGGAGCTGCTGGAAGACGCTACTGAGCAGCTGGTCTCACCTGAGAATAGACACGAGACACATTGGTCTGACAGGTCAGCCAAAACCAGCTGGGCTGCCTGGAGCTACCTCAGAATGCCACTGGGCCCTCCTGAAATACACCTGCTCCCCTCCCAGCTCCAGCCCTACAGTCCCCTCTGTGCTGGGGATCCTACCTGTGTACTGATCCTCCTCAGCTTTGCTGGGCAAGGCCTTCTTTTTTCTGGGAAGGCAAAGGGCAGTCCTGAGTCAGGGAGAGCTGACCTGGGCCAGACTCTGCTGGAACCCAGCAGCAGTGGCACAGAGGGTTCTGCATACCCTCCCTCTGCCCTGGTAGGCATCGCCCACCTACACCCCAAGGGACAGCAGTGGCAGCTCTACCAGCAACAAGGGGAGAGGGTGTCTCATCACACATGGCCCCATGCCAGCCCTGAAGAAGACACTTAGAGCCCCACCCGGGACCCCTAGAGCATATTTGTGTTAGGACCAGCCAGCTGCACCCTCTGCACCCAGAGAAGGCTGGGAGCAGCTGGGGAACCTCTCTATCCCCACCCACCCCACAGCACAGCATGGCCTGAGACAGAACTGAGACTCCAAATCTCCCGCGACTCACCTGAACAGCACAAACCAGATGATCCCAGCAGACAAGGGGATTAAGAGCAGCACCACCACCACTACAGTGACTGCTGACCCAGGCCAAGGGCCCACAGGCTGCCCTGAAACTGATGCACAGAGAGCAGTGGGTGCCACAGCCTGTGCTGTGCACCAGCAGTGGCCCTAGCCTTGCTGCTAGGTGTCTGCATATGTAGAACATCATGTCCAGACCCTGCTGCCCTGGCTGCTCTGGCCAGGCAGCAAGCCTTCCCCTGCCTGCACATCTGCTTGGGCTGGGCAGAGGGAGGCTCTGGAGCACTGGGCCTTGTCCCATGGTCCCAGCTGGAGGGCCTGGCAGCCTGCTCTGCCATCCTGCACACAGCAGGAGGACACAGACCCAGGCTCAGCAGCCCTAGTGCTCTCTGACCTTGAGCCACCTGTGCACCCAAACGCAGGGATGGGTGTCACCTTCTTCAGTGGAAGAGTGGAGGGGGCAGGTCTGGTATCAAAGGCACAAACAGAGGCTGAGGCGGTGCAGCCGCTCTGTGGACCTGCCAGTGAAGGCCCTCAAGGAAGGATTCTCCCAGCTTCATGCCCACTGCTGAACCAGGTGCCCACACTCCCTGCCCCTGTCTGAGCTGGGACAGGGTGGATGCACACACAGCTCTGGAAGCTGCTCCAGACTCAGCACTAACCCCCTGAGAGGCCACCCCAACCAGACACAGGGCAGAACAACCATTACCCATGACGTAGGTTTGGAATTCCAGTTGTGATGCAGCCCCAGCCCCAGCGGCTGTCAGGCCCTGCACTGTCACCAGGTATTTGCTGCCAGCTGTGTGATGAGGTGGCACATACTCAGAGACAGACTGATTCACCAACACCTGACTGAATTCAAGGAAGCTGCTGTCCTCTGCTCTCATGGTGGTGATGTTCAGCTGGAGGAAGGACAGGAGCTGCTAGACAGTAGCACCAACATGCTGCTTCTGCATTGGGCAGCTTTGTGGAGAGGGGCTGCTGCTGCTGGCTGGGCACAAGAGGGGAGCTGGCCCTACCAGGAACACCAGCAGGCTACAGCCTGTGGGCCCTGGCCAAGGTGGGTTCCCCCCTCTCCTCAAGCTGTCTGCACAGAGCCCCAGACAAGGTGAGGGGGACCAGGAGCACTCCATGGACTCCCAGTACCTGGTATCCAATGATCTTCCCTTTGCAGGAGGGCAGTGCCTTCCACCTAAGGGACCCCGTGCTGGAATCCACCCACAGCTTCTCTGGCTTGTCTGGCACTGGAAGCACAGGAGAAGAGGATCATGCCTGGATAGCAATTATTTGTCCCCCACAAAGGCTGCTTGTGCCTTTGCAGCCAAAATGATGTGGTGAGGAGGGGGATGGTCCTGCTGTAGGGCCCTGCACAGTGCCTTCCCCAGGTCCCCACAGGCTGCAAGCAGCTCTGATCCCAGGACCATCACAGCAGGAATCAGACGCTGTGGCTTAGCTTCAGGGTGAAGGGCATCCTGACATTTCCTGTAAACATACCTATTTCCTTTGTCATGATGAGCCGTGTGTACAGGATTGTGCTAGGCAGCAGGGAGATGGTGACACTGTAGACAGTGAAGGGCTGCAGAGGGGAGCAGGTGAAAGTTCCCTCCTGGCCTTGCAGTTTCTCCTCTACCTTCACCTCCTTAGCCTCACAGTTCGAGGAGGAATGGTGCTCCAGCCGGCATCTGGCCCAAATAAGTGGGCACATACGAGGGAGCCTGCAGGTCCAGTTCAGTTTGATGCTGGTGCTGGAAACCTCCAGGGTCTCATGGTCAACCTGGAGGACATCTGTGAAGGGAACATTCCAAGAGGATCACTCCCTCCCTCCCCCTCCAAGCCTTGACATCAAACTCCATCAACCCCACCATTCCCTCACTTGCCTTTCCCCAGCACAGAGTAGACCAGGCGCATTCTGCCTTCTCCCAGACTACTACACATGCCAGAGTTGCCAACAGCACAGACATAAACCTGGGATGCATCCATAATTTTCTCTGGATTTCTGTGCCATACCCTGACCACCCCAACACAGGGCATGGATGCTGTGTCACACATACGGAATTGCTCTCCATGCCTGGGGAGCACAGATTGAGAGGCACTGGGAGAGTGTCTGACTTGCTTACTTACCCACACAGGTCAAGTTCCTTTCCATAGGGTGCCAGGCGCCTGTGCCATTTCTCACTATCCAACCACTACGTGGAATCATGGAACCTTCCCTTGGCTTCAATGTCACACATTTGATCTCCATGTGTGGAGGCCAGTACCCCTCAGGGCACTGTACCTTCACCACTTCATTTGGGTTGAAGGTCCCTTGTTCTTGGTCAAAGATAAACCTGGAGTCCCACTGGGGCTTCTGGCATTTCTCTGCACCAACAAGATAGGAAAGTGTTAGCTGGGCAGTGTTGCTCTGAAGGGCATGGAACAGGACATCCCCTTCCCTGGCCCATCAGAGCAAGAAGTGAGCTCCAGGACAGTGCACAGAGCAGCCCTTCCACATGAATTCTTGGCAAGAGGATGAGGACTCCATCCTCTTGCCAAGAAAGACTCCAAACTTCTTCCCCCAGGTCTCGTGGAAAGGGCTAGGAGGAGCTGGAGTCAGGGATGAGGGGAAACCATGAGGGGTCTGTGCACAAAGGCTGCCCAGAGACTCTGGTGCCGTTTGTCCCTCAGGCAGGATGACAACACCCTGATTCCTCCTGAGAAGGCATTAAAGTCTGAGCCCCAAAGCTGGCTCTGCAGTGACAGCATGCAGCAGGGACAGGGAGGCAGAACCAGCACATGAGGAGAGGGACATGCCTTTACCCTTGTCCCCTGTGCCACTAACACCCGTCAGACCTACAGCACTGTAGCCCTGACTTTCCAGCACATGTTCTTGCCAGAAGCCCGTAGGGAGACCTGTGTCTCCCACATACCCCCCAGCCCCTGTGAACACAGCCTGAAGCCCTGCACGGTCCCTGAGCTCCTGTGCCACGGGCAGTGCTGCTTACTGCCAAAATGGCTACTTTGGTAAAAAGGTGGGGACCCTTGTACCAAAACTCCCTCCTGACAGGACCCTCAGGGACTAAAGCTGGCATCAGCCATCTCCCCACCAGGGCACCCCTGGAACCCCAGGGCAGGCACAGAGCAGACTCAAGAGCTGCCTTGACACTCTCTTCAGCAGCACCTACCATTTCCCCAGGCAGCACAAAGCCAGAAGCTTCCTGTGCCCCCACAGGCTGCCTTTCTTGCTCAGGGAGGGCAGAGCAGGGCAGTCAGGAATGCTCCTGATGCTCCTTACCAAGGCACTGCACCCTAAACTTGAGCTGAGTGTGAATGTTGATCACATTGCCTCTGCTGTCCTTTCCAGTCCAAGTTTCTCTGTGTACAGGTTTTCCATTGATAATAGACAGAACTTTTCCTGTACATTTGACATGGGTGAAAGGTGGTTGGAAACCCTTGGGACAGCTCAGAATCACTTCTTCATTCTTCCTGTAACTCTCCTGGTCTGGTGCCAGCTGGAGTCTGACGTCCCAGTAGGGTTTTTGGCACGTTTCTGGCAGAGGTGAAAGTGCATGTTAGTTGGGCTGGGAGGTTTCAAGGAGGAGCAGGGTTTGTGGTGTGTCCTCAGCAATCCCCAGCAGTCCTTCTGGCCAATGAAAGGAGAAGGAAGGTGACACATCCATCTGCCATGATGGGACACCTTGGCAAGGCTGGTTGGGATGGGGCTTTCCTTGTGAGTGAGTGTCAGCTGGGGCTGGGGCCTGTCCAGGCAGGTGGTGGGCAAGGATGTACCAGAATTCAGTAGGGGAATAGTCTCAGGTATCCAATGCCTGAGATCCAAGTGGCCCCAACATGGCATCAGAATTGCACCCTGGGCACAGTGATGATGGAAGTTCAGAGATGGATGAAGGGGGCAGAAATGGACCACGAGTTCAGTAGGAAGCACTTCCTGACACCCTGCTTACCAATGCACACTATATTCCCCTGAACTTGAATCCACACACCACTGCTCTTTCTCCCCAGCCACACATCTTCTTTTAGAGGTATGGAATAATTCAATGGCTCAACCCTGTTTGCACATTTGACATGGGTGAAGGATGGCTGGAAACCATTGTTGCAGCTCAGAGTCACTTCTTCATTCTCTGTGTAACTGTCACGGGCTGGTGCCAGCTGGAGTCTGGGGTCCCACTGAGCAGGCCTTTGGCATCTTTCTGTCAGAGGTAAAATTGGGTGAGGAGTGCTTTTGGTAGGTTTTTTGAGAGGAGTCTTGGGACAGGTCTCTCATGACTCTGACTATTCACCCCAACACATACGAGTGTCATGTGCCCAGGCACTCTCCAAGCACACAGGGCTCCTCATCACCCCATCTCCAGGACTCACAAGCCTTACTCAGTTTCTGCCCCCTCCATGGAGTGTTTGAGGCCCCATTTTCTTGTCTACCTCATGCACAGGTGAGCCATACTGCAGTAACAGCCTTCCACACCAGAGACAACCCAAACCCTAGAGAAGCTTTCCAGGGGAAAAGCAGAATCCTGCAGCTATTCCTAATTCATGCTGAGGCAGGAGATGCTGGCTGGGGAGGATTCCTCTCCCCAGGAGCACAGACCCCAGCAGGTGCCTACAGCAAGGTGCTGAGACAAAAAGAGCCTTGTCACTGCCAGGACATGGGGGAAAGCCAAGGCATCCGGGTCTGCCATTCCTGCACTGTCATCTGTGTGACCAGGTCACAGAGGGTCTGCCGCCAGCTCAGGGCCCTGGGTCAGGGTGGTGCAGGGCTGTGCTTACCCTTGCAGGTGGCAGTCTCATTCCACAGGATCTGGGTCTCTCTGGAAATGCATTGAATCTGCAGGACAGATGGCACAAACTCCCCAGCACAGCTGAGCTGCACCACTTCGTTCAAGGCATAGTTGCTCCTCCTTGGAGTAAACTGCAGTTTGGGGTCCCAGTTGGAGGGAATTTTACATTTTCCTGTGTGCAAAGGCCAGGAGGCAGAGCTTGAGGGTCACTGGGCTGCAGCAGCATCCATGAAGATGAGGGAGTTCCATCCAGAGGGGTGCCAGTGCCTCTCTCTTCAGAGGGGTGGCAGAGATGGCACCTCCCAGGATGAGCCCCATCCCCCAGATGCTTTATCCCTCCCCACACCCTCTGGAGCAGTGCAGGAGGGTTATCCACAGGGTTATCCTGCCCACCTGCTGCTGTGGAGACACCCCAGCCAGAGAGGTCCAGCAGCCTTGGGCATGCTGCTCTCTCCCACAAATACAGGGGCTGTAGGAGTGAACCAGGCCCAGGGAGTTTCTGCTGCCATTTCAGACTCCACAGCTTGGTCCCTTGAAGTGACTGCCAGCAGCAATGGTGAGTAACAGGAGTAAAGTTGCAGATAACAAGAGAAAGAGCCAAACAATTCTGCCATGGAAGCAGTAAGAGGCAGACAGAAAATGAATCGTAAAAGTCCTTGAAAGGGGAAAAACAAAAAAATAACACCCTTCTCATCCAGGATGTTTACCCGAGAGCTAGAAAACACCCAGTTTTGACGAGTTTTGTTACATTATTCATCACCCTAGTGATGAATCCTTGCTCTTAATTGTAGTAAAAATCCCACCTTCTCAGTTCATTTGCCTCCTTCTCTCAAAAAGACCACCACTCCCCTAGCACGTATCATGATTTCTTGAAACGTTGTGCTTTACAGTGAAGAAGGGAAAGGATGAGTCATAGTAATGCAGGCAAGCAGTGATTTCAGTAAGAAGATTGTGCCTCTGTCAGTATATCTGCTTTTGAATGCCTTGGTGTGCTGGCTTTGTGGATTTGCCACCTAGCACACTTTTCTGTGCAGAACTGTAAATAAATCAAATACCTTGACTCTGTATGTTAATCAGCTTTTTCCACACTGGGTGAAAGAAGCTTTAAATTAGAGTCTATCCCTCAGACTGCTGAAGTTCACACCAGTGGCCACAAAGCTCACACCCAGCTCAATGCACTCAGCCTAGCCTCTGCACTTCACCCAAAATGAGTCTGCCTTGCCCTGCCCTGGTGCACATGTCACCTAGTCTTGTTCACTCAGTGCAAAACAAGTCCATGAGGAGGCAGTGGGCATGGAGCTGGCCCTCCCTGAAGGAGGATAAAACACCTCTCTTCAGCTACAGCTGCCCACTTCCCACCAGCACTCACCACTTCCCTTTTCTGGCAGCGGGTTTCCACGCCATCATGGCAACCCTCTTCCCAGCTCTCCCCAACAAAGGACAGTGGTTGCCAGCCCCATCCTTTTAGACCATGTAGTGCATACATGAAACTTCCTCCCCCTCGACAGTGTCTCCCCCAGTGCTCTCAGAGCACACACCTCACTGACAGAAAACTACCTGTCAGACATGAAACCCTTGACTTGTTCCCAGCCTCATCAGGCATTCCCCTCACACACCTTCATCCCTCCTGCCATTAAACACCTGAAGTAACACACACCCTGCCCAAGGGTGACATCCAGGATCCTTTTGGGTCAGTCCCGGACATGGGTACAGACTAGAAGAGAAGAGGCTCCATCCTGCCCTGGAAAGATGAGAGCTGACCACTGCTGGAAAGGCAACATCCCTTGAGCCACCAGTGATAGGCAGCATGACTCACAACCCATCTGATGATTTGGCTAGCCACTTCTGCTCCCATTTCCCTACAGAGAGAATACTCACAGCTCAGGTTCCCTAGCCATGCTGCACCCCATGGGGACCTCAACAGGTACCAGCAAGCCCAGCGCACAGCACACAATCACCACAGGAAAGTCCACATTCTTTGTAGGAAGAGCCTAGCAGAGACCCCAGGAGCTGCCCCTAACCCTGCTGGCATGGAGAAAGAACAGAACAAGCCTCTTGATGTGAACAGTCCCACCAAACTACAGCTCCCTCAGAGCCAGGGATTATGGGAGAGAGCAGGCATCCCAGCTAACAGAGCTCATGGATCACATCTTTGATGAGCACCATCATCACCTGGGACAGGGGTGCTGCTTGAGCTGCCTAGAAAGGCCATCACTGCTCTGATTGCTCTGGATTCATCTGTCTGCTGCATAACAAGACCCAGCCACCTCCTGCTCCCAGAAACATTACCCACCTCCTAGAGGGACACTGCAAGTCCCACGTTCATGGAAGTTTGCCAGCACACTGAGGCTTGCTGCCCTCCATTCCAAATAGAGCTTTGTCCCCCCACAACATGAGGGATGCCTGAGTGTCTCAGGCATGTGCAGATACCAGCTCCAGCCCTCCCACAGCCTCAGCTATGGGCTGAGCAAGGTAAGGCCGTGTAGCAAATACGCAGGTAGAGGAGCAGCAAAACCATTTTTGTAAGAGAGAGGCACAATCCACTCTTACCTGCTTCCTGATGTAGACCGGGAGTCACAGGACCGTGGTGCATCTGTCCCCATGCCAGCAGCAGAGGAGCAAGGGCCAGGAAGAATGTCAGGGCCAGCACTGGCAGGGCCATGCTGGCATGAAGTCCCTGGGCAGGACTCAGTGTGGACCGCTCAGGAAAGGTGTCTGCGCAGCCCTGCGCAGGAGGGGCACTAACAAAGAAATGAGACAGCCCCACAGGGGAGTCACATGTGGTGCAAGAAGCTTCCTGTTTGGAAAGAGAGCGTCCCACCAGCCTCAGTGTTGATTCTCACACATCTTCCCACAGACACTGGGTACAGGTTCCATGCACTCTCCCAGGGTCTTAGTCCAGCCTCTTTCCTGGCTACCTCGGGCTCCCATAGCCCTGCTCCAAAGCAAACACCTCCAAAACCTTCTCAAGTCTGCCTCTCTCTCCTCTCTCCTTCTAGATCCAGGGGAGGATGTTGAGGAACACACTCCTAATTAATGTGCCCAAGGCCACCCTAGGTCACATGCATCACTTTCTCTTTCAAATCCTGGAATGATTTATGTTGGAAAACACTTCTGTGATGATCAAGTCGAACAACTAAGCCAGCACAATAAGCTCACCACTAAAACATCTTCCTAAGTACTATATGTATGTATCTTTTAAATACTTCAAAAAATCTCTCTTCTTATTACCTTGAACTGATGCAGCTGCAACATTCCTGCTATTGAATCCCATCAGTAGAGTTTCCAGATCAGACAAGCTCCTGAACCTGAACCTGTTCTCTTTTCCTTTCTTCTCCAAACCTTTCCTGCTCTGAGCTGCTCTTTGTCAGTGCCTTTTAGGATGGGAAGCACTCAACAAGGACAGTGTCCACGATGTGGAGATAAAAGCATCTCCTTGGAAATGGATGGAGGTGTCTTGTTCCTGTTACTGTTAAGGTTAGGTAGAGTCTTTGGCTATGGGAAAGAATTCCCTAAATGCTCTTCATTTGGGGTATGCTCACACTCCCCCAGTCTCCTGTTCCTGCAGATGTCACCACCAAGCTCTTATCTGAGCCCCTTTTCAGCTCACAAACTCTTGCACAACTTCAACCTTCCATGAGTCCTGACTCCCTGTGCTGTTGCAGCTCTCCTGGGCCGTTCCTCTTTCAACTCTGTACTTTACAGAGTCTCCCTCTGTGTGTTTTCCTACACAGACAAGCACAATTGCCCCACAGTGCAACCCTCAGTGTTCCGGGAATGGGTGCTGTCACCCAGGGTGTTTTCACCACTCAGCTGGACCTCGTTGGCCCCGAGTTCCCTGGTAGGTCCTTTCCCAGGAACCACCTCAGGACAGTGCTCGGTATACCTATCTGTAATATCCTAGTAAACCAGCAACACTGAGGGCTTTCTGTGAACTAGATGTCTCCTAAGAGCCATTTGGGAATATCATTGCATCAAGTCCAGCTGTGTCACAGGCAGCTGTTGTGAGGTTAATGGGTGAAGTCTTCTAGAAAGCTTTCAACAAAACGAACAGCAGCACTGAGTTTCTTCTTGTTTTCCTTCTTGTTTCCTTGGTAGATCCCTGTCCTTTGGGAACTAGGTTTTTCTTGTTCCTGCGCAGAAGAATGGCCACAGCCAGCACTCACTGGGTCTTGTACTGATAAAATTCCAGAGTAAGACAACATTACTCTCACTGACTCCCTTTGGTGTGTGAAAGAAGCAAAACCAATGGAATTAAACTGCCAAGCTTCAAAAATTCACATGTGGTACAACAGGCTTCCTATTACCACTGATGAGATTTCTTTTCCCCTGTCCTGAGGCCTGGAAGTCTGTGTTTGGCCTCTCCCTCTTTAGTAATTTAACATTGTTTTGAGATTTGTTCTTTTCTTCTTGTATAGCATCCATTAGAAAAATGCTGAAGAAATTCTGAAAGCCAGCATACTCAGCCATATGCATTGAATTCAATATCATTGCAAATGTGGTTGATGGGCAGTTTCCTGAAGGTCCATTTTGTTGTTGAAGAACTACCAGGACTCAAACTTTCAGACTGAAGAGAGAAAAACTCAAATTGCCTGAAATTTACAATCAGATTTACTTCTGATAGAGAAGAGCACTGGGGGCTCAAAACCATCCACAAAACCATAAGGAAAAGCAGAAGTAGCTGTGGCTTTTGAGAATCAGGCTTCATGGAAAGCACTGCTAATGCAGCCACCATGTTCCCCTATAGTAAAGTCTATTACTGTGTCAGAACTCACAAACAGCAGTATGTTAGGGTCTTATTCTCCTCCCTAGTTCTCACCTGTCCCAAGGGAGCCCACTATGGGTTGTACCTATAGATGGAGGTGTCAGATAATGGTCAGATGGTGGGGGTGGGCTACTGCCAGGCTGGGATGTCAACCCAAAGCTGCTGGGTCAGGCTTAGACATGAGGAGGGTAGCCCAGAGCTAGGAAGGGCTCTGTTCCCTGCACAGCACAAGCACATGACCCTGTGTGACCTGGTCTGGGTCCCCAACATGATGCTGGTCCCTCTCCAGCATGCAGATTCTGCCTCAATCAGGGCTGCAGCTTGTGCTGCCAGAACCTAGAGCATATTCTGGCAGGGAGAACTGGACAATGCCTACAGGATCCAGCCAGAACCCAGTCTTGAACCCTGCTATGGGTTCTTCCTCACCCCTCCAGCAACTTTCCCAACCCCACCAGACCCAAACCTCCTTCACAGGGATCTTGCAGTGCCATCAAAGAGAAATGGCCCACACTCCATGCCACCCTGAAATTAGGAACCATCCAGCCCCTTTCCCAAAATGAGGATAGAACACAGACATCTTAAACCCCTACAGCTCATCTCCAGAGCTGGGAGTAGAACCCCAGACCTATGGGCAGAAGGAAGGTAAGGGGAGCCCCAGCTGTGCTGGGGTGCAGAGGGATCAGACCTGTCCTAACAGGTGTCTGGTCATGATCAGTTATCATGGTCTGCCTTGGACCCAGTAAAATACCCGGGAGGTCTGCAGGGAGCTTTGTTGGCCTGAGAGAGGGGTGACACTGGGGCACCTTTGTTGTCACCCAGCTGGGGACAGTGTCAGGCACAGCAATTCCCTCTTGTGCAACTGTTCATCCAAGGCTACAAAGGCCAGCACAAGGCTACCATCTCTCTCCTATGGTGGCTTGAGGAACTGGCAGGTCTGATCCAAGACAGCTGTGCTGAGAGCAGAGCTGTGACAGGTGAGAGCCCAGCATGTTGCAAGGTTTCCAGGAGGACATTCCTGGGTGCTGGGAAGAGCAGGGGTAGGCCCTGAGGGTGGATAATCCCTTTGCTATGACTGCTACATCGCCTCTTTCCAGGGGAAGGAGCAGGACCTGTGAACTGATTTCCACAGGGAGCATCTCCCCACCTTTCTGGGTCCACTTGCATGTGCCTGCCCCCCAGAAGCACACAGTCAAGACTCTGCCTTGGCAGAGTCCCCATGTTTAAAATCCCTCTGGGAATCTGCAAGCCCACTGCCCAGTGCCCAGGCCATCCAGGCCCTCCTGGCCTCATGCTGCAGCCCTCACCAGCCCTAAATACACCCCAAATCCTCTTCATGCTCAGACTGCCAACTTCTCTCATTTGGCTGCGCATTTGCTGACTGCCCAGGAAGGTATTTTTAGCACATAAAATTGGACACAAGCAGTTCACAGCTGGGAGCAGAGTGGAGTAAGGCTTGGGGGGGGGGGGGGGGGGGGGGGGGATGGGGGGGGTGGGATGCTGCGTTTTGGTTTGAGGAAGATGTGCTCAGAAATGGGGTTTCCAGCTCTGGCATCAAAGCAGTTCCACATCTGGCCCAGCCATTCCTGTTTCCCAGGCATTCCTGTTTCCATCCCCAGAACCATCTTCAGCACATCCCACCCCAGTTCTTGGACAGGGAACATGGCTAAGCCCAGGAGGTGGGAATTTTAAGATTTGGGGCAGTATCTCAGGTGAGACTGGCTTCCCCCCAAACCCTGCTACCTAAAGACTCTGAACCAAGATCAGAGCTCCTGATCTTCTCTTTCTGCCCTCATGTTTTATACCCCTTTATTCCCACCATCTGCTCTCCATCATGGGTGGCATATTGTGCCAGTGGTCTCTCCAGCTGCCTGAGCAGCTCTCTGTCTCCTTGACAAACCTTTCACCCTGCACCTCCTTCACTATTCAAGCCTCTGCATTGCCATTCAAATGTTACACCCCACCCCGTGTGCTGACCCCAGTCATCACAGTTCTCTTCCCTACAAAACTGATGGAGTATTTGGTGGACCCTGGAGTCTCTCCTTCTATTCCATTAAACAAAGGGCTTGGACTTCCCCATTTTACAGCCTGTATAGCTTCTAAGGAAAAGCAAATCCTGAGAAACCATATATGCCAATCAGGTATCTGGGAAGAGAGAAGTGACCTCAAAAGGAACCATATGAAAGGGAGGAAAAAGTCAAACTGTAGTTTCTCCAGTGAAATAAAGCCACTGGTGTGGTGAAGAGGATAAAGTGGCCCACCTGGTGGTGTTATCTGGTATTCTATGGTCTTCACAGTCCAATCATCCTGCCAGGTGCTGCACCCATGGTGCACTGGAGGAGGCATCACTGCTGCCAGTGGGACTCCGAGCTGGCTCCTGCCTGACCTATCCTGGGATGCCTGTCCATGTCCTGGCTTTGCAGGTGCCAGCCATAGAATGCTATACCTCCCCAAAGCAGCTTCCTTCACACATGGGATACTGAAAAGCCAAGGTCTTGGCTGGGCCCCTGCCTACTCCTTTCCACAGAGGCTGGGCAGGTGGGGAGAAGAGGAGAGAAGAGGGCACTGTGTCCTGGTAAGTCAGTGTGAGTGGTGTTGGTGGCACAGTGCCCAGAGCTTAGAGAGCAGCTGCCCTTTGTTGTATAAATATGTGCATAAAGCTACGTGCTCCAGCCCAAGATCAGTCCAAGGTCAAGATACTGAGCAGACCTACTGCAGCATCACAACAGATGTAGGGGAAAAGGGAAGGTTCTGTCTCATGCCACAACCTCCTGTGGGGAGCCCTATGCCCCTTCAGCCATCAGAAACATGCATAATGCCTTTTATGATCCCTTTTTATGAGAGTCCAGGCTACAGGGCATCCGCAGAGATGCTCCTGAATGACCCATAAGGAAGGGCCTGCCATGCATCATAGTGTCACTTACATCTCAGGCGCTGGGCTGGTGGTGACACACTTGGCTCACCCACAGCCTGCAGCACTGGGTGTCTCTTGTAATTACCCCCCAGAGACCAGTCAGTCCAGGGCTGGTGCAATCAGCCACTGTAGAACAAGGGCTCTGCAGGGTGGGGTGACCAGCCACCCATGACACAGGTGGACAGAAATGAGGTCAGGGTAGTTACAGGCGTTAATGGAACCAGACTCCAGCATGCAGGACACAGCAGATCAAAGCCCTGCGCCATTTGTCTCAGCTCTGCCTTGTGCTGGAGCCAGCACATATCCCACCTGCTGCTATTTGTCCTGGCTCATGTATCCTCTGCTTGTCATGCTACTGACCTGGGACCATCAGCCTCACATTTGACTAAGAGAGCCAAGCAAGACCCACCCTCTTTCCCCATTATTGACCCACTGTGGAGTACAAGGCTGCTGTCTGTGGGTAGCCCTGTGCTCTTGCTGTCCTGCTGTTGAGATGTCCCCACTTACAACAACACACCCCCTTCCCTTGCCTTTGTCTTCATGGAAAATCCCAGTACACCTTGCCCACGCCCGATCCATCTATATATGCTGGAGTGCACATTTTTAATCCCAGGCCCCACGGAGAGTGCTGATGCCCTTCCTCAGCAGCCAGGGTGCCTGGACTCGTGGAAGAAGATAGGGCACCAGGAAGGTTGGCAGGGCTGCTCACAGAGCTCGCTAAACATAATGAGATTTTCAACAGCTGGGGGAAGCAATAAAGGGCTGTGATTGAGTTGGCTCCAAGTGGCAGTTCCCACTACAAACACAGCACAGCTGCCTTCCCCCACACACACACTGGGAGGTCATGCTCCAGCCTGTGCTGCCTCAGCCTGCCCTGCCTGGAAAGGGCACAAGGACATGGGAAAGGGCTAGGAAATGCCTGCAGTCATAGGGAGCTCACATTTTACTAGTGTACAGGGAACTGATCCTTTGCTTTCCAGTTCCTCCAACACCTGGATGCAGCAGCACTGCCCACACGTGGCTGTGGCAATGGTGACCTCCAGTTGAAAGGCTCCCATGGGCATCTAGAGTACAGCATGGTCACACTGCTCCCCTGTGCCCTGGCACAGAGAGGGGAAGCCAAAGGAGAAGGCAACAGACACAGGAGGGCAGACACACAGATAAATTCTCTACCTGGAGGTGGCTGTGTCCATGTTTTCTCTTGTGACTAATCTGAGCAATGACCTCCCTTTAACCTGCCCTATTTAGCCCAAGCTGTAGCTGTGTCAGGAAACAAAACTCCATGGTGTGAATGATCGCAGGGCCATAGGCAGGCTGAGGAGTTACTCAGAGAGGTGTAGCCTGACTGACCACTGGCTCAAGGGTGGGGGGCTCCTTGCAGCACCCACCTCTTGCTCAGGCATCTGGGAGAATAAGCAGGGCTTCACCATCTCTGCCTAGGGTCAGAAGAGCAGAAGGGACTGGGAGCATCTTTCTCACTCACGCTGATGGGGCCAGGGTGGGATGTGTCCTTCTCAAGAAGCTCAGTGCTGAAAGGGGAATGGTTCTCCAGTGTTGCTTTCCCCCAGAAGGTCTTCTTTTTGTGAGTTCTGAGATGGGTAAGGAAGCCAGGGGAAGCAGGGGGATGCAGGTTTGCTTGTGTCAGGATCTCTGGGGTGAACTGTGCATGTGTGTGTGTTCTGTAGGGTCTCTGGCAGGCACTGTGCTGAGCTATGCATGCCCTCACCAGACTTTCCCTACACATTGATATGCTGCTTCTGAGTTCCTCCCTGCAGCAACATCAAGCCCTACAGATCAAAGGGCAGTGATGAACCAGGGTGAAGGCTCTGGTTGCCCTGATGTCACAGTTTAACCACAGCTGGCAACTCAGTACCACATAGATTCTCATTCACTCTGCCATGGTGGGGAGAAAATTCGGGGTGGGGGGGGAAATTCTGGGTAGAGATAAGAGCAATTTAATAATTTAAACAATGTTGTTGTTGCTGCTGTTGTTGTTATTATTAATAATAATAGAAATTAAAAATCATAATTTTAATTAAAAGGAGAAGGGCAAAACTAGAGTGAATTAAATGAGGCACAACACACTTGCTCACCACCCACTTATTGGTACCCAGCAGTTACCAGCAACTCCTGGGCATGATGTTCTATCTCATGGAATATCCCTTTGGGCAGTTTGGGTCAGCTCTCCTGGCCATGCCCCCTCCAGCTGGTTTCTTGTGCCCCTGCTCCCTGGCAGAGCCTGGGAAACTGACCAGTGCTTGAGTTAGGGTAAACACTGCTGAGCAACAGCTGAAACATCAGTGTGCTATCAGCATTATTCTCAACTGAATCCAAGTCACAGCACGGGACCAGCTACTGGGGAGAAAATGAACTCTATCCCAGATGAAACCAGGACACTTGTTCTCCTGGTGCTTGCTCAACTGGTACAGTGGGTCACAGGCACCACCTGGTCTGAGGCCAGCCCACTCTATAGGATGGCCCCATTTGTCCCAGCACTGTAGCCAGACCAGGTTCTTGGCATCTGTGCTCCTGCCTCACATCTGGCAGAACTATAAGCCTTTCAGGTGTGCTGCAAAGTCCCTGGGGAGTGTTACTAATTGCTTGGCAAGATGCAGGAGATGAAGAAAGGCTGACACAACCTCGTGGGATGAGCGTGGAGCTGTTGAGAGCCACATTTCCTAGGTCCAGGTCAAGAGGACAAGGAAAAGCCCTGTTATCTGCTGGGCAGTGTTGAAGGATGGGAGCATGGCCAGGTATTGTGAGATGGTGTTCAGGCTGGTTGAGAAGCAGGGTGGGTAATGCTGGAGATGCTAGCATGGTCCCTGCCTGGCAAGAAGTGACCGGCTCCTGATGATGTGTGAATGTCCCTGTAGTGCTTAATCACTGCAAGAATGTGGACTTGGAACTGTTGGAGCAAGTCAAGAAAAGGGCTTTGGAGCTAATAAGAGGACTAGAGCATCTCCTCTATGAAGAGAGGCTGAGAAAGCTGGGGATGCTCAAGGTTCAAGAGAAGATTGTGTGGATACCTCAGAGCAACTTTCCAGTATCTTAAAGGGGACCTACAGGGAAATCAGAGAGGGACTTCATCAGGAACTGTGAAGTGATAGACAAGGGGCAGTGGCGTCAAACTCAAAAATATTAGGCTCCAATTAGATATTAGGAAAAAAATTTTCTCTGTGAGGGTGGTGAGGCACTGAAACAGGTTGCCCAGAGTTGTGGATGTTCCAACCCTGGCAGTGTTCAAGGCCAGGTTGGATGGGGCTTTGAGCAACCCAGTTTAGTGCAAGGTGTTCTTGCCCATGGCAGAGGGACTGGAACAAGATGATCTTTAAGGTCTTTTCCAACACAAACCATTCTATGATTCTGTGCAGTTGTGCTCACATGGCCGCACGTCACATCACCCTGGGTTACACGTGGTGCAGGCACAGCCAGAGCTGCCTGTCCCTCCTTTCAGAGGTGATGGCTGGCTTTCTTTTATCAGTGTTCTGAATGTTTTCAATTTCACTCCCCCCTTGGGACTTCCAGCAGGCATGAACTCAGCTGGGCTCAGGCATCAGTGCCCCCCAGGCACAGACACTGGTGTTTTCTTGAGGAGAAGCAGAGGAGGGAGCTGAAATCACTGTCCAGCACTAAGATACAGGGATGGATGTGGATTCTGTCTCCATGGATGTCACAGCACTGGCACCCAGGCATGAGAAGCATCAATGAGATAACAGGAGGCAGCAAGCAAATGCTGCCAGGTGCTGTGCTGACTATGCTGGGGGAATATTAATGACTCAACCAATATTTGCAGCCTTCATGCTGCACACAACCCCTCAATGGCTTTGCAGCTGGAGTGACAGGGAGGCAAAGGAGGCACAGGAATGTACCTGCACAGCAGGGACCTTGCCAGTCCCTGCTGGCATCTGGATGTGGGCTGCTGCAGCCTGCAGCCATGGTGCTGGGTGTGGAACGTGCATGGCCCTGCGGGGCTCAGCAGCTCACAGTGCACTGGGAAATGTATTCCAGCTGCATCACTGGACTGGGTGCCACTGGACATCACCAGGCTGGCACTGAAACCTTCTCCCATGTACCCTGGGCTCCTCAAACTGACCAGGCTCCTATCACCCTGTAATGGCCCCTGCTGGGCCCTCATCTCCTATTTCCTACAGGGCAGAAGCATGAGATGTTTTTCAGGGAACAGCTGTCTCATAAACAGGGAGCTGGGGAACATACAGGACTTGGAGGTGGAGATCTGCAGGGTGATGTGTGGGAATGTGGGAAAAGAGCAGAGAACTTCTGGCGCAGAAGGAAAGAGAAAACTTGGGACCAAGAGGCTGCACCCACATTGTGGAGACAAGCACCAAAGGGAGTAATTTGAGTCAGGCAGTGCTCTTTGTCCTGCTCACCCCTGTGTCTGCACAGCCTCTCCAGGCTGGAAAACCCTTGTGCACTTTAGCCTTGTGCCTGCTCTGGCAGCACACCCCTGGCAGCAGCAGCCATTGATTTTCCAGAGCATTTGCAGAGAAGGAGTCTCAGGTATGGATGGGCTCTTCACATGGGTGCAGAGGAGAGGACTGCTCACGTTCTGGCTCTGGGGCTCTGAGCAGGGCAAGGCTTTGGTCAGGGTGGATTACTGTTGGCTCATCCCAATCAGAGCTGTCCTGCAAGGACCCCAGTGCCACAGTGCTGTGGAATAGAGGTGGGAGTGCAGCAAGGACCAGGTTTCCTGTGTGGAGAGCCCCTGCATCCCTCACTGCCCTGCACAGAGCCTGGCCACCCCACACCTGTAGTGTGCCCTGATCCTTACAGGATAACTCTGCACTTCTACAGCTCCAGCCTCCATAGGTTGGTTGAAAGCTCCCACCCCTGCTCTGCCTGGGTGATGCACAATTCCCAGCAGGCAAGGTGAAGATGTTTACTAATCCCTGAGCTTTTTCCCTGCAGGAGAGTAAGGGTGTAGAGCCCAGAAAGAGAAGGGCAAGGAGGACAAAGCCCCCCTCCTCTCTCCCCTGCAGATCCACGTGAGCAGAGTACAGCCAGGGAGACCTCCTTCCTGCTTTTCCTCACCAGGGATTGAGGAGCTTAATTCAGGGTTTGCTGCAGGCTCAGCCCAGCCTGACTTTGCACCCAGCTGGTTAGTGCACTTGCCTGCACCATGGGAGGGATTTGGGGCACTGGAGACTTTTAGCCATGTCTCAGCTCAGCCCTGCTGTGCCAGGCAGGAGCAGAGCGTGATGGAAATAGCACAGTAGTGTTACCAGTGCTGATGAGAGAAGGGACTGCAAATCCTGCAGCAGCAATTTCCACAGTCAGAGCCATCTCCAGGGCTTTAATTTATCCATTACAACTTAATTGGATGTAAACCCAGTCACTTGTGAGCAGCAGGAGCTCTGATCAGGCAGTGGTCCTGAGTTTCTGTCTTCAAGATGCCTCACCAGGCCTCCCCATCCCTCTTGCGGTGCCTTGACCATCAAGAATCTGCTGCACTCAAGTGGAAGGGAGAGGCTCTCCTTGTTGCCCCAGGTGAGCTGTCTGTGCTCCTCTGAGCAGTGTCCCACACAACTGAGGAGCTGATCATGGGGCTGCGGGTGCATCAGCATGCTCACATTTCAGGCGCCAGGGCTGAGCCCGGGCAGGCACCCACTGCAACCCATGTGAGCATCCACAGCTGTACACCAAGGTAGGAGGGGACAAACTGCAGCCCCCTGTCCCCACAGGCAGATGCTGTGCTCTCCTCTTGTCCATGGAGCTGCTCCTGTCATTTTGTCAGGCTGTTGTCAGCAGGATCAACATGTGAGGCTGAGGAAATGTAAGAATGTGGCCTGTTGCACAGCACTTCACCCCATGACTGCAAAAGCCTCCCTGGCACATGCTATCCAACACCCTGGCAGGCTGGAGTGGTACTGGTGAGGAAAAGGATGGCTCAGACCCCATGGAACAGGGACCCGCAGAGCCCTGTCATCAGGCTCTGCCTCCCGGAGTGTAGGAAACGTGCCCTGCACAAACCCACTCCCTCTGCAGGCCTGGAAGAGCAGGAATATCATGAATTCCTAGGGGGAGGGCAGGGCACTGTTCCCATTATAAATAAATGGGAGGCTCAGTTCCCTGCTCTAGCCCATAGGGTTATTCTCTCTCTTAATACGAGGAAGAAAACCCAGCTCATGATCCAAGGTGTTCATGTTGTGCTTGGTGGCACCTGGAGCGGACCACTGGCAAAAAAATAAATGCCACACCAAGAAATACTCTATGTGGCTGCTTTTCCCAGCAGGAAAATCAGCTGGAGTAGTGCAGGGCATGTGCAGCCAGTCCTACCACACAGGGAAAAAGCTGTTTGAGGGGAGCTGCAGAGTCAGAGCTGTGGCAGCACCCAGAGAGGAGGCTGGGGCAGGGCTGGGCCAGCACAGGCAGGTGGATGCCAAGGAGAGCGTCAGCAAAATGTGCGGGACTGAGCAAGGGCAGATCCAGCTGCAGAAACTTCCTGGGCAGGAAGGACAGGACAGATCAGCCTCAGAGCAGGCAAAAGGCCTGAGATGGGGGAGCATCAAGCAGAAGGAAACCAGGGAGAAGTGGAAGAGCTCAGGAAAACAAGGAAGGCGAAAGGGTGCCACAGGCATCGGGCATGCTGTCACTGAGAGGCTGCTCTTGCCTGCTCCTACGGAGGACAGATTTACTGCCCCTGGGACACCACCCAGGCTGGGTGCACAGAGAGAATCCGAGCCCCTGATCCAAGGGGCAGAGATCCAAGCCTGTACCAATGGGGCTCAAACTGCCAACAGCTACTTGTATGGGGGAACTGGTCCCACGGCACTGTATAGGGTGGGGCTGGATATATGGGGAGATCTGATCAGATCTCCATGCCTTTTGTCCATCCATCAGGGACTGGGTGCTACGAAGACAAAGAGAGTCCCGTAGCTAAACGGGGAATCCCGGCAGGGCCCAGGGAAGAAAGGAAGTCTGGCACCTACAGTGTGCATCCAGGTGGATCTCAGGCGTGCATCCCACGTCAATAAGGGGCATCCAGGGCTTGGGGACAGTCAAAGCCCGGTGCCTGTGGGGTGTGCCCAAGCTCTGCCCCGGGATCTCAGGGCCTCACAGCACACTCTGGCGCGTAGGGAGACGCCCTCTCGACACCCAGCGGAGCCCGGTGCCGGTGGACGCGCACATGGGGGCGTGCGGGTCCCCGCGCTGCCCGCCGGGGCGGGGCGGGGCGGGGCAGGGCGGTGGGGGGGGTCTCCTGCCGGGCTCGGCGGCGACGCCGGCGGGTCCCAAGGAGTTAAGGGCTGTCCCCGCCCCAGCCCCGCCCCGCCGGTGCCAGCGCTCCGGGCGGCGGAGGCGCAGTGCCGGGCCGCGGCAGGGGTCGGGGGGGGGACGGCGCCGGGCCATGAGCGCGGAGCGCCCCGGAGCGCCGCCCGCCCCGCGCCGCCGCCGCCGCCGCCGCCGCCGCTAGCATCGCCACGGGGGCCGGGAGAGCGGCGGCGCCCCGGCCGCGCGGCTACACCGGCGGGGATGTGAATGGCGCTGAGGGTGCTCGGCGGGACCGACATGGAGTGGGAGAAGCTGCCGCGGCGGCCCGGGGAAGGCGAGGGGGAGGCGGCGGGGCCGTGGCCGGGCTGCGGGCGGCTGCGGCCCTCCTCGTACCGGGCGCTGCGCAGCGCCGTCTCCACCCTGGCGCGCATCGACGACTTCTACTGCGAGAAGATCGGGGCCGGCTTCTTCTCCGAGGTCTTCAAGGTGTGCGGGGCGGCAGCGGGGATGGCGGGCCGCGGGGTATCCCGCCGGGATCGAGCGTCCCCCGGGACCGCGGCAACCGCGCAGCCCCGGCCGCGCCCTCGGCTGGGGACTGTGATCCCCCCTCCAGCTCCGGCAGCCGGGCGAGGCTGGGGGCTGCTCCAGGCGGTGCCGTGCGGACGTGGGGACGCCGCCGCTCGCCCCGTCCCGGCCGGGGCGTTGTGCTTCCATCCCCCCGAGCAGGGGGAGGGGAGCGCCGGCTCTGTTTACAGCCGGGGAGGCTGAGCTCTCCGAGCGCCGCGCCGTAGGTTGCTCGGGGGGTCGGGTGGCGGGCAGCCGAGCCCCGGGGACCCCCGTCAAAAGGCTGAACAGCCGAGCCCGCCCGGGGCGTAACTGTGGTAGAGAGTCCAGGTGTCGTCCCTAGGCGCTCCAAGGTGATGTCCGGCGTTGCCGGGCCTGCTGAGCAGGTGATCTGCAGGATTCCCCTCGGGACCCCCACCAAGGTGTTTGGCTGTGGGACAGGGGTGTGATGCCATAGAAGAGCAGGGAGCTGACTCCTGGCTAAGCCCCCAGAGCTGCCTTTGTCCTCCATCCTCTCTGGGACTGTCAGGGTGGGGATGCCTGTCTGTGTGGCCCATGCCCTGAGCAGGGGTGTGTTAGCACTGGTGGGGAGCTCAGGGTCTCCAGCAATGAGGCAGAAGTACATGGCAGAAATATCCTGCCAGGCCAGTGCACTGCTGCTGGGGACGAAGGGCTGTGCCTCGGTGTCACCACTACCTCTCCCGGCAGAGGGGAGGTGTGTGCATGTGTTGTTTTGAGCCTCGGCATCACTTAAGGTACCATAAACCACGGGCTAGGACTGCCCTTAAGTGGCAATCTAGTGGTTTCATATCCCTCAAAGAGCAGCTTAGGGCTGGGCACAACCCCCAGTACCTGGCCCCACATTCACTGAGGTCACAGGCAGCACAACCTGGCAGTACCCTGGGGTTCCTCTCCAGCCCTGATACCATTCCCCACTCAGCAGTGGGAGCCCAAGACCTGTTTCCTCTTCAGCCACAATACAGGTGTCCTGTGAGGGGCCATGGAGAATGTGTAGAGAGGTCCCTCTCCGTGCTCCTTCCTGGAGCTCCCAGTAGAGCCATGACCTCCCTGCTGGCTGGGTTTCCGCTATTGATCTCTGGCTTGGAGTGTGCAACAGCACCTTGGAGCAGAGGGAGGCATTTAATAATGTCAGGCGTGGATATGGCTCTTTAATAATGGATGCTCCCATGTCTCAGCGAGGCCACAGTCTCTTCTTGCCTCGCTGTTTGTTTTCCCAGTCTCTGCAGGAGCCACGAAATGCTCGTTCTCCCATACATTGTTTAGGTTCTTGTGGGGCCACTGGCACGTAGGATTTGGGGGATTGGCGAAGGTTGAGGGGTGGGAAGGGGATCAGGATCAGTAGTCGACATGTGTGCATGGTGGCAAGGAAGCAGGGATGGGAGGGGGCCAGATGGGGCTTTGTGCTCGTGTGGTGGATTGAGTCCAAGAGCTCAGCAGGATAGTGGGGTAAGCCTGGGATCTGAGCTGGGGTTTGGCCACCAGAGCTCGTGAGGAGGACAGAGCTTGGCAGGACAGCCCAGGACCCATTTTCCTCCCACCTCCCTTGCTCCTTCTGTAGCTTTCCAAGGCTGTGGGCACTTGAATCTGCCTGCTCTGTGTGGCTCCTGAGCCGTATGTCATTCTAGCCTTGGTGGGTGAGGGGGACAGGGAGGGGACCTTGACATCTCTGCCCCTGCACAGGTAGCTCATTGCTGGTGTGGAGCTAAGCCGGGGCCAGGCAGGGTGCTGACAAGCATCTGACTGTCTTCTCAGCATTAAAACCAAAGGGCTCAGTGTGCCCAAGCCCTGGTGTCCCAAGCTAGCCCCTCCAGTCAAGCACCTCTCTGAGAAAGGCTGTCCAGAGCAAACAGGAGACACCAGTGACAAGAAGCTGCTCTTTTTCATGGTGCTTGTTCATAGCTGATCTCCCACTGTGCTGCAGAGCAGGGCTGTTTTCCCTCTGGAGCAGCTGGTTCTCATTGCCTTTCTCTGTGCAATTTCAGAGGCACTAGCCCCCCATTTTCTCAGATACACAGACATTGCAGGAAGCTATCTCTCTATTTCCAATTGAGCATATTGAGCCAGGTCTGTTGTGCCAGGCATTTTCTCCAGCCCTTAAACCACTGTTGCATCTCTTCCCCAAATCCCTCTTCCTTTCCCATGCGCTGTCTGCAGCAGACGCAGGGGCTGTGGGCAGCATCCTTGGGGCTGTATCCAGAGGCCTTCACTCATCTGAATCTCAGTCTCATGCCCTGATGTTGCACATCCTCTTGGAAATGCGATCTCCCAGGGTGCAGCTCTGTGATGTGCTCTGTCCAGCGCCCCATTTCCATGTAATTTTGTGTGTGTGTGTTTGTGTGGTTTAGCAGCTCCCAGCATGGGCATAGCTCAGGAGAGGGTTTTAGCATCACTGTCACTTGCCCATCTCTGCTTGCTTCCCCACCAGACTTTGGGGTTTTCTATTTACTTCCAATTTTCCGGTGCAACTTATGGAGCAGGTCCCTTCCTCTTATCTGATGCCCTTCATCAGGGACCTTGCCTTGTTTTACAGAGTAGAATGAAACAGCATGACACTGAAGGGGAAACTAAGGCAAGCAGGGAGGAAGTGAATTAGCCAAGGTCAGCCAGCCATGGCAAGGCTGGGAGCAGCCCTGGCCCTGCAGCTGCCGCTTGGGAGTCCTGGGCACAGGAAACGTGTTGTGCTGACCAGCTGGAGACCTGCCAGCCCCTCTCCTGCTCTGTCACAGGGAATGCTCCAGGCTTGCCAGTCAGGCCAGGCAGTGATCTGCCACCACTGTGTAACACTGGCACTGCCCCGGCTCCTGCTGTGCCTACAGTGCTGCTCCTGGGAGAGCAGGAGGTGGGGGTTGCTGGTGCTCAAACACCCTCCAGGAACAGATGCTTTGTCTCATCCTCAGAGAAAGTCTGTCTTGACTGATTCTGCCTTTTCCATTTGATGAGCACGCTTTCCAGTCCTGCCCAGTTGTGTTACTGGGAATCCTGAGCTCAGATGCAGTTGTTGTGGGTGGCTGTGGGGTTACCAGTGTCATTGCTAGCTCCCTTGCCCCCTCCCATCTTCCCCACAGAACTCTCTGGGGTGACGGGTGCAGGATGGTGTCCCTGTGTGGCTGTGCCTTGCCTTTGTGGAGCAGGGAGCAAAGGAACATGCAGGGAGTGGGGCTGTGTGCCAGGCCGTCCCCAGTGCAGGCTGCAGGGAGGGTGGCTGCTGAGACCTCCGGATGGGGAGATGTCAGGGAGCTTTGCCCCATGTCTAGACGGGAGTGCCGGCTGTGGGGAGGGAGCAGGCCGTCTGCTTGCTCTGATTAGCATGCTCTTTAAATAAGACTCTAATTTCCGCTGTTAAAAGAGCTCAGATCCCTTGTGCCCAGGCTGGGGCTGCCGCCAGCCCGGCCCATCCCCCAGCCCCGTGTGCTGGCGGCAGATGGGATGGGGACCAGCATGCCAGGGCACCCTGCCTCACCCACGGTACCCCCTGAAGTGCCAGTGGACCAGACATGTGGGATGCCAGGGAGCATCGATGAAGGGTGAGGGCTTGCCTGTTTCCTGGGTGGGGGACAAGCGGCTTGCCCTCCCCCCGCAGCCCCACGCGGCTGCCCGGCTGAGCTCAGCTCCAGGGAATGAGCTGGGATTCCTGGGCACCGTGCCAGAGTGCATGAGAGAGGCGAGAGGGGACACCTTCCTGCCCGAGGAGGTTGTGCTGCCTGCTGCCTTCTCTGGACTCAGTGAGGGAGGAAACCTTCTTAGTGGGGGGCTTCGAGCCCCCTGCAGTCATGGCTGATGCCTTTTGCTGCTGGGTCTGTGTCAAGGGGTGGCCGGGTGTCACTACAGGACACATAAGAGCACAAGCGCACACTGTTGCTTTTAAGGTGAAGAAAGAAGGGAATGTTTATTTTCTGACTCTAACGTTTATAGTTTTCTAAAAGTGACAGAGGATTGGAGGGTGACAGTGCCACCTCTCCAATGACACTGGACAAACTAACAGTCTCATCAAATTTTTCTTTTTCCGTAAAAGAATGCAAAACAATTAGTTATTTACAGAAAGTGTGTGAGAAAGTTCGTTACAAGAATGTAAACACCAGAAAGTTTAGAAAATCTTAAAAAATCAGAGCTGAGTGCTGGCCTGCTGCTAGCACCTGGACAGACTGGGTAAACTGGCCAGTGCCTGTGGGAGTCATGGACAGGGAGCATAACTCCTTCCTGGCTGGCCTTGAGCTGTCTGAGGTATGAGCTCCCCTTGCAGGGGAGATGGCAGAACAGAGCCTCACAAGTGAGCTCATTGGACAGGCTCAGGGACTGAGGGCTCATGCCCCATGGGGATGGAGTCACAGAAAAAGATATTGGGACTGGGCTATACTGGCCAGGAGCTCCTGGGATCCCTGGGATAATTCCTGAAGAAGCAGCTTTCGCAAGACCTTCCCTCCCCCAGGCTGCCTCTCCTCCAATCTTAAGGTGTCTAACCCCATGTGAGTGCACTCAGACCTCACTCAGCCTATTCCAATGGCAAGTGGCTTTTTAATGAGGAATTCAGCCACGGGCACCTCCCAGCCGTGTGGTGCCCACCAGATGCTGCTCCCTGATGCAGGGCCGCTGCTGCTGGCAGGGAGCTGGCCAGCCCTAGGGCCATGGCCACCAAGTGCCAGCATTGTGCATGCCGCACAGCATTCCTGACGTGGGCGCGTGGCGCCGGAGCCGTGCCGCCTCCAGCCATCCCGGCGGGCATGAGCCTGCCTGCGCCACTGAGCCCGGTCCTGCTGTCTGGCAGCTGCTGGTGCCAGCCAAACTGACTGAGCCAGTCCTGCCAGCCCCACATGGCGTGGGAAGGGAAGGAAGCACTGCCACCCTGAGAGCTGGGTCAGGAATGGTAGGGTTTGCTGGGCAGCACCCAGTGCCAGAGGCTTGGCAAGGCTGTTGATCCTGCTGGCCTTGTCCAGGCTCTGCCTTCCTCAACCCCCAGCTCCATGGGGAGCTGGAGGGACCAAGAGAGACTGAGCCCACCCTGCTTTGGTCACACAGGCTACCTCCTTAAAGCCTGCACTGAAGCCTGGCTGAGAGCCCAGTTTCTATTTCTGGTGCTGCCCTCAGCTGCCCCACCAGCAGAGATGGGGTGGAGGAAAGACAGCGATGGGTGAGATGGGGTGGAGTTGCCCCTTGCCCTTGGTCCAGGCGTGACCAAGGCAGCAGTTCCAGGTGCTGCTGGGCAGTGGTGTGGTGAGCAGGGAGGACTTGGATCCCCATTAGAGGGAGTGCTCTGGGTGCTCCCCACAGCAGGCACTGCAGTTTCACCCTGGGACAGGCTCTCCCTGAACCCAGGAACTCAGTATGTCCAGTGCTCAGCAAGGAGGAGTCATGGGGAAATCCACCCTCCCTTCTCCCTGCAGCATGGTGGGGTGCCAGGATAGGAGCCTGTGGTGGCAGGTGTCCGGGGTGTCCCCTTGCCACTCGTCCAGGGTCCATTCTGAGCTCTGCTGTCACGTGGCCCCTGTCGGTGGGTCAGGAGTGCCAGCTGGCTGTCTGGGGCTGGCTGGAGGTGGCACAGGTGTAACTGGAGTGGGGTGCCCCCAGACAGGTGTCTGCTGAATTATTCAAAGCTTCTCCATGAGCTCAGTGAGCTGATGGTGGCACGGCACAGTTATTGCCTCTCACTTCCACTCTGACTGGGACTGGTTTGGCATCAGTGCACACAGACATGTAGAAGGACTTTCATAGAGCATTCATTTTCCCCAGGGCCTTTTGAAGGGATGTGCTGCTGCCCCATCCCCTGGGTGTTTTCTGCTGGATAGATCCCCATCATGGCATGCACCCCAGGAGCAGTGCCAGCCATGGGATGAGAGGAGAGCCCTGGAGAGGCCAGCATGCCAGCCTCCCTCTGCTGTGGTGGGGACAAGGACCAAGCTGTGAGCAGGACGGGGGTGCTGGACATCCTGCCTCCAGCCAACCCCCTGTGTTTTTCCTGGGAAGGCAATCCCTGACGTGAGGGGTGTTGTGGGGGTGTTGTGGGGCTGGCCAGGGGCTGGCACTGGCTCAGCAGCCTCAACCAGCATTGACTAAAAAGGAGAAGAGCAGGGAGCTGACGGCAGCGCTGAGGAATGCCTGCGCCTCCGTGCACAGTTCCGTGTGTGCTGGGGGGCAGCTGGGATCCACTGGGTTGTCCCCCCAGGCAGCTGCTGCTTCGAGGCAGGGGTGGCATCCCACCCCAAGCACCCGCTCAGGAGGGGACCCTCAACACTGGTTTGGTGCCCCCCATAACAGGGTTAGGTCAGGGCATCCCGTGCTCTTCACTTGCCCTGCACATGCCAGGGAGCTGCAGATGGACAGGGTGTCCGTGCTTGGCCATGCTCCAGCTGCTGTTCTTGGCGGGGGACCAGGCCCCCAGATCGCATGACAGTGTCGGGTTGGGGCTGGCTAAATATACAGCTCATCCAGGCTCCGTGCCCTGCCAGACTAGGGTCAAGCACTACAGCTGCCCACACCTAGAGCTGGTTCAGAGGGGCAGTGTACCCCCTCTTTTCTCCACCCCATGCTGGTAGGGTGTGGCTGGGTGGTGCTGACCCAAAACAAGTCCTCCCTGATGCTCCTCAATCCTGCACTTGCTTGTTCTTAGAGTAGAGCTGTGCTCACAGCTTATGGGAGCTGTTGTTGCCTCTCAGGAGTTCAGGGCAGTGTAGCATGGTGGAGGGAGCATAACAAGCAGGGTGACCCAGGAAGGATGGGCCTGTGTGTCATCAGTCCTGGGAGTGCTTGGAGATGTGGGGAAAGAGCCCCCCTAGCCCTAGTGGTCCCTGGGGTGCTGTGGGATGCTTAGCTCCCCTCTGTGGGCTGGGGTGGGAGCCGGGTGAAGCCTGGTGTCCATGGGGGCTGCAGAGGTACGTGGGGCTCAGCCTTAACTGCATCCCCTCCAGGTGCGGCACCGCCAGTCGGGGCAGATCATGGTGCTGAAGATGAACAAGCTGACCAGTAACCGGGGCAACATGCTGCGGGAAGTGCAGCTCATGAACCGCCTCTCACACCCCAACATCCTCAGGTAGGATCTGCTTCCCCACTGCTGGCCCCCCCTTTTCCCTAGCCTGGGGGTTTGGAGCTACTGCTGATGCTGGATAAGCTCTTGGGGCTGGTCCCTGCCACAGCCACCCTCAGGTCCCCTCTATCTCACAGGTTCATGGGGGTGTGTGTGCACCAGGGACAGCTGCATGCACTGACGGAGGTAAGAGTGTGGCAACAGCCCTGAGTCTCGGGGGTCCTGCAAGCCTGGGGAAGGGACAGTGATGCCTATGGGGACACATCCTTGGCCTGTGACGTGTGCAGACAAGGCCCACTGGGAGGCTGTGGTGTGGGTTGTTTGGAATATGAATTAGGATGAGAGATGGACATTCAGTGTTATGGGGGGGAGGGATGCTCTGATGCAATGGCCTAGCTCTCCCCATCAGTACATCAATGGCGGGAACCTGGAGCAGCTGCTGGACAGCCCTGTGCCCCTCTCCTGGTCCATGCGTGTCAAGCTGGCCCTCGACATCGCCCATGGCCTACGCTACCTGCACTCCAAGGGCATTTTCCACCGTGACCTCACCTCCAAGGTATGAGATGTTCCAAGGCACCACATTCCCGTGTTGTCCCATAGCTGTGATGCTGCCTTGCTGCCCCAGGTGTGGCGGGCTGGGGAGCAGGAGGCTGTGCTGTGCTGGGGCATCCTGAAACCGGTGGCCAGGGAGGTTGGGCTGGTGCATTTGGTGTGACAGGTCCTCCTGTGCCCACAGAACTGCCTGGTGCGCTGCGAGGCCAGTGGCTACACAGCTGTAGTGGGTGACTTTGGCTTGGCAGAAAAGATCCCCACCTACAGGTATGTGGGCAGCTTCCACCTGTCCATCCCCATCCCTGGAGCCCACTCAGAGCAGAAGCTGGAGAGGGGTGGGCCTTGGGGGTGCAGCTAAAAGGACAGGAATGGTATTGCCACAGGGCGTCCCTGAAGGGGCAATAATTAGCATTGACTCCATGCCTCTCAGAAGGCTGATCAATCACTTTATTATACTACACTAATTAAGAAACCCATCACCCTTACCAGACAGTCACGATACAGGTGAACCCAACTGGTCCTTCAATCTAAGCACTACCACCAGTGGCCAATTAAGAAATCACCCTCTGGTAAACAAATCTCCATATCATATTCTACCTGTTCTCAACAACAGGTGCAGCAAGTGAAGATAAGAATTGCTTAGCATTCTTTTCTCTGATCTTCTCACAGCCTCTCCAGGATAATGCTCTCTGTGACCAGAGAGGTGCTGCTACAGGAATGGGGGTGGTGAGATCATCCCTGGCAGGGGGGACTCCAGGAGCAGTTTGGGAATGGCTGGGAGGGGATGGAGAGGGGGGTGGTGTGACTGCAGAGAGATGAGTTTGTAGAGTGCACGGAAGAGGCTTAGCCCAGGAAAGGAGATGGAGATGGTGATCTGGGCTGCTGCAGCAGGGGGATGGGAGGTTGGACATGTGGGGGACTGGGCAGCCTTTGATACTCCACCATGTCTCCTAGTGAGGGCAGTGAGAAGGAGCCACTGGCCGTGGTGGGCTCCCCGTACTGGATGGCACCCGAGGTGCTGCGTGGGGAGATCTACAACGAGAAGGTGAGGCTGCTCTGTGTGGGGCTTTACTCAGGCTTGTGCTGCCAGTGGTTTGCAGAGTTTGCAGTCCTGGGGTGCATCAAGAGGGAAGGAATTGGGCATCCCTCTGGTGACAAGGTGACAGAGCCCCAATGTGGCTCTGCAGGGAGGAGAAGGGCTGTGGCCTTGTAGAGTGGTGGGCACACCAGCTCGGGGCTGCAGGTCACCCTGATGAGTCCCTGCTCTCTGCAGGCTGATGTGTTTGCATACGGCATCATCCTGTGTGAGACCATCGCTCGTGTGCCAGCTGACCCCGACTACCTGCCCCGCACTGAGGTAACTCTGAGATGGGAATGGGGAGTTGTGGGCAGGAGCACTGGGGCTGGGACAACTTCATCAAACAAGGTGGGGCCATTCTCTGTTGGGCAGACACCCATGTGCAGGACTGGTCCCACATCTCAGGGCTGGGCTGCTGTGTTCCGCTTGCTGCCCAGGGAGGGATGGTCTGTGCTGGTAACTGCAGAACCCATAGTGAGCCTGAAAAGGAGAATGGGGCAGTTGCATTCAGGCAGAGAGCAGAAGCGGTATCTGTGTCCTAGTATCCCCCAACATTAGCCCAATTTGGGGGCTCTTTGATACGTCCTCCCCTGCTGTGTTCCTGCTGGGGTGCTTCCAGATCCACAGTCCTCTGTGACAGTGCAGGGGGGAGGGGTCCATCCCATGTTGGGTCCCCTGGGCCTTGTGGTGCCCCAGGAGACCCAGCCTTACTCTTCTTCCTTTCCCTGGTGTAGGATTTTGGTCTGGACGTCACCACTTTCCGCACCATGGTGGGAATTGACTGCCCAGCAGCCTTCCTCCAGCTGGCTTTTCACTGCTGCAGTGTGAGACTCCCACCTCCACTGACTGCCCTTCCTGGCCAGGGCAGGCAGGCAGGACAGGCTGCCTTGCCTGCTCACAGGGCGAGCAGGGAGCTGCCTCTGCTGTGCAGGGCTCCCTGGGGTGCTTGAGGAGGCACAGACCTGACAGGAAATCCCTCCTGCCCGCAGATGGAGCCCACCTCCCGCCCCTCATTCCTGGAAATCACGCAGTGCCTGGAGAGCATCCTGCAGCACCAGCTGGGCACCGAGGGTGCCAGGACCACCCTGTTCGGCATCGGGGAGAGTCTGCCTGCATCTGGAACTGCAGCCACACTCAGTGGTACGTGGGCGCCTCGGGAACAGGCCATAGCAGGGTGTAAAGATTGGGGATGTGGGGTTTCCCATCTCACCCCGACAGCTGTAGGGGAAGGAGACAGGGGTGTGTGAGGTCTGCGGGATAGAGCTGGTCCCTGTTCCTCCCTTGGGGTGAACCCCTACGTTGTTGGGTGCCCAGCAGCCCATAACACCTCACATGGGCAGCTGCTGGCTGCTTGTGACACTCTCCTGTGCCCATGCCCAGGAGTGGCCAGGAGGTCAGCCAGCCACACCGAGCAGTCGCCCCTGCGTGAGCTGGGGACACAGCACCTGCAGCCAGACCAGCGCCTGTCCCGCAGCCAGTCTGACATGTTCCCTTCCAAGTCACCCACCCTGCTGTGGCCACTGGAGCCTTACAGCGGGGCCAGGTCCAAGGAGACGTCCCCCCGTGTCAACCCCTTCTCCCAGCGTGAAGACCTGAAGGGGGGGAAGATCAAGCTCTTTGATACGCCGAGCAAGTCGGTCATCTCTCTCACCTTCGACCTGCCACCCCCTGCCCCGCTGCAGCTCAGCAGCCCGGTGACGCCTGAGCCTGCCGTGGAGGTGCAGTGTGACTTCTCAGCACCCACCACCAGCCCCCGCAAGTGCCACTCTCTGCCCTCCTCTCCTGAGCTGCCCCACCGGGGGGGCCTGGAGCTGGGTATGGGGTCCTCTCATCCCACTGACGACCCCCAGCCCCCCTCCCTCCTTCCTCCCCCAGCATGGAGAGGAGCCTCCACCCCCAGCTCCAAGGCAGAGGAGCAGATGAACTGTGGCCCAGACAGCTCTGAGCCGCCGCAGCCCACCCCCCTGCCCCTCAGCAGCAACTTCATCCGCACCGCGTCCTCGGGCACACAGGCCTGGCAGCCAGACGTGCGGGCCCCCAACGGGCTCCTCGTCAACCACAACCACATGATGGTCAGCAAACCTCTGGCCTGGGGCAGCGGGCTGGAGCACGGCTTCTCTGAGCTCAGCATCTCCTGTGCAGCGGCGTTGGAGCGGGCAGAGCACTCGCCCATGCTGCCTGGGCACAGCTCTGGTGCCATGCTGGAGCAGGATGAAGTGCTGCCCTGCCCTGGCTGCTGCCTGAGTCCCTTCAGCTTCAGCTTTGCCTCCATCTGCCACCGGCCAGCGCCCAGCCCGCCCCGCTACCAGAACCTCAACTGCGAGGCCAAAAGCCTCATCTGCCATGATCGGGGCCAACACCAGAAAGCCCCGGGGCCAGTGCTGGCTGAGCCCAGCCTGAAGCTGCCGGAGGCACAGTCCTAGTGATGGGGACCCTGGGGAGTGGGGCTGAATCCAGCTGCCCCTTGCACCCCTCTGCAGCCACAGCACTGGGCAGTGCAGGAGCCTGGCACATCCCCACGGTCTGTCATCACTCAGCACGTGGTGGCCACCAGTGGCCATGGTGCCAAGTGCTGTGGCTGCCGTGGCGCTGCCCAGGCACTCAGGCACCCACCCCACCAGGATCAGCCTTGGGGATCTGCAGTGAACCCTGGAGGTGGGCCGGGTCTCTGCTGGGGACCAAAGTGCAATAACACTGCTGCCCTGAGCACTGCCCCAAGCGGCAGGGCTGGTCCCCCGCGGGGGCCACGGGGCTCAAGCCCTGGATCCAGGACCCTCTTTCCCCAAGGGCTCACCGCTGTGCAGGCTCTCGCAGAGGGGCATATGATGGGCCTGCTACCTTGGGAGAACTGGGAGTTCCCTGCACCCAGGCGGGTGAGAGGGACTGGGCTGGGGTAGAGGTCAGCGTGTGTATGTGTGTTTTTGGGGATCCTGGGGGGCTGGTGGGTGAACCCATGTGTGTCCACAAGCATGCGGAGCACAGCCAGTCCCTGACATGGGGAGAAGAGGGCAGGGGACCGTAGAGGGGCAATGCCCATGGGCAGTGCACAGGGAGGATTGCCAGCACTGGGGTTGTCCCTGCCTGACCAATGCTGAGGGTTGGGTGCTGAGTCAGCACAGTGCCTCACATCTCCCTGGCATGCAGGTTTGGGAGCAGGATGCTGGCAGAGGGGCCAGGATGCCATCCTGGCATCATGGGGATGGGGCCAGTGGGCAGCACAGCTAGGCTGCCTGGCCCCCGGCAAGGGTGGGAGCCGGCTTTCCTCCCTCCTGCACAATGCACTGGTGAATGCAGAACTCTTTGTGTTTTTTATTATTATTAATAATAATTGCTAGTAATATATACCCAGCTTATTTAAAGTGTTCATTAAAAACTGAATGTCCCAGCAAATCTGACTGCTGGTTTTGTTTCTTGGATGCACATCAGATGTGGGCCCAGAAGATTGCATGGTCTTGCCTGGGCACTCTCCTGGAGGAGGGGAGCTCCTCCAGGACTGCAAACCAGCCTGGCTCAACCCAAGATCTCAACTCCCCTAAAGCACTCTCCTGGAGGAGGGGAGCTCCTCCAGGACTGCAAACCAGCCTGGTGGAACCCAAGATCTCAGCTCCTCTAAAGCATCTTGATCAAGATGCCTTCAGACAAATTCCCTTTCATTATTTAGGTTCTTTGGGTTCATTCCCTTGAATCCATGTTTGCTGTGGCGTACAAGAAAACAAAGAGCAGACAAACCGGGACTCTTTATTGCTATAAAGTGAGTTTAGCCAGCAGACAAGACAGACGAGTGACACATGCCCCCTCTAAAATGCCTGCCTCTAACACTCTTTTTCTCTTCATGCAAGCTTACTCACACAGCAGTTCATCAACTATATATGGCACACACAACCTTATCAGAAACTGAGAGCATTTTCGCCTGGTTGAACATCACTTCCTCTGCTCTCACCTGGCTGCATGTTACATCAGGGCTGCTTTGCTTAATCTTCACATGTGCACTTGTGTAGCAGCTATTTTAAGTCCTGATGAGTTGTCTTGCAAAGCGTCAGCCTGCTACAAGTGCCTGAGTTAACTTTTGCTTTTGAAAGGCACAATCACACCATGGGACCCTACAGGTCGTTGCTCTACTTTCTAATTAGCGCAAAAGTAAATCCCCAAATGTCAGCACAGGCACTGGCCAGTTCGGGCTCAGCTTCCCTCCTTAGGTGCTGAGGCTTTGCCGAGGCCGTTGAGTGCTGGGTTGTCTGAAAGCCATGGCCAAGCTGCTGCTGCAGTGGGGTCACGCAGAAAACTCCTGCTGTGGGGAGGGGACTGTGTGGGGGTGGGGCTGTGCTGTCCCCAGCTCCCACTCCTGACATGCCACAGCACCACAGCTCTCTCCATGCTGGGGATGTGGCGTGGCTCCAGCGCTGAGTACCAGTGTTTGATCCATTCTGCAGCCGGTTCTGAGCTCCCCACTGCCCACAGCTGTTGTGCTCGGGAAGATCCAAAGTGTCCCATGCAGGTGTGGCGTCCCCTGTGGAGTGAGTGGCCTCTACCACTCAGCCAAAGCACACCAGCTGGAGGCATCCATGGGCTGCGCATCAGTGGGAAGGCCCTGGGTGGCCCAGGGGCAGGGGGCTGTCTGAGGGAAGGGGTTGGCTGGAATGGAAGGGACATCCTGGGCAGGGACACAGCAAGGCTGGAGCAGAGGCGGTGCAGGGTGCAGGTTCTGCAAGGGAAAGCAGAGGAGGGTGAGGGTGGAGGTGAAGGTGAGATGTTGCCCAGCCTCCAACACATGCAACAGGGCTGGGAAAGCACCTTGCCAAGGGTTTTCCCCCATCTTGCCCCTTTGCTGAGCCACAGTTTCAGCTCTTGAGCTACCTCAGACCCAGAGCACCCATGGCAGCGAAAGGATGAAGGCAGGCTCAATCCAGCACAAGGAGGTGACTGCATTCCTCTCCCTTTCCATGGGAGAGGTCAACATGCTGGAGGCAGAGCTGCAGGCTCCCTGCTTTTCTCCAGACACACCCCACAGGGCTGTGTGTCCCTGACTCAGCAGGACTCACCACAGCAGTGCTGGGGGCAGCAGCCATCATCACTTGAAAGGGAAGCGGCTTGGCCCTGCTGCCTTCTCACAGATCCAGAGGTGCAGATCACTGGGACCAGTGCACTGGGCGGGTTTGATGCTCCCATGGCTTATTATGGCACAGGTTCCATTCGATTTTGACTGCCACGGCCTGAATGGGGAAACAAACAACACATCAGGCATTGACATGTTCTTTCTACAAACCCTGCTGAGGCAGCTGCGGCTGCTGGCAACTGCCTTTTGTACACTGGCAGAGGAGAGGTTGGATGCTGCAGTCAAAGGGGGATCTCCCAGTCCTCCCCTACTGATTTCACAGGCTGAAGGCTCAGCTGATGCATCCCTGCACTTCCCCGGGCAGGTTGAGAAACTCTGTAAAAGGTTTGCAGCGCCTGTGACACCCCTTTAGCCTCCCTCCTCTCAGCTTCACTGCTGGGGTCTGTTTATGCCTGCAGTGGGGAGAGCTAGGTCCTCCCTGAAGACACAAGGACGACCAGAGGAGTTGGCCTGAGCCCTGGGTCTGCTCTGGGCCCAGTTCCCGTGGCGAGGCTGAGGATGGAGGGCCCACTACCCAGAACCTGGCCAGACAGGTTTGTTCCTCCCCAGTGCTCTCAGACACTGCAAGAGGAAGCGGCAGTGAGCTGAGGAGGTGGTGCACATGGCAGGGAGGAGCCCAGGATTTTCCACAGACAGGAAGGCTGTGATCTCCCTTTGAAGAGGAATCAAGAAGATATGTGGAAGATAGATGTGGCGCTCTAACACCTTGCCTAGGCCTCAGATAAAATTTGGGCTTTCTTCTGTCCACTCTTGCTGCCTTCTGCTTTTCTTGCCCTGCATTTTACCCACCCCCCCCGAGTCCTGGCTTTCCATTTGCGTGTTCTCCGAGCGTCTTATCACACCATTGCACCCACCTTCCCTCAGTCCCTGCAGCTCTGATGCTCTTTGTTTCCCAAAGCATGTGCCTGGAACTGGGTACTGGTGAGATTTAAGAGCACTGCCTCTTCCCAAAACTCCCCTCCTCTGGCTTCCTAGAGCCATGCCAGAGGAGGGGAGTTTTGGGAAGAGGCAGTTCTGCCACGTACCTTTCGTAAAGGGAGCCATCCACCCAGAACCAGGCCTCTGCACCTCCCTCGCCCTCTGGGTCCTCTTCCTCCAGCCAGCCATAGTCGTACCAGGGAAAACTGCCCTTCTGCAATCCAATCCAGTATGGGACATCTGCATTCTTCAGGAAGGTCTGGAGAAGAAGAAAAAGTGCTTTTCCATTATTTATTCCGTGGCACCCATGTATTGCAGTACTAAATACTTCACAGCAGGGTGATCATCTCCCAAGGAGCCCCTGGAGCTGGAGGTTCTTGAGCCCAGGTGCCCTGCTCCAGCTTGGGAAACACCCAGGGATGCCAGAGCCTTTCTATCCCAAGTCAACCACCAGCCATATGCTCCAGAGAACAGCCTTGCACCCTCCAATGTTTTGGCAGGACAGGGGGCCTCCAGAACCGTGCCAGCCCATCTGGGGACCTCATGGCTGGATACACCATCTCCTGCCCTCAGCTCCCCAGCACCCTACCGGCACAGTCCAACGACTCCAGGATTTGGTGACCAGGAGCTGAGAATATGTCTTCTCACACTCATCTCTGCTGTCTTCCCATGTCTTCTTCTCCGAGGAGATGAAGAGGCACTTGCCCCTATATAGCAGCCAGCCCGAAGGGCAGCAATCTGTGGGTAGGGGCACAGCTGAAGGGCTTGCTCAGCCACGGGTACTCTGAGGGGTAACAAGGAACAGTCCCACACCTTCCCAACAGACATCACAGGCTCAGTGTCTGCTCCAGAACTGCTTCAGCTCTTGGACCATTCTGACCCCACCATATGGTCAAAAAAGCCAGTACTTGGCCCTTGGCACCTGCTGAGCAGTGCCAGTCACCTGGAGCACCCCCTCCCTGCTCCATCACCATCCTACCTATAGCTGTGCAGGAGCGCAGGAGGGCCACGGTGCTCTCGCTGGTGTTGAGCCTCCCCTGCACCTCCTGCATCTCCCTCTCTGTCCTGCCCAGCACACCCGTGACACGACGCAGCTCCAAGCTCAGTCTGTCCAGCTCCATCTGGCTGATGTTGCCCTCACGCCACGCTCGCTGCAGTTCTTCTCTGGCCCACGCCAGCTCCAGTTGTGTCTGCTCCAGGCTCTGCTCCTGGGCCCTCAGCTCCTGTGACAGGCGGCCCTGCTCGGCCATGTGCTCACGAGAGGAGTCCTGCAGGCTGTGGGTGACCTGCCAGTCTGGGGACAGGGGGGGTGAGCTGGACATGAGCATAGGGCAGTTCAGATGTGGGACTGACCCTGCTTAAGGCAGGTGGGATGGGCAGGGCAAGGCAGGGAATTATCCACGATGAACAGGAAAGATGGGAGGGAAGGACGCAGCAGGGAAGTGTATGGTTAAGGGTTGGGCAGCATCTGGCAGGGGTGAGCAGGACAAGGCAGGATGGGCAGTAGGAGCAGACACAGGAGGTTAAGTGCAGGGAGGGGGCAGCAATATGAGGCTGGGCAATGCCAGGATGGGAAAGAAAAGGAGCAGAAACAGAAAATAAGGTGAGGAAGAGGGATGATGGCATTCAAAGGTGGTGCTCAGATGTATGAGGGATATAGGCCAGCTCGTGCCAGACAGGGCGCAGGGAGTCAGCAGTGTGTGCATGACCATGCCTCTATTCACCCACAGTGACCACCCCAGACAGATGCCTCCCCGACCCAACCACTCCCTGCCCCAGATGTTCACAGTCCCCCCAACTCACAGCAAGCCCCCAGAGCCACAGTGGCCACCAGCAGCAGGCAAGTTGTCAGCAGACCCACAGGGATGCACCACCGACGGGACCAGCGCCCTGCATGACACAACAGACCACAGACATCACCTGAAGAGCTGGAAAACCCCTGACAGCCCCCAGACCTCCTTCCTGGATACAGGCAGGAGAGTGGTGGCATGGCAGCACAGATGGCGTGGTGTGGGTGATGGGAGTGGGAGTACCCCAAAACACCACTCACGACCCAGCCCAGAACCACCCTGGGTCTGCTGGAATGCAGCTGGATACTCACCTGGGCTGGGCTCTGCTCCGTCCCCATCCTGCCCTGCCAGTGCTGGCTGCGTGCTCTCATAGGGGCTCTCTGCCTCATTCATGCCGAAGGCTGTTGGAGGAAGGCAGGGGAGAGGAGCTGAGGCCATGGGGTTGGGCATGGCAGGAACAGCATGGCAGGGTCTGTGGGCTCTCACCTGCCTCCAGTGCCTGGCTGGCCATGCTCCGGCCCCCCATCACTTTGGCAAACCTCAGGTCATCATAAAGCTGGGCCATGTGGGCAAAAGCTGGGCAAGCCCTGAGCCTCGCTGGCTCCCGCTCTGCCCTTGGGATGCCTTTCTGAGATGTCCCCTTTGTTCCTGGTGACTGCACCGTCTCTCAGAGGTGCAAAGGAGAAGTGCAGCCAGCATCTGCAGAAGCAGAAGTTTGCTCTGCCTTGTAGCAGATGGGACTAGTGAGGCACGGCTGCGGGGACCAGCACCCTCTCATTGGTCCTAGAAACACCAGCCTGTCCCCTCCCACACCCTAAAAGTGCTCATGGTCCCCCTAGGCACAGGGCAGGGTGACAGCAGCACAGCCAGGTGTCACAGCAGGGGCCGAGCAAAGGATGGACCCAAATCTATGGACTACGGGGCAGAGCAGGGCAATCCTGAATACAGGAGCAAATTGCCATGTGGACAGCTCCATGGAGAGCTGGAGGTCTTCACAGATAGAGATTTCCCCTCCCAGCCTCTGAGAATGGGAATTTCCCCATTCTGTTTTTTGTTCCACTACCTCTCATCCCCTCCCTGGTCCCCTCCAAAGAAGACCCCTGTTTTGGCATTGCTCCAAAAGAGCCCTGGAGAGTTACAAAAATCAGTGATGTCCCCTCTGCCTTTGCTTCCCAAGACCACAACCCCAGCATTCACAACACCTTCTTGCTCTCTCCAGGCCCTCAGCGTCTCAGAGGGCTCTACTGAACTGCATCCAGAGAAGGATAGGTTTCAGAAGGGACTCCCCCAAACTCTTCCACTCTTTCCCATTGCCTGCTACTGCCTCCCTCTCCATTCCACTGCCTTGCTGTTGCCTCCCACAGTCTTTCAGATGGCCAGATGGCCAGTCCCTGGGACAGCACTGGAGGTGCACAGTGGTGCTGGTGGAGCACAGTGTTACATAGCCACTGTCCATCATCTCTGCAAGAGCAAGGGAAGGTCTTCCTCAATGGAGAAAAGGAAAAATCAAAGCCAGCTTCAAAGGGGACAGGAAGGAGGTTTAGACAGCTAAGAAGCTGGGCAGCCTCTACTCAACCTCCTGAAAGAAAATGGAGCAAGTCTGCCTGGGTGTGCAGGGGCCCAGACCCAGGAAGGACATGAGGGGGAAAGGCCAGTAGGATTTACTGGGTGCCTGCTGAATGTACCTCCTACTGCTTGGAAGCACCAGCCTGGGCACAAGGGGAGAGCAACGGAGCCATTTATCATGACCCTTTGGCATCTGGGATGTGGTTTTCCATAGTGTATTTGGTGGCAGAGTGGAGAGATGTGGCTATGATGAGAGGAGAAGTGAAAGTTCACGCTGCAATGTAGAAGTCTCTTTTAGGCATTAGGGCAGTGATGCTCAGATCCTGGAGCAGAGCACCAAGAAGAGGGAACCTCCATCCTGGATGAAGTCAGCAGCAAGGCTATGTCTTCCCAGCTGGAAGCCAGACCTGCTCTCCCCTGCCCCAGGGAATCTGATGAATTCTCTGTAGGCTGAGCCCTACAGCTGTGCCCCATGCTCCAGCCCCAAGCTGCACCACCCCAATGCCATCCCAGGGGACACTGAGCCACTTCAGGGGGTGGAGGGAAGCGAAATGGTGGTGCCTGGCCAATGGCAGGATGCCACTGCCGTGGCCGTACTTTCCCCTCCGTCACTCCTCACTACACTTCTACTTCTGCAGAAACCAGCTGCATTTTCATTTGAAGCGGAGCAGAGCCCGCAGGGCCATTGGGGCTGCCCGGGGTATGGCCCAGAGTGTGGTCTATGCCGACCTGAAGTTTGCAGCACGGCCCCCATCCACCGTGCCCAACGACGATGACAGTCCGTACGAGAACGTGCCGCTGGGACCGGTGACAGCAGAGCCCAGCCCAGGTGGGGACGGGAGCTGCTGCGGGGACGCGAGGCGGTAGCAGGGGACCAGGGGGTGATGCCCACGGGGTGATGCTCACGGGGTGATCCTGTGGGTGCTCCTGTCTTGCAGGGCGCTGGACACGGCCGTGGCGCGTCCCCACAGCGCTGCTGGTAACCAGCCTGCTCCTGCTGCTGCTGCTGCTGGTGGCCGTGGTGGCCCTGGGGGCCTGCCGTGAGTCGGTGGCTGACACGGGGTGGGGGTGTCGGGCTGGGCGAGGGACTGGCTGCGGAGGACTGTCAGGGAGGAGGCGTGCCTGGGCTGGGGTCCATGGCTCCTGCATGGCCTCCACGAGCTGCCTCACACTGCCTTTACCACTGTCTACCATTATCTCCCCTTGTCTCCCCTAGTCTTTTCCACTGCCTTCCATTGCCTTTCTATTGTCTTCCCACTGCCTCCCACTCCTTCCCATGGTCTTGCCCCCGTCTTCCCACTACCTGCCAATTCCTCCCACTGCCTCCCACTCCCTGTCACTGCCTCCCACGGTATTCTCACTGCCTAGCCACTGCCTTCTGCTGCTTTTCAATCCCTTCCACTGCCTCCCACTCTCTATCACTGCCTCCCATTTCCTCCCACTGTCTTCTACTGCTTCCCATTGCCTCTGACTGCCTTCCCATCACTACCTCCCATTCCCTCCCACTGACTTCCCACTGTCTTACATTGCCTCTCACTTCCTTACACTTCCTCACATTGCCTCTCCATTTTATTCCCACCACCTCCTTCTGCCTTCCCTTTGCTTCCTACTGCCTCCCTTTTCCTTCTCATTTTCTTCCCACTGCCTTCCCATTGCCTCCCACTGCCTCCCACTCCCTTCCACTGCCTTCCCATTGCCTCCCACTGCCTCCCACTCCCTTCCACTGCCTTCCCATTGCCTCCCACTGCCTCCCACTCCCTTCCACTGCCTTCCCATTGCCTCCCACTGCCTTCCACAGCCTTCTCATTGACTCTCCTTGTCTTCCCACTGTCTCTCGCTGCCTTCCAATGTTTCCCCTCCACCTGCCACCACTGGGGCTTCCATTCCCTTCCACTGGCACCCCCAGGACAATCTCCACCCACAGCCAGATACTCTTATCCCACTCTCCCTTGCAAGAGGCATGTCCCAGGCAGGGCCCCATACTCATGTCCAGCTCACCCCACCCTGTCCCCAGACTGGCAGGTCACCCGCAGCCTACAGGACTCCTCCCGTGAGCACATGGCCGAGCAGGGCCGCCTGTCACAAGAGCTGAGGGCCCAGGAGCAGAGCCTGAAGCAGACACAATTGGAGCTGGAGTGGGCCAGAGGAGAGCTGCAGCGAGCGTGGCGTGAGGGCAACATCAGCCAGATGGAGCTGAAAAGCAGGAATGCAGAGCTGGGGCATGCCCAGCAGGAGCTGGCTGTGTTGCAGGAGGAGATGCAGGTGGTGCAGGGGAAGCTTAACACCAGTGAGAGGACAGTGAGCAGCCTACGTGCCTGCGTGAACACAGGTAGAGCGTGACGGGGTTGGGGCACAGGTGACGTTGCTGCTGCAAAGATGCGGGGGCTGAACTCAGCCAGGCTGAGCTCCCCAAGCATCCATAGAAGGATGAGCACCTAAGTTGTGCCCCTGCCCCCAGATTGCTGCCCTTTTGGCTGGGTACTCTTCAAGAGCAAGTGTCTCTACATCTCAGTGACAAACAAGACCTGGGAGCAGAGCAAGGAATACTGTGTACGGAGATTTGCTCAGCTGCTAGTCCAAGATGAGTGGACACCACTGACAGTGCCGGTACAGAGCAGGGGGGTTGTGGTAGCCCGGGAGGGTGGCGCTGGGCAGAGCCCCACGGGGCCAGCTGCAGCAGTATCTGTGGAGGGTGGCACCATGAGCCCCAGGTCTCCATCTTGGCAGTCTGATGGGAGAAGCACAGCCAGCCCTGGGGCTCCTGGGCACCTGGCAAGTGCTGGTCATGAAGCAGGTGGTTGACAGCTTCTCTCCCCACTAGTATTTTGTGCATGCATCTAAGGCATACTACTGGATTGGAGGAAGACTTCCTTATGGGGCAAGGAGACCTATGTGGATGGACAGCGAACGTTCCTCGTAAGTGCAAGAGTCCTTGGTACAAGCACCTGCCCTTTTGCTATACTAGAAAGGGGCTGTTTTGCCCCTGTGACACCCCTCAATAAAAGGGTTGATGGGCTCCCATGAGCAGTTCCCCAAGGGAGGGGGGTGAGGGTAGAGCCAAGCTCTGGGGTGCAGTGCCAAATATCCAAGTGTCGGAGAAGAAAAGCAGGAGGAGGAATGTGACACTTCCTCCAGCTGATCTCTGTGCCAAGGGACTTGCCTGCCCCAGCAGCACTGGGATCTATGGGAAATGGGGTCCATGGTGAGGAGGTTGTCACTGTTGCCCTGAGACGTGCCTTCTTTCCTAGGAAACACCACACTCCATACTGCTGGTCACTAGTTAATGGAGAAATGTGGAATCAGCCGTGTGACAAAACCTACCCATGGATCTGCGAGATATCCCCAAAGCTGAGCAGTGCATCTGAGACTCGTCCTCTTTTTCTGGCCAAGGACTGACTGCTGCCACCCCGGCTCCATCACTGGACTCAGGTACAGGACCTGGATGTGAACCCTGAGATCCTGTCCCTGGTGCACGCTTTGCCTCAATTGCATTGCAAAACTGCTAGGGAAAAGTGTCTCTATTTTAAAGCAAGGATTATGGAAAATAGACCTTATTCCCCTCTCCCGCACTCATGCAAACACATATTATACTGCTTCGTACTGTGCCACTGCATGTCCCTGTGTGCCCTGGCCAATGCAGCTCCAGTATAGAGCCCAGCTCCCACCTTCTTTGTTACCCCAAGACTGCCAGGGGTGCAGGATCTGCTATTTGCATATTTTTGGAATTGGAGGATGACACACTGATGTCCTCAACCTGTCCATTTCGAGGAGACCTGTGGATTTACAGCCTGTCCCTTCTCTCAGCATTGACAGCTCTCATCCTGCCCTTTCTTCTGCCTTCATCACCTGTCCAGGGCTGGGTCCTGCCTGGAAAGGGTGCTGACAGTGGGGCCATCAGCATGAGAAAATGCTGGGAAGCCCAGAGACCATTCAGGAAGTGAGGGAGTGCTGGGGAGCTTTGAGAACATGGTGGATGAATGAGGAAACTCTGAAACCATGGGAGGAAAATGAAGGCAATGAAGAGTCCTAAGACAGTGGGAGATGAATGTGGGAATCCTGAGACCATGGAAAGAAATGGAGCGGCGTGGAACTGCAAATGAGGATGATTCTGAAAAAATGGAGGTGCACTGATAAGACAGTGGGAGAGAGGAAGGAGCACTAGGGAGACTTGGGAACATGGGGAAAAAGGGAGACCCCTCCCACCAAGGGGGAAAGATTCCTAAGAATGTGGGACCTTATCTGCCAAAGGAGTGTGATGAGAGACCCCAGTCCAGGACCCAGGGTGACCCTCCTTGCCTCAGTCGGTGTTTCTGCAGAGAGGGGAATGTGCTGGCAACAATTTTGCTAAGCTGGACCTGTGACAGCCAGCATGGCTTCTCCACAAGTCCTGCCCAGCAAACCCAGTGGCCTTCCACAATGGAGCGGTTGCATCAGGGAACAAGGGAAGGGCTACACATGTCATCTGTCTGGACTTCTGTAAAGCCTTCAACACAGTCCTCCTCTAAACCTGAGATAAGTGGATTCAATGGGTGAACTGTTCAGTGGATAAGGCTGGACAGCTCCATGCAGAAGATAGTGCTCAATGGCTCCATGTCCTCATTGGGCACTAGTGATGATGTTTGCCCTCAGGGATTCCCCTTGGGACCAATGTTATTTAGTACTTTTGTCAACAATGTGAACAGTGGGATGAACTGCACCCTCAGCAAGTTTGCAGGTGACACCAAGCTGAGGTGGTTTGACACACCTGAAGGACAGGATGCCATCCAGAGGAACCCAGAAAAGCTCAAGGAGTGACCCACGGGAACACCATGAGGTTTAACAAGGCCAAGTGCTGGTGATGCACATGGGCTGGGACACATCCCCTGGTACCAGCACAGGCTGGGCATGAGCAGCCCCAGAGCAGCCCTGCCCAGAAGGACTTGGGGTGCTGTGGGTGAGAGGCTGCACATGCCCTGCCATGGCACTCCCAGCCCAGAGAGCCAAACGTGTCCTGGGCTGCATCCAGAGTCCCGTGGACAGCAGGGCAGGGAGGGGATTCTGCCCCTCTGCTCTGCTCTGCTGAGACCCACCTGGAGCACTGCATCCAGCTCTGGGCTCCCAGCACAGGAGGGACAGGGACCTGCTGGAGTCAGCCCAGAGGAGGCCACCAAGATGATCAGAGGGCTGCTGAGAGGAGAATTGGGATTGTTCAGCCTGGAGAAGAGAAGGCTTCAGGGAAAACTTACTGTGGCCTTCCACTACCAAAAATGCCTATGAGAAATCTGGAGAGAGACTTTACACAAGGGCTTGTAGCAAAAGCACAAGGGGAAATGGCTTCAGACTGAGAGGGCAGCTCCTAGGAGAGCTTCTATAGAATGAGGCTGGTGGAGCCAGCCCAACGGCATGGCAAGGCTGGGACAGGATTGCAGGTCCCCTACAGTCTCAGCTATCATGCATAGCAAAGACTTGCTGTATCTGGCTTGTCCTGGAGAGTCCAGATGTCCTCCCTACTCCTAAAGCCCTGAGCTCCAGCCCCCACTGCCCACAGTGTCGCAGTTGCCACTGTGAGGACACACTGCAGACCCCATGCAGCCTCTGGTCCTTGTTTCCCTAGACTGGTTCAGCATGGCTACTTTCTTGCCCATCTTGATATGTGGCTTCTCCTTTCTTCCCAGATGCAGGATTTGCACTTTTACCCACTCCACTTATCAGCAGCCTCACATCAAACCATTTCTCCAGGCCTCTCTGTACCCCAGTCCTGCCCTCCAGCATGCACATTACTAGTTTGGTATTGCCCCCAGCTGCCTGAGGCCACCCCCTACCCACCATCCAGGGCACTGATGAAGGCTCCAAGGAGCACAAACCTCAGGATCAATCCTTCAGTGACTGCATTCAGGGAAACAAGGGTGTTACTGACACCCACTGTAGCCCTCACACCATTCAGGTTTTCCACCCAAACTCTTCTCTTCTCCTCTACTCCTAACCTCATATACCCCACTTTGCCAGAGAGGAGACCATGGAAAACCAAGTCGCAGACCTGAAAGGTTCATTATAAACATCCCCCACTGCTCTCCCCTTATGCATAGCCCATTGTTGCCACAGCAGCAGGCAGGTCAGACAGGCATTGCCTGCCCATGGTAAATCCTGCCTGGCTTTCTCCATCTGCACTGGATGGTCACATGCCCAGAAGGTGTGCTACATCTTCTTCCTGGTATCGAGGCAGGACAACAAAGCTCAGCTACAGACAGGTGATGGAGGGATAAGAAAGGGCAAGACAGGAGCCAGCAGCAAATAGTGGCAGAGGCAAGGGGCAGCCAGGAAAACTAACAGAGTCCTCAAAGGGACAGCAATGACACCATCTTACCTACCTTCACCAAACCACCCCCAGTGGAAGGCAGCAGAGGTGGGCTGGAAGGCTGGTACAGACATCCCCTTGTTGAGGAACACCTCTGCTCCAGGCAGCTGAGCTTGCAAGGTGCAGTTAGAGATGCAAATGAAAAAGCAGACTGAGCTTGGGGTGGGAGCCTGAGGCAAGAGGCTGTGAGCTGCCAGCCTTTGGGATAGCAAAGGGCAGGAGGATGAGCAGTGACAGACAGACACATGGACATCGAGAGACACAGCAGGAGCTAGGAACCGCTGACCTTTTGCATAATGAAGGAGAGGGATGATGAAAGCAAGGTGGATGGACACAGAGAGGGGGCAGGAGAAGAGAAGAAGAGGAGCAAGGCTTGAGCACAAGCAAATATTGAGGGGATAAAAGCCCAGGTGTTCCTCTGTTGGGCATCCCTCCTCAGAGGAAGCATCTTGAGCTGTTTCTGTGTTACTGTGCTGTGAATAAATAGCTTTGTGGAACAAGACATCTGAGACTCTTCCATAGGAAACCTGCGACAAGATGAGTGCCCATGGGCACCCTGCCATGGTCCCACGGCCATCACCCAGTGCTCACCCTGTGCTGGGGCATCCCTGTGGCAGTGAACGCAGCTGGGTTCACTGTCAGCACCAGCCCCAGCAACAGGTTCTTGTAGGGAATGTCATCTCACTGGGGTCTGCAGGGCACAGGGGGGCAGTGAGCAGGGGCCTCAGCAAACTGCAGGTCAGTGTGGGCCCCACTCTGGGCCATGCAGGTGGCTCAGCAGCAGCAGTCCTGTAAGGAACTCAGTTCTGTCCTCCATTGTGGTCAGGTGGCAGAGTGTGGCAAAGACCATACTGCCTGGAGACACATCTTCATATGCAGAAAAGCAGAAGTACTTGCTTTATTTGCAAAAAGTGGGGGTTTTTTCCTGCATATGTTCTCATTTTAGGGGGTGGGGGGTGAATGAGCTCCCTCCTGCTCAGTTCAGAACATAGACTTGCTCTATGTTCAAGTCTCCAGGCTGTGAAGAGCCCAAGCCCCTGGGTACAGGCCACAGCAGGGCTACCCTTCCCCATGCATCACCTTCTGCCTCCCAGTCCTGCTCAGGCTGACAGGCTGCCCTGGCTGTGGGGGCTTGGTCTTTTGCATGTGCTGGCAGGGAGTCCCAGCCAGGTCTCTGCCAGAGCTGCAGACTGCTGGAACAACTCAGTGGTCTATACCAAAACCAGAACAGCCTCTGGGATCAGACAACTCCAAATCAAGCCCTAGCAGGCCTTTTAGGGTCTCACACATCACCCACCGTGGGGATGTTTGCTGGAACCTCTTCAGACTGGGCAGACACCAGCAAACAAGCTGCTGCCCAGCCCAAGTCTTCCATGGGACTGCAGAGGCAAAGGGTCACCTCTGAGCAGCATGAGCCAAGAAGCAAAAGCCCCAGGCAAGCACCACAATCAGGAAGCCCAGAGCTTTCATGGGACCTGTGCCAGCCTGTACAGGAGCTGCTGCTGAACGCTGCTGTTGGGCCATGGATTCCTGCTGGCTCAATGATGGCTCCTGGCCATAGGATGCAATTTCCCACTTGTGAGTGATGCCACCGAGTCTGAGAGCTGGAAGATGCACCTCCATCCTCCCACCCCCACACCCCAAAGCCACCTGCAGTTATTGGCAGAATTTATTGGCAAAGTGCAGAGTTCTGGAGAGTAGAGAGATCTGGGCCAGGAGGCAGCAGGGTCTGGGAATGCCCAAGCACTGGCGTCAGGCAGGGAACAGGGTGGTGGCACAGGCTGGGGGTCACCCTGGCCATCAGGGCCTCACACAGCTGTAGGTGGTGTTTCCCCAGAGGAAGGCAGGAGGCGAGGACTGGAGCCACTGCATGGTGGCTGCACTCTGCTTGCAGACCCATCTGAGGGCATCTGTGCATGCACCACCTAAAAGTCCCAAGCCTGACACCCTGCCACAGGCCTGGAAAGACCTGGTGTAGCGCTGGACTGGGAAGATCCTGCAAGGGAGAGAGTGGACTGAGATGGGATGGGCAGGAAGATCTGAGGCTCTCCCATCAGCAGCTCCTGCAGCCAGGGACCAGACATGGCACAGGGATGCTGTGGGGGCAAAGTTCATCCTCCCCATTGGGCACGGTCTCCTGCCAGCCTCTTCCTAGTTAGGCCACATGCCCTGATCACTCACAAAGTACCCCCAGGTTAATCCTAGCAGGGCTGAGCACTGACCAAACTGGGATCAGTTTGCAGAATCCCCTGCAGAGCCAGGCAGAGTGTGGGCACCAGGATCAGGCCTCTGCTAAAAATGCCCTTTCCCTAAAATGCCCCAATGCAGTCCTGGGAAAAAAAGAGGTGGCCAAAATATGGATCACATCCCTGCATGCCTGTCCCCACCACCACCCCGAGCCCTGATGATGGATCTTCAGCACACCCAGCTGGGAACAAACTGATAGCCTCACCATTCCAGTGTGGTGCCATCCAGCCACTTCCACTCAGACCTGAAGCCATCCTGCTTCAGCCCCACGTGAAAGGCATCCATGTTAGCTGTGCGCACCAGGAACGCCTAGCACAGGAGAGGACCCACATGAGCCCTCTGAGGGACACCCAGCCCAGCCACAGGTTAGTGATGGGGGCTGACTGTATGGCCACAGCTTGCCAGCTCCCTGGCAAGGCTGTGCAAGGCTCTGGGCACATGGGCTGGGAAGTTGAGGCAATGCTGTGCCTGGGTGACTGCTGAGGGACCGTAAGGTGGCCACCAGGACAGCCCAGTGCTCACAGGGAGTTAGCAGGGTGCACTCACCAGGGTGGTGTTGGCTTGGATGGTGACCAGCTGTGCCCCTCTGGAGCAGCAGTCCTCTCTGCTCTGCTCCCAGTTCTTTTTGACAGAGGAGAAGTAGTAGCACTGCCCCGCATCCCAGAGCCAGCCAACTGGGCAAAACTGGCATTGCCCTGCACACCAGAAACACAGCAGGTGGGATGGGGCAGCTGGGCAGGACTGCCACCAGCCCCAGGGACCAGGAGAGTGACAGTGGGCAGTCAGGGCAACAACCAACCCATCGCATTTGTACGTCTGCCCCATGGAGACCACTCTGCATTTGCCCTCATTTGTGAGTCCAGTTCCAACATTCCAGTCCCAGATCACTGGGAAGAGGGACTAGTTACAGGATCATGCTGGCATTGAGCAGGGCAAGGAGCTCAAGGGCAGGTTAGGGAGGTGATACAAACACAGTTTACAAAGTGCTGGGGACTCAGATAAGGTTGCAGCTGCACCAAAAGCTGCTGTCATCTGGAACAGGAATGCTGGTGGCATCCATGAGCCTGGTGCTGGTGGTGTGCCCAGGTAACACTGAGCTGTCTGGGGTCATCTCTTCTAAAGAGGTCTCAGCAGTTCAGCCTGTTCAGAAGTGTTGGGGCAGCTCTCCATACCACAAGTTGGGGGACAGGCAGTAAAGGTGAAAGAATATGTAGGGAGAGAGCTCAGGGAAACATCCTCCAGTAAGGACAGATCCGGCTGCTTGAAAGCAGCAGTAAGGCCCTCTCCAAACCTTACCCAGGAGCCCATGAGGCTCTCTTACCTTCCAGTGTCTGTTTCCTATAGTTGGGGCTCTCCTCTATTCTCCAGAGATCATCTGTGCAGCTTGTTTGTTGTTGCACTAAATCTACAGCAGAAGAGCACAGCTGTGTCCTAGCAACTCCGGGATCCTGCTCCCAGCAGCACCCAGTGTCCTCTCCCACAGGATAGCCTCATGGCTGTGGGTGAGGTGTCCCCTGCTTTAACCACACCAAGCCTGCCAAGGTCCTTGCAGATTTTGCTGTGCCTGGGAGCCCTCCATGCAGCAGGCTTTCGGGCAAAGTGCTGCTGTCTTTCAGTATAAGTATCAGCGCCCTCCCTCCCACCTTTCATTGCCATCTGATGGAGTGGCTTTCCCCAAGCCCACACTGTCGCCCCAGCTTCCTTTTCCAGCCACGTAGGTGGTGTCTTGCCTCACCAATTTGGCCCAGAACCCACGATGCCCTCAGCCCCTAGCAGAAGCACCCAGCTCCATGGGGAAGCTACAGCTCAGCCTGTTAGGACACAAGTGCTATGGTGCCAGCCCTGACCCCAGGACCCCCTCCGCAGGGATCTGGGCACTGCGTGGCTGGTACTTACAGTGGAAACTCAGGCTGACAAGGATGATCTGTGCCAGTAGGAGTGTCAGGGAGAGGAGACCCAGGCTGAGGGCTGCCCAGCACCAGGGCAGGCGCACTTGCTGCTGAGGAGCTGAGAGAAGGAGTTAACATAGACCAGGGGTGGGGGGAAGGGGCGATAGTTTGGAGGGAGCAGTGGGGAGCCTTGAGCCAGGAAATGTCTGTGAATCCCAGGTGGAATGTCAGGAGGCACTGGGGGAGCCTGGGAAAAGCGGGGGAGAAGAGCCAGTTTGCAGCAGCTTGATTGTCCTAGAAATTATCTCCCTGCACACAATGCTTGGTGGGGATAGCAGAGGGGAAGTGTCTGTGCTGTGGCATGGGGGTGCAGTGGACATTCCTTGCCTTTGAGCCCCTCCAGCCCCCCACCCCGAGAGTAGACAGTCTGCAACAGGGCTGGAGAGGAGCTGTTTGAGAGAGGACACTAAGAAAGAGGGAGTGGGGGGAGCAGGACTGGGAGGACATTTCTGGGGAAGGCAAGGGGCTGCAGGAGGGCAGGGAACCCACAGAGAGAGTTGGGGGCCATTACCTGGTGTGGGGGGAAAGCGCAGGTCGGCATACATGACAGCCTCTTCCATCCCTTCCTTGCTCTCCTGCTCTGCAGCCCACAGGGGCAGTGACAGCCCTTTCCCAGCCCAGCTTATCAGACGGCTGTGATGCAAAATGGAAAGTGTCACTTCCTGGTGGGGTCCCCAGAGGCACCACCTGGCACAAAACCTGGGGTGCTTGTGGGGCTGCCAGACACTTGGGGCGAGGGGCAGCCCTGTTGAGGCCAGAATCCTGGAATACCGGCATCCCGGCAGAAGGGAACCACACCCTCCTGGCTTGGGGGAAGCCAGCAGTGGGAACGGCTGCTGGCTCCAACATGCAGCCAGGGCTGCGGTAGGCAGGCACATCATGGAGTTGTAAAGGACCTTAAAGTTCACCTCGTTCCAAGCCCCCTGCCAAGGACAGGGATACCCTCCACAAGACCAGGTTGTTCAGAGCCCCATCCAACCTGATAGACACTTCCAGGGATGGGGCATTGACAGCTTCCCTGGACAACCTGTGCAAGTGCCTCACCATCTTCATAATAATTTCTTCCTAAAACAGGAAAAGTCATATGAGACGCAGCTGAGGTAACTTTGTTTGTCCAAGCCTGGAGAAAAGGAGACTGCAGGAAGACCTCAACACAGTCTACAAGAAGAAGCAGAGGGGCAGACACTGATCTCTCTGGTGACCAGTTACAGGTGTCATGAAGGGTTTAGGTTGAATATTAGGCAAAGGTTTCTCACACAGAGGGTGGTTGGGCACTGGAACATGTTCCCCAGGGAAGTGATCACAGCACCAAGTCTAACATAGTTCAGGAAGTATTTGGACAATGTTCTGAGGCCCATGGGGGGATTGTTGGGGGTGTCCTGTGCAAGGAGTTGGACTTTGATGATCCCAGTGGGTCCCTTCCAACTCAGGAAATTCTGTGATTCTGTGATAAATATCTAAGCTAAACCTGCCCTCTGACAGTCTGAAGCCATTCCTCCTTCTCCTGTCACAACACACCCTTACAAAAAGTTCCCCTCCATCTCTCTTTAGTCCTTCTGGCAAAGCTGCTTAAGGTCTCCCCAGAACCTCTCTTTTCCAGGTTGAACGAGTGTGGCTCTCTAGGTCTGATCTGCCCTAGGGACTGCAAGGGAAAATTGAGTATCCTTGGGACACAGGACACATTCCCTTGCTCCTCTCTCTTAGGAGCAAAGCCACGGGGTTATTTGCTTACAAGCCCCTTTTTTTGCACGTGGCTGCAGCTGCAACTCAACCCTGGAAAATGGAGGGGCTGGGGCGCTCCTTCCCCTGCCTCAGCCTCCAGGGCTACCGTGATGGCCACCCCTGCCGTGCCCAAGGACGAGGGAGCGGCAGAGCCCTCCCGAACTCCGGGAGCCCGCGGGCACGCAACGACCCCGCTCCGAGCTGGCGGCTTTCCCTGCGGGAAGAGATCTCGTCCAGGACTACGTTTCCCAGCGGCTCCTCCCGGAGCTGCACATGCTCGATGCGGCTCCCGGCGCCTCCCGGTAGCTCCCGGCGCGGCGCCCGGTGCGGCGCAAGGGGGGGTCGGTGCGCCTCCCAGTGCGGCTCCCGGTGCTACCGGCGGCGCGGCGCTGCCCGGCGCGGGTCCCGGGGCAGCCACCGGGGCGGCTCCCGGCGGTTCCCTGCGCAGCTCCCGGCGCGGTCCCCGGAGCGCCTCCCGGTGCCCCCCCCGGCGCGGCATCCTCCCGGAGTGCCCCCGGGAGCGCACGGCCGAGCCCCGCCGCCAGCCCGGGCCCGAGCGATCCCGGTGACCCCCGCCCCGGGCCGGCAGCATGCCCCGCGGGCGAGCCTGGACGCAGGCGGAGGTCAGCAGCCTCCTGTCGCTGGTGCGGCGCTCGGGGGAGGCCGCGCTGCTCATGGCCTCCACGTCGCGACCCAACGAGGCGCTCTGGCGGGAGATCTGCCGGGGACTGGCGACGGCCGGCTACGGGCGCACCGTGGCCCAGTGCCGCTCCAAGTGGAAGGCGCTCAAGCAGGCTTTCCACTCGGAGCGGGAGACGCGCCAGAGGGCAGGACACCACTCGTCCCGGCCGCCGCCGCACTACCGAGTCATGAAGAGCATCTGGAAGGCTGCCGGGCGGCCCGTCTTTGGCGAACGGAGGATGCCAGGTGGGTGCCAGGCACGGGCTTGTGAGCTTAGCAGGGTGGCTAGACGTGGTGTGCTGGTGGAAGAGTGATACTGTGTGAACACCTGTAAAAAAGCCACAGGGGCTTGTTTCTTAGCTGGATAGCTGATTCCCCGTGGGGTCAGAATGCCCCAGGCAAGCAGTATTGAGGCCGGATATCTCAGCCCTCCGGGGGCTGGGTGCCCGAGCCCGAACTGCTGCACAGCCGTGGCCACCTTAGCAAGCTCAGTGATTGTCAGCTCTTAGTGATATCAGCTCCTTTATGGTTTCAGCTCTTAGCTTGCCAAGGGGCTCTGGCTGGTCGTGGTTATCAGGAGAGCAGGCTGGAGAGAGAGAGAAGGCAGCTTCCACTGTGGTGTTCCACAGTGGTTCATTTTGAGGGATTCGCGAAGGATCCGATGGCAGCTCTTCTAACAAAATGGGCCAAGACAGCCCCTTTTATAGGGTTAGGGGGGCTTGGAAACTGACCAGTTGTAAGGGTTAGGGAAACTAGCCTATGGGATCACAGAGAGATAAACAGGCCTGGAGGACCGGGAGTGAAGACTTCTGGTTCAATTCCTATGACTTGGCATTTCCTTATCTCTAAACCATTGTTCTCCACGGAGCTGTAGCTGGCCCCGTGTCTGCTACAAACACCCATGGTCTGTTTATGGTCTTTCTCTTCCCCTAGATGTGGTGAAGCTGCCCTCCAGAAGGCACAGGTCAGCCCTTGCCACATGCTCTCCATCTTCACCAGAGCCACCAGGTACCCGCTTGTTACTGACATGTTCTATGAAAAATCCTTTCTTTAGGATTTTTCCCTCCTGAGAAGCTGAGAGGCCTCAGGAACAAACTGTAAACAATTCTTATCTGCTGCTGTGGAATGCAACAGGGAGATCTGTGATTGGTCTCATCTGGGTGTTTGGAATTAATGGCCAATCACAGTTCACCTGTCCAAACTGTCTCCGTCAGAGACAAACCTTTGTTATTCATTCCTTTTTCTCTTCTTGGCTTAACCTTCTGATGAAATCTTTTCCTCTATTCTTTTAGAATAGTTTTAATATATTATATATCATAAAATAATAAATTAAGCCTTCTGATACATGGAGTCAACTTTCTCATCTCTTCCCTCATCCTAAGACCCCTGCCAACAATGCCACACCCGTGGGCTCAGGAAGCTGGAGTGGGGCTTGTCCTGGCTGCGAGGTGGTGGGCACCCTTCTCTCCCCAGTTACTGAAGCTCTTTTCTGCATCCCTTCACCTCCTTCTGCAGAGCACGACGTTGACGGGGACAGCTCCAGCACACTGCTGTCACCGATGCTGCTGTGTGCGAAGGACGAGCCAGAGAGTCGTAAGTACTGAGCTGCTCTGCTGTGCTGAGCTGCATGGCTCCATCCATGGCTCCAGCCCAAGCCCATGCCAGCATGATGGGAATGGGAGGCTAAGAGGATCAGGGGATCCATCACATGTCCCTTGGCACGGATGGTCAACGATGGGTGTGTTTGGACTTCTGTCTCTGCAGGCTTTGGCTCCAAACCAGCCCCAGAGCATGTGGGGATGGGGATGGCTGGGATAGGGCAGGAGGGAGTACCAGCCTGAGGGCATGGCAAGGCTGCTGGCTGCCCTAGGGCAGATCATGAGGCAAGAGGTCTTGAAGGGGCAGTGGCCCTAGTACAGCGCCGGGATCTCATGGCTGGTGGCATTGCAGGGCATGTGACTCCCTTCCCTTCAGCAGTTCCTGGCTCCTCAGTGGCCCAGTTACACCATAAAGCTTCAGATGAGTTTGGGCTGTGTGTGAGGGCCAGAGCTGTCTGCAGCTCCCCTGCCCTTCAGCCCACCCACGTGCTTAAAAGCCAACCCCTCACTGCTCACACTCCTGGGGATTTGGCACTGAGGTGATGCAGGACACATCCCCGAGTCTGGTTTGCATGGGCAACCTGGCCATCTTCCCACACTGGGTAACCACCTTCTGTCTCCCCAAATTCCCCCTGCAGTTTCAAGTGGATGTGGGATTCTCCTTCTCTTCCAGTCCTAGTGTGTTGTGTAGCATTGCTGCGCGCTGCTCCGCCGCTGCTGCCTTCCAGCCCAGAGGTGGCTGCATTGCAGTGGTGGGTGAGTGACTCCTGCTTTTGTACCTAGCTCTGAAGTGCTTTGGGGCTCTGCAGGGCACTCTGGAGCTGTGGCTAGGGCATGTCAGGCTGAGGGGCTGGTCGAGGCAAGCCGGGTGGACCTCAGGCTGGTGGTGATTCACCAGCAGGTCCCTTCAGAAGGCATATCTCTCCTCTCTGCTTTCTCCCAGCAGCTGGTGGGGAACACATTGCTGGAGTGCCACCCACAACCTCTGCCATGCCACGTAAGGCTTTCCTTGCCCTGCTCAGCCCAGTAAACCCCCTCAGCCCCACAAGCAGGGTCTGATATGGTTCTCATTGCAGACACCAGTTGCTGCGTCTCTCCCCTCTCCCTCCTGGGTGAGTACCATGCCCCAGTTATCATTCTTGTGTGCCCTGGCACAAGAGGTGGCTGCAGCTCACAGGCGGCGTCTTCTCTCCTTCCAGGCTGTCACACTGACCTGAAGCAAGAAGGAGCTGAGGGAAAGGCCAGTAAGTGTCTGCAGCTTTGAACGAGTTCTTGTGCTCCAGGGCACAGTTCCATCTTGTCCTGCCAGTGAGAAGGGCACAGGCTCCCAGAGGCAGTGCCTTCCCAGGGCTCTGTGTCTTAGGCTAAATTTGGGGGTTGGGTGTCTCCATCACTCTTGTTGTTTGCTCCATGCCAAGTTTTCGTGACAGATTTTCCTGGTGAGACATCCCTGGGGACGGGAGGAGGAAACCAAGTGCTGCCACTGGCTGCTGCAGCCACAGGCTCCCACGGGACAGCAGCCATGAGTGAGCAGCCAGCAGCAGGTGAAGATGCATCAGATGCAAGTCTGCATGGTGGGTGCTCCCTGCAGCTTCACAGCAGCCTCACAGGGAGCTCTCAGAGCCATGGTGAGATGCCACTGACCTCTCTCTCACTGCAGGGTCTGGCGTGGCAGGCTTGCTCCAGAATGTCCAGCAACTGCTGGTGCAGATCCTGCAGACATCGCGGCAGCAGCAGGCACTACTGGAGAGCCTGGCCAGTGACACCGTCTCCCACCTCCACATCCTCTCCCACAGCCTCGTGCAGGTGGGCGAGACCCTGCACCAACTCCTTCTCCGGCCACAGACCCATCCTGGCCCCCTTGGCCACTATGTCCCCCACGTGCCCCTTTTCGAGGATGGCTCCAGAGTGCCCTGCTCCCCTGGTACTCCTCACACTTCCTCGGATCACAAGGAGGAGCCTCAGCTGTCTTCTGATGCCAGGTGCATCTCCCCCTGAGTAGCACCATCGCTGGCCCCAGGAGCAACAGCTTTGGTACAGAGCCATGGCACAAATCTTTATATCAGAGGTTCCAGATATTTTGAAAGTTTATACTAGAGAGACATTTAATAAAATTAAAAATAGCTTTTCTATCAGCGATGGCAATTGACCAATTCTTTCCCCCTCTCTGGGGAATCTTCCCCTTCTCACTTTCGAGATGAGCATGAGGGGAACTCAGCTATTTACAGACTCAGAAACTCCCAGCCCACACACCACGGGGCAGATGTACTTTTCTTACCCTTTACACCAGCGCCTGGGATGGGCATCAGACGTTCCTGGGAGATGTCCTGCTGTCTGTGGAGCAGAGCTAGGCCACTGCCAGGAGTGGAGGCCAGGAAGCCCAGGCTGCACATCCTTCTCCAGGGGAAAAGACTGGGGTGGGTGATGTTGTGCTGGGCAGCAGCCACGGTCCCTTAGTGTCCAGGTCCTTGGCAGGTTTCTTCCAGGGGACAATCTGGGCCTTTCACAGCCAGTACTGTGGGCTTGCGACACGCTCTGGTGAGGACCTCCTGCTCCAGGAGAAATCCTCCTGCTTCAGTGTATGGATCATCATCAAGGTAACAGTATCTGCAGACATAACCATGGTGTGTACCTAGAGAAGGGACCTCCAACTCTCACCTGGACCCCCCACCTTCACCAGTTTATGCACATCCTCCACAGGGATGGGGTAGTGTGCTGTCTGCCTCCAGAATCTCTTTGCCACATCCAGGGAGAGGAAGTGTACCTCACGTAGACATCATGAAAATGGTGTGCCATGCCACATGCCATGTGCTGGAGGGCTGGCAGGTGGCCTGACACTTCTCCCAGAAGAGGAGGGAGACCATGTAGAGGCCAGTCCACGCCAGATCAAGCCCAGCCAGAGAGGTGGGCTGTCAGCAATGGAGAGAGACAGGGAGACTGACTTTGTGATCAAAATCCAATTTTATTGTGGGATACAAGCATTTATATACTATTTTAGGGAGACTAGTAATGTGTACTACAATGATTAGGTTAAAATCACATACACAAACTTATGCATATAACAGCATCTCTTGCTTGCAGAGTTTAATGGGATTTTCTTTTTCCGGTAAACCTGATTAAATCTTCTTGCAATGTAGGTCTAATTTTCAAAGTTGCATTTGCTTTTGCCAACGCAAAAGCAAGGCATCCTGTTATCAACTCTCTTAGGTTAAGCAGGTCCAAAGTCCACCATCTGTCTTGTGTCCCCCAACATTTCAACATCGCCTTTCCTTTTGACCAAAAATACACTTTTAATGGCCTTAATAATTAATCTCTGCACACATTGAAAGGTATCATGATTATTATGATTTTTATCAAAATTACCAAATACATACCTATTATAAAAAGAATCAGTTAAAAATTCCAGCCAGTCTTGATCTTTATAAACTAAAAACATTCCTGATAGCAGCTGCATTACTGGATTTAGAAAGGCTGCCAGAAGTGTAATTGTACTAAAAGTTTTGATTCTTATACGCAGGGTGACAGGGAGAAACGTTTTTAGACTGATTCCTTCCCATGTATTTAAAATTAACACAAAAATCCAATTTCACAGAACTCAGGAATTCTAATTCTTGGGGTTCCACCAATGGTATTTCAGGAGGGTAAGGGATCCAATTTGATGTGAGTGGGCAAGCAGTCCATGTTGAAGCAGTTGTCATCCCATCTTGAGGATGTATAGATGATGGATCCACTCATCACTGTCTGGATGCCATGCATGACCTTCAGGGTGAGGTTGCAGTACATGTCCCTGTAGCTCCCCAGCTAGGTGTCCCTGAACTCCTGCCCTTTTCACCTCACACCCTGACCCATTGCCTGCCCCACCATCTTCCAGGAGCTTGCCAGGGGACCCCACATCTTCCAGGTGCACACAGCAGCTGGCTGGAGACCCCCACATGTGGCCAAGCTGTGGAGAAGGACCAGGGGCACAATCACAGGGCCTGACAGCAAAGTGGCAGAGGAACAGCAGGTGTCACAGCAGCAGTGAGCAACAACATCACAGCCCAGACATCATCTAGCAGGAGAGAAACATGGGCAGGTAGTGCTGGAAAAGCCCATGGCACCCCTGGCACTGCCCCTCATCCCATACCAGCTGCACACCTGGGGTCAGAGGGAAAGGCGAGGCACAGAGGCCTCGTGAGGCAGTGGGCAGGGAGCTGGGGTCTGTGGGGGCTGCCAGCAGCAGGGCCATCCCTGGTGGGCTTGATGCTCCCACCACTGCATACAAAACATCTTCTGTGCTCCCAAGCAGGAGCAGAAACTGCCTGGCTGCTGGCCCCAAGCCTCACAGTGATGGGTCTGTTGCCTGCAAACATCTCAGCCCTGGATTTATCTTCCTGGGACCTATCAGGGTAGGCAAAGGGAAGAGGAAGGTGGGATCTCCCTTCCTGAGCCCTGCTGCTTGCACTGGTGAAGTTGCAATGGCTGGGCTGTGGTTGTCCATGCCCCACACTGACCTTGCTGCGCTCCCCATCATTCCATTGATTGTCCTGTTGTGCTCCCAGTCAGCCTGCTGTGATCCCCGTCATCCCACCACACTCCCCAACACCCTGGCTTTCTTCCTGCCATTCTGCCATGCTCCTCACTTGAGTCTACACCTACTCCTTCCAGCCCTGGCGCACCACAGCACCAATCCTTCAGCTCTGGGGTGCTGGGGCAGTGGGGTGGGCTGTCCCTCTGCGCTCAGGAGGGGAAGGGCAGTGAGGGGTGCTCTGACATGGGGCTGCAGGAGGGGGCTGGCTGCTGAGGAGGGTGGTGTTGCAGCAAGGACTGGGGATGGGGGATGAGGGGGTGTCCTGGGGGCTGCAGGTCGGGGGTGCAGGGGACAGCAGCGGAGGTACAAGTGGGACTCAGCGGTGTGGGGTACTGGAACCGGGATTTCAACAGAGTGGTGTGCAACGGGGCGCAGTGGGAGGTGCAGGGCCCGGGTGCAAGGAGGGGTGCAGTGAGGTTGCAGAGAGGGGTGCATTGAAGGGGGCAGTGGGAAGAACAGTGGGCTGCAGGGGATGGCAGCGAAGGGTAGAGGGGTGCAGTGAGAGGCGAAGGGGGCTGCAGTGAGGCGCAATGAGTGGCACTGGAGGTGCCGGGGGCGCAGTGAGCAGTGCTGGGGGGTGCCGTGAGGTGCAGTGAGCGGCACTGGAGGGGCCGGGGGCGCAGGGAGGGGTACCGGGGGTTGCAGTGAGGTGCAGTGAGCGGCACTGGAGGGGCCGGGGGCGCAGTGAGGGGTGCCGGTGGGCAGTGAGGCGCCAAAGGCACACACGGCGGGCCGGGGCGGAGCGAGCGCAGGGATCGCGGTCTCTGAGGGGCAGCTCCCCGCCTGCCCATGCGGGCGTGGTCTGATTGAAGTGACAGCTCGGCGACCAATAGAAGCTCAGAAAGGAGAGGGTGGTCGGGTCCGGGCCGGCACGCCACCCAATCGCATTGGCCGTGACGGGGCGGGGGTGGGGCTCCATAACGTCACGGGCGGGGCATCCCCTGGCTGGCGGGTCGGGGCAGCCCCGGGCTCCTGCTGGAGGGTCCGGAGCCGGGCCCGGCCCGCCGGGGCTGGGGCGTCGCCGCCCCGCATGGTGTCCCCATGCCAGGGGCTGGCCCACCGCCACCTGCGGGCTCTGGCTCACTGCCTGCCTCCTGCGGGCTGCTGAGCAGGCGGGGCTCTTCTGCCGGGGCCGGGCTGGGCGCTCACAGCACCCTGTGCTCCAGCCTCTGCCTGCTAAGCACCCCGCGCCCCAGGCTTCCCGTGCCCCCTGCTCCTCTCCAGCTGGGGCTCAGGGCGGTGCCGGGGGGCGGCGGGGCAGGGCTGGACCCCAGTCTCTTCCCAGCGAGCCCCGAGTACTGGGTGCAGTGCAGGCGGCCGTGCCGGCGAGCCTACCGGGCTGGCCCAAGGGGATGCAGGTGTGGAAGGGTCTGGCGTAGGCACAGCCGTCGCCTTTCCTGGGGGTCTCCATCACAAGCCCTGCCTGGTGAGACCCTCCCCCTCCAGGCACAGGCAATGTGTCTGCACCTGAGGGCTGGAGTGACAGCTAGGAGAGCACAGGGAAAAAAGGGTGGGCTTCTTCTGGGGCATGCAAGATCTTCTCCAGGCTAGAAATACAAGTGAAAGCGCCAGCATGTGTCAGCAGGATTTCAGTGTTGCTGTTTAGTGGCCATGGGGCCTGGGGGATGCTGCTCTGGGCAGCCTGGGCATACAACTCCTGCCTCTGTCACACTCAACAGCTTGCAACAGGGCAGCTGCAACAAAACAGCCAACTGCCAGGGCGGCTAGAATGTATCCCTGGGGTAGTGGAGGCTTGGGGGGAGGATTTTTCCTTGTTTTTAACCCATTCTGGAGAAAGTCAAAGCTGTACCACTCTCCTGATCCTCTCCCTCCTGCATGGCCTGCCTCATGTCCAGAGCCTATGTTTCCTGTCTACAAGAACTGAAATAATAAAGCTGTTACCTGCCAGTGGCAGCAAGCTCTTTGCCCCTGTACCTCGCTGCCAGCCAGCACACTGTAACCTGGAGGTGATGCTCTGTGCCCACTTGAGCCCAGCCCCACCTCAGAATCCTGGGGTACAGCTAGTGTGACCCAAATGACTGCCCTGAGAGCAGCTTTGGGCTGTGTAGTTGCCTGCTAATAGTTGAATGCTCAGTCTTGTGTCTTCCCCACTGCAACAGCCACTTCTCTTTCCTATCCCAAAGAGTGCTCTAAGGCCTGGGGTGACCTTGTGAGGGGTTCACAGAACTCCTGGCCACCACTCACCCTGCAGCCCAGCTCCAATGGCCACCCTGATAAAGCCCCTGGCCACAGCAAAAGGACAAGGTATTGGCATTAGGAACAGGACAAGGTCCATGAGCCTTATCTTGAGCCTCATGAAATCCTTCTGAGGATATAATCCTGATATAATCTCCAAATCTGATATAATCTCCAAATACTGGAGGAGAGGTTTAGCATGGTGGCTGTGACTCCCACCCGCACCCTGTGCACACACTACCCCTGCGTGCTCACGCCTCTCCCTGTGCCAGTGGTCAGTGTTCACACCTCAGTCCTCTCTCCCAGGCTACTGGGTGCCCAACCTGCTGCCAAGGCTGGGCCTGCAGCCACTCAGGGAGGGGTGCCTGGAGGGATGTTTGCCACTGGGTTCTCAGGCAACCCAGCTGGCCTTTGGCCCCTTCTCTACAGCATTTTCTTTTAAAAACATGATGTTTTTCAATGGAAATGGAATCACTTTCACCAGCAGCTCTTAGTTCTTCATATGTGCAACAGAAGGCAATGACAGAGTGTTTAGGCTCATGGACTTGACCTGAAGGTCTCACACACCAGAAAAGAGCACCCAGAATCTCCCCCACCAAACAGCCATCCAGAAGAGAAGCAGCACAGCATGGATTAGGCAGAGGTATAATTCCAAAATCCAGAACCCAAGTGAAGCAGGAGAGGGTGTCTAAGGACAAGGAGAGGAAGCTGCTTTGATGTGTATCAGGATGTTTATCTTGATATCAAAAGCCCTAGTTCTCTTTTTTAATGAAGTGGCTCCTCCCTTTGAAGTGGATCCTCCTGTGCTGTGCATGGCTGCAGCTCAGGGGGATCCTGCACAAACTTCACCCTCCTCAAATGTTAATTTTTCTCTTGTGATTTGCATGAAAACTATGAGACCAAAGTGAAAACTCAGGGATGAGAGCAGCCAAGCTGCCTTTGGACCTGCCAGACAGAGGACAGGGTCAGACAGATTTTTGAAGGCAGGTTGAAGGCAGGGTGCAGAGAGATGCTGTGCCTGGGAGCATTTGGCACCTCCCTGCAGCACGTACAACCTCAGGGTGTACAAACATTTATGAGGTCCCTTGAGAGGAGGTGGGTGTTGCTCCAGGTCGTCCCCCACAACAGGGAGGAAGCCTCCAGCTCAGATTATCCATCTTCCCAACAAGAGACTACTTCATTAGTTAATTAGAACAACAATCCTCATGGGCTTATCTGGGATTTGTAGTTGTGCTGGCAGGAGATTTGCTGACTGCAGGCAAGCCCTGGGGCAAAGCTTCTCAGGAGGACTTGGCACACGAAGCCCTCAGGGACTTACCTCCCTTCCTGCTGAGCCAGGAGCCTCTGGATTGCACTTGTTCCAAGCCCATTTAATTTTATCCAAAAACATTCCTCTTCAAAATGCAGAGCCTTGTGTTTTAGCTGTGGAGGTGATGAAGCATATTTATGTAAAGTAAGAATAATCTGTAATATGCCTCTCATTGTAGGCACCTCTCGCAGTCCAACAGGAAGCTTCAATATGATTTCTTTAATGCAGGCTCCATTGAGAGCTCTGCTCACACATAACAACATATTGCCTAGCACTTGGGGCTCAAGGGAAATTTTAGTGGTAGTGTTTGAGTGGGGGGAAATGATTTTTAAGGGAAAACTTTAATCTGCAAGCCATAAAGGGAACAGTGGGTTTTCATCCTGTGGACAGTGTTCTCAGCCTCTGCTAACATGATTTTATCTTCCTCTGCAGGCTTGCTTCTTAAGATAAATTTATCCAGGATTGCATTTGGTGTAACAGCTTGATTTCTGTTGGTGCAAGGCTGATTTCTCACAAGAGCAACTGCCTTAATTTCCTACCAGTTGACAGCAAGTGCAGCTGCATTTTGTACTCGTAGACTTTGTCCTTGCAATCCCAGCCCTTCTACTGCTCACCAGCCAGGATGTGCCAAGGCTGCTCCTTCAGCATCACCCCTCTGTGGGCCGTAGATGTCTGCTTCAGAGATAGAAACACTTGGCTTCCTTGTCCTAACAAATAGCTTGCAGGACTCCCAGATCCTACCCCAAGATTCATCCAAAGGGGTAAGTCTAAGCTGCAGCACTCTGATGCACCCCGGACATCCCCAAACTCTCATTGCTATGGCAACAATTTAGCAAATTTAGCACTGCAAAATTATTTGCAATTTTAAACTGTTGCCAAGATCTTCCTCAAAGGCTCCCTGCGGGTTGTTTTGCTCTGGTTTTTCATGTAACTTCCCCCCCCCCCTTCATGTGCTCTTCATTTTGGCACAGCTCCCTTCCTTGAGGAATGACCTTTCCCACCCATTTACTCACTCCACTCCTTGGCCATGCTGGCCTTGCAAATCTTGTTAAAGGACGTGTTCATTTACTGGAAGTCTCCAGCATGCGGATCTGAGCAGTTCTCATGCTGTCTGCAGGCAGTCTGCCCCCCTGGCTGCTCTATTAATTTCTCTTAGCAAGCTCCCTTATTTCCATGCAGTTCCCTTGATGAAGTTAAGCACGACTCAAGTGGTTTTTCCGCTCGACAGAGCAGGTCTTCGACAACCCTCTTCTAAATTGCCAGGGATAAAGTCCTGAGTCCAGCCTCCCCACAGGTTTCCCCACCAACCTCTCCAAGAAACTCAATTAGCAGCAGCTGTAAATCGTGATGCTTTGCATCACCAGCACATTTTCCTGATTTCCCATGTCTCAGTGTCCCCCTTTCCTGTCTGCTGCTCCCTTCCAGCCATGTGACCATGGCAGCTGCTGTTTGTCCCTTGACACATTCCCCCTGCAATGCTCTGGTCCCTGTGGGTACAGCCAAGCCTTTTGTCCCTCATCTCCACGGCACCCGCACCCCTACCCTCATGCCAAACTGAGCATGCCCTGCCACCCTTGTGTTTCCTCACTTCTTCAGGTGTTGTGACATGATGTGCTGCTGGGACAATGCTGGCTCTCGGTGCCCTGGGTCCCCCTGACATCCCCTTGTCCCTGCTGGACTGACTTTGTCATGCTCAGCTCTGTGTCAGTTCTGTGGGACAGGTACCTATGGCAGGGTGTTTCCCAGGAACAGGGAGCTGCCCCATGGCATTGCAGCTGGGCTTTCTCCAAATGTAGCTGTATCTCCCACTTGTGGTGCCTGGCTCCTAGCTGCTCCTCACCCAGCAAGCAGCAGACTGGGGCTGAAGCTTTGAGGGGTGCCTGATCCCCCAGTGAAGGGTGGGGATGGCAGCAGGGAGGATGAGACCTGGAGCTAGGACATGAGGAAGATGGAGGGGTGAGCAAGCAGGCTGTGCATGGGTTCCCCCAGGGAAAACAGAGTCCCTTTGCATGCACAGAGCTGCTCCCTCAGGCTGCCTATGGTGCAGGCACTGCCTGCCGGGCTGGGGGACAGCCAGGGACTGAGCAGGGCAGGCAAGTCCGGTGCCTGTGAACTGCGCAGTGGTGCCAGCCATGGGTGATGGATGGGTCTGTGTGGGGAGGGCAGTCAAGCCTTGCTACTCTGATGAGAAAATCATCGAGTGGCTGCAGGGTGCTTCAGGCAAACTGTAAAAATAAGAGAGCAGCCAGGGCATTCTCGGAGCCCTTCATCATCCTCAGAGCAGCACAGTGACATCCATGTCTGGCCAGGGAGCAAGCTCTGTCTGTATCCACGATGGGATTTACATTGACTGGGGTGGAAAGGCTTTGCCTCCCTGGATCTGGCAGCACAGTGAGCAGGAGGGCTGAGGACTCCAGGGGATCTGTGCCTCTTGACCCAGGGTTTCATGAGGATACAGAGAGAAAATGCTGAGGTGGGGACAGCATGGTTACACGCCCCTCCCTACACACCTGTCTGGGGACTCACCAACCCCCAGGCGACTAATCTGGTGACACCTCCAGCAACCCTTCCATCCACACCTCCCAGCCACGGTGGTTAGCAAGGGGCACAGAACCCTTGTGCACCCAGACAGACCCCAAAACCTTGGACTTCTCACCAGCCCCCACCCGCTGCTTCCTGGTCAGGCACAAGTGGGCAGGGAGAGGAGGAGGGATGCCGGGTGCTGCCTGCGTGCACGCAGTCTGCTGCAGGGCTCAATAATTTAGGCCTGACACATTAAAGTTGCATGGCATGCAATTGCCATCTGCAACGACAGACTGCGTCAGGGCTGCTGGGTGATGAGCTCGGACAGGAGTCATTGGGCGGGCAGTGGTGGGAGGGCCCGGCAGCCCCCGAGGAGGGCAGGGTGAGGGCAACAGGCGGAGCTCCTCTTTAGTGGGGGCTGGGTGGGAGGAGGTTGTGGCAGGAAGCACAATACCAGTGTTTGGGATGCACATTTCCAAGAAATTTGCGTTGGAGCAGGGAGTGCTGGCCCAATGACACTGACTGCCCAGGCAGGATGGAGCAGGGATGCAGCAATGAGGATGATACTGCTCCCGGGGCTGCCGCCTTCTTATGCATCCCCTGTGTCCACTGCATCCTACCTGTCAGGACAGAGGCGGTAGAGACTTATGCTGCCACACACACGAGTCAAAAACTCTACCCAGCTGTGTCTGTCCCCAGGTTCCTGCCACCACCTGACCTGGTATGGCTCAAATCCCTCCCCCCCCATCCCTCTCCAGCACTGAGGAAGCAAAGCTCTTCATCGGCTGTTCCGGGAGTTGGTTGCCATGGGGATGTCAGATGTACCTGGCTGTTATAGGGATACTGTTGCCATGGTTATGTGGTTGCTGTGCCTGGCAGAGGCAGGGATGGAACATCGGGAAAGCTGTTTACACTGGGAGGGTGGGACTCACAGGGACCCCAACTCTCTGAGCAGGGGGGAAGGTGGGGGAGTCCAGCCTTCACCCCAAGTGCATCCTCATGGGGCAGGGGCTGGAGGCTATGGGGAACTGTGACAGAAAAGCTCACTAGACCCACAGGCATGGACACACTGGTGCTCCTGACCTTGCAACAAAGGGGAGGTGATTGAGGGGAACTGGAGTCCCTCATGGTGTGTCCCAGGGAGAGGTGGGAGAGGCACACACACCCCCTGTGCTGGGTGTCCCACAGGAGAGACCTACTTCTCCATGCTTGGTGCCTGGAGCAGCGAGCAAAAACCCTTCCTGTCCTGCAGTACTGTGTGTTCTGCACTTGCAATGCACTGAGCTGCATTCTGACCTAGGCAGGGGAATGGGTTTTTGCCCACCCTGGGACTGGGAGATGAAGTGAGAATGGGGATTCCCAGCTTTCAGCAGGCAGCCCACAGGCCCCCAGGGACGAGCTGGGCTGGCAGAGAGTGCCTGGATTCCCTCCAGTGCTGCTTGGCTGAGCTCCCTCCTGGGCAGTGCGGTCAGATGCGTGGCCTGTCCTTGAGATGAAAAATGCAGTTGCTGGTTTAATTAAAAGGAGAGGGAGCTCTGAGCCGCACCATCTGCCCAAAAAAGCAGAGCCTAGCAGAGCTGGCGTGTGGCTCCTCCAGGCTTCCCTGGGTAGCTCTCCTGGCTAAAACCCTTGCCCACCTCTTCCAGGACCCCTCAAGGGTCCAGTCCCACATGTGTCACCCCATTGGTGTCTGCTGTGGCAGGCCAGGGACTGTGCAGCTGTTTGCACAGGGATAGCTCATCCTACCACTGGCTCTGTTATCGTAGAGTCTTCACAAATTTGACAAACAGTAGGTTTGCACTTCAGCCCTGCAGCAGTGAGACAGGGGATGAGGGACGGGTAAGGATGCTGCATGCAGCCCTGACAGTTCCATGAAACTGGGGTACATTGGTGTGGGACAAGCTTGTGCCCAGTGTGCACTCCACTCCAGAGTGCACTCTTGCTGATGTGAAAGCTAAAGCTGAGCTCCTCATCCTCTAGGGGCTGCTACTGCCAGTGGGGTGCAATTGGACTTAATTAAAAAATTAATCCTTAATCCGTCACCTGGCCAGACAGGACATTCTGTATGGCAGAGAGAGGGTTGGAGGGTGAGCTCAGGGGGGAAGGAATGTGGCAGATGCAGGTTCTCCAGTCCTTGTACAAAGACTGGGGCTCCTGCCCAGGCTGCCCAGCACACTTCTACACCAGGCTGGCTCCCCATGGGTATAGCCCACACCAAGGCCCAGATACAGAGGCAGCAAACCCCTGAACTCACCAGCACTGCCATGGTCCTCACCAGCTCATTCCTCCTCCTGCTCTGCCAATCCCATCCCCACAGTCCTCCCCAGCTGCCCCCACAAACCCTCAAGCCCACCCTGCTCTGGCCAGCTGGGGCCCAGCTCCCAAGAAGCAGTTTTAATTAGATTGCAATCCTATTACATAGCTGCCTGCCTGCCTGCAGTTGCTAATCCTGTTAAGCATCCAGTAAATCTCCCTGTGCCGGGCTCTGTCCCCAGGGGTACAGGGAGGGGGGCTGCTGGCAGGTGGGCTCTGCTCAGCTAAGATGTGGCTGGTAGGATGCAGAGCTTTGCCTCAGGATTCCACCGTGAAGATCCCTGCAGGGCTGAGAAATTCTCAGGAGATTGGGGAAGTCCCCAGAGGGGTGAAAAGTGTCAGTGAAACTTTCCCTGTCCTCCCTGGACCCCTCTGAGCTGCTGATGCAGAGTGAAAACCCCCTGTCCTTGAGGTACACACACAGCCCAAGAGTCTGTCACCACATCGTGGTCACCAGTGGCTGCAATGTGTGCTGAGCCCACAGGTCTGACCACAAGCCAGACAAGGAGCAGGGGCTGAGAAAGGGCTGTCCCAGCCAGGTCACAGGGTGCAGCCCAGGCAATGCCCCTCCCACTGGAGCCCAGTGCCCTGCAGAGACAGTGCTGGTGGCAACAGCAGGGACACAGGGTCACTAGTCTGGGTGACAGTGACATGTGGGGTGCTGAGGCAGGCTATCCCAGGCAGTGGGGTGACACTAACAGGCTATGGGCTCCTGGGGCTGTGGCCTTTGAAGGCAGAGGCCTCTCAGAGCTCTGCATTGCCATGGCAGGCAGCAGCAGCACCCAATGGCCCCACCCCACAGCTATGGGCTCACCACAGTCCTGCAGGCTTGGAGAGGATCCTGGATGCCCTGGTACAGCACAGCCACTCCTGGGTCAGACATGACAGCCATCCTGTGAGAGCACAGTTCCCCGACAAAGACATCCCAGCCTTGCAACCTGTCATGACAGGAGCCAAAACACTACAGTCTCTGGTCCCCACCTCCTGCCAGCCACTTTGCTCTGTTGGAGCTGCATCAGCTCTAGAGCAGCCACCACAAAGTGGCAGCTCTGACTGAGAGCCAGAGACTGTTGCCATTCCTCCCCTCCACACCGAGCCATATCCCCTTGGCAACTCCATGGCCTGGCAAAGAGAGGAATGTGACCTAGGTCAGCCTTGAGACCCCACAGCTCTGCCCCAGATTGAGCCACAGTAACCCCTGGAGACAAGTTCAATCAGGCTGTAATTGGAAGAACAGGTTGGCACAGGTGACTGTGTGCCTGTCCAGAGGAGTCCTGGCATCCCCAGAGACGGGTGGCCAGCAAAGAGAGTGGGTGCCGAGCCCCACAGGGCTGCTCTCCACGACGGAGGAGTCTGAGCTGGCGTCACCATCAGCTGGTACAAATACTGTTGATGGAGGCCACAGCGGGGTCGACGAGCCCCAGCTCCTCCTGCTCGTTGACGCAGAGCTGGTACCCACATCCCTTGCGCCGGGGCAGGGGCCCCAGGCGCCGGCTGGGCTTGGCACGGGGCGGCAGCAGGAAGCCGACGCTGCCAGCGATGAGCAGGTGCCAGATGCTGTGGATGTAGAAGTAGTTCTCCTCTGTCTCCACAAAGGCATAGAGCAGCACTGCCGCCGCTGCAATCAGCGCTCCCGGGCACAGGTAGAAAGCCCAGCGCTTCCAGGTCGGAGGGTAGCAGTGGCGGCGACGGATGCTGCGAGCCGTCTGTTGGGGAAAGGAGAGGCTGGAACGGGACCCACAGCAGGGACAGGGATGACCTCTGTGCCATGGTGACTCACCCCTCAGGAGCCAGGGAGAGGGGTTCATGGGGAAGGGTGAGGGCAGCAGAGGGGAGATGCTCGCGGGGTCAGGATGCTGAGCACAGCCAGGATGAGGACATAAGGGACATCATCTTACCCAGGCGACGGCCATTATCCCCAAAGCGAAAAGGCTGGGCCCCAGAAGGTTCCAGAGCCCGTGACGGTCCATCTGCAGAGCCATGGACAGGAGCATGGCCCCCAGCAGGTACAGCACCTGTGGGGCAATGGGGGACCCATCAAGATGAATCTCTTCCATGCCTGCCCTGCATGCTCCCTCCCCACACTTGCCTGCTTGACTATGGGCTGGAGCCGGGCCATGGCGATGACAGTGACCCAGACAGACATGAGAGAGCCCAAGAAGTCACAAAACTGCAGCACATCATACTCCATGATGCAGAACACCACAATGCCCGGCTGGTCGCAGGCATGGTAAAACTGGGGTAGCAGGAAAAGGGTGTGAGAGCCGCCCTGCACAGCCCCAACCTTTCACCTTCCCTTCAGCTGCCCCACGCACACTCACAGTGGAGAAGAACATGGTGAAGATGTAGACAGCAGCTTCTAGGAGGTAGTGGCTGCGGACAGCAATGGCCACGGGAGGCACAAACATGACATTGCTGAGGCACAGCAGCAGTGTGGAGAGGAGCTGGAAGCCGTAGGAGAAAGCCTCAGCATTGTCCGTGCAGCCCCAGCCGTTCCAGCCTGTGACCAGGGAGAGCTGCCATCACCACTGCAGCACTCGCAGGGTCTAGAGGGGTGAGCAGGGAACCCCCTTTCCAGCACCCTGCAGAGACCTGGCACGAATGGACTACTGGGACACAAGTGGTATCCAAGGGGAAGGGGAAGGATGCAGGGGTCTGCGGGTGCCGGGCTCAGCTCTCACCAGCCTTGCACTCGCAGGCAGCGTACAGGTAGTTGTTGGTGCGCAGCAGCTTGCACTGGCCGTAGATGCCGCAGTCGTTGATGCAGGGTGAGAGGTAGGCGCGCAGGTACACCTCAGCTGTCACGTTGGTGCAGGGCTCAAACCTGCATGGTGGGAGAAAGGGGTCAGCCCTCACCCTGTGCCCTTGAAGAGCTCCTGCCTCTGCCAGAGCCACCTATCTCACCCAGACTTGGTAGGTGATGGGAGGACTCAGGGACTGGGCAAGCTTGAAAATGAGATTCTTTGGTGCTGCGTGGATAGCTGAGAGCTGGTCCCCAAGGATCCCGTGCGCTTCAATTGTTTGTGCCAGCCTGAGTGAGCAGGAGGAACGTGGCCATGCTTAAAGCCCCTCTGCTTTTAGCAGCACACTCAGCTGGTTCCTATTTCATTTGGGTTTTGCTGTGCAAACACTACGCCCTGCCCTGTAATGGCCATGTGTGAACCCATCAGGGAAGGACTGACTGTGACTGGCAACTCAGCATGAACTAGAAACGCAGCAGACAAGTCAGAGCAGGCACACCAACCCCACTGCCCTGGGCTGCCCTGCACCAGACTGTGGGCACTGCCAGCACCTTCTCTGTTCCAGCACACTAGGAGCACAGGCAGCTCCACAGGCCAACAGCATGTACCAGCTGCTGGCTGGGGACACCACAGGCACCCCAACATGCACAAGTATGCACACAGCACCAGCGGAACGTGTGTCTGCTCTCCACTGACTATGTCCTCACACAGTCTAATCTGCACATGCATGTGTGCAGAACATACACAGCCCTGGCTGCTTCAGAAAGCCCTGACTTCTTGTGCAAACCAGAATATGCACACAGAGCTGTCTGCACATATGCACCTGAACACGCATGCAGCACCATCCACACTTGTGTATCCTTGCACATACAGACACACACACACACACACAGAGACCAGCCTCACTCTTCCACAAGACTCCAGGCAGACAGAGACCAAGAACAGAGCCACAGCAGTCCCTGGAAATGCTGAGCAGAGCCCCAGCCTGACCAGAGATGCCCCCTCACTAGCAGAGCAGAGTCCTGTCCTCCCAGTGACAGCCCAGTCCCCTCCCAGGCATGGGTACAGATGGGCCCTCCCGCGGGGGCGGAGAGGCACTGACAGATGCCCGGCGTTCGCGAGCTGACAGGCACTTCCTAACCGCGAGACAGAGGGAAGAGCTGCGGGGACCCGCAGATGGTCAGGCAGACGCGAGCTGGAGCCATCCGTGCCCACGCAGCACTCACACGGTGACACACGGCCCGCAAAGCCACGTGCGCACAATGAGCAGAGACACGCAGCGTGAGGCACAGGCACACCCACAGACCCACGGCACGCACAGTCACAGGTCATGGTGAGGACATCCCCCCTTGGGGCACGGGGGGGTTGTGCCGGGGCTCTTACCCGTGCTCCGTGGCACAGAGCGAGCGCAGGCTCAGGTACCAGCTGCCTGTCTGAGGGTAGGGGATCCGCAGGCGGCTGAGGCTGGCTGTGGCATTAACGGAGAGCAGGAAGCCTGCCAGAGACTCTGTGGGCCAGAAGAGCTCTGGGTGAGCAGAGCAACGTGCAGCCCCCCGCCCTGGACAGAGGTGGAACAGGGACAGAGTACCCCTGTGCCAGGCTCCAGGGCCACATGCCCCCATGGTCTCTGCAGCCTCCCCCCTCCCAGCCTCTTGCCAGACACAGGGGTCATGACCCCATGGACATGGCAGGATGGACATGCACAGCCCAGCCTACCTGTCTCACAGGTGACCGAGGTGTTGTCACCAGATGTCAGTGGGACTCCATGGTTAAGACACCCAAACACTGTCACATTCTCACCACACAGGGAGCTCTGACGGCAGAGGAGATGGCCTTAAACCAGTGCCAAGGTTGTCCCCTGCTCTGACAGCGCTTGGATCACAGCACACAAACTAGCAGTGCCCTAACCCACTGCCCTTCACCCAAGAACACCCCGAACCTGAGCCTTGGAACACCCTAATCCATTCTCTATCACCCAAAAAATTCACAACCACTGCCTATGACTCCAAATCCTGTTCCCTGCCCTGCTGCAGCCTTGACATCACCCATCTCCCTTCCTGCCCCCAGTCCCAAGGTACCCTGCCCCACTAAGGGTGTATGTGGCCACCTCACCACGTTGAGCCGCAGCTCCAGGTTGAGCACCCCACCACTGTCCAGCACTGGCAGGAGGTTGATGACGAAGACAGCGGGGCGGTCAGGCGGCACTGACACGTTGGGCCCGAAGAAGATGTAGAAGTGGACAGAGAAGGTGTCTAGCTCGTTGCGCAGCGTGGGCCGGACAGGCCAGCACCGCTCTTCAGTGTGCAAGTTGACAGGGATGGGGACCGGGTGCTTCGTGTCGTTGGGGCTGGTGGGTGGAGGGCTGTCCCCCAGTGCCAGCCCACCCGCGGAGCCGAAGGAGTGGGGCATGTTCATGGAGGCACTGGAGGGCAGAAAGGGTGGCCGGGCCAGGCTGGGTCGGGAACAGTCTGGAGGGACAGAGCCATCAGCCGGGGCATCACACAGCTCCAGCCCCCTCTTAGTTCCCACCTTCCCTTCTTGCCCACCATTCATCTCCATTTGCAACCCAGCCCCAACGCCTCACAGCATTCCCATCCCAGCAGAGCTGGGTATAAACCCATGCCCAGCTGTGGACAGATCCCATGGGCATCATTTAGCCCCCACACCAAAGCAGAGTCAAGACCATGCCTCCACCCACACCTCCACATGCACCCTTCACCTGTGAGCTGCACGGTGACCTGAAAGGAGACGGTACCCGGCACCCCAGGGTGTTTCTCCACCAGCACGTAGTACCAGTGCTGCCAGAAGGGCAGGTCCTGTGCCAGCTGGCAGGGAGTGTGCTCCCGGCAGTCCAGGGTTGTGGAGTTGTGCAGGGGGGGAGCCTTGGCCCGCACACGCAGCCAGAGTGGGCAGCCCTCGGCGCCACGGCACCGCAGCACCTCCACGAGCACTCGTGATGTGTAGCTGGGCACAAAGACCCTGCGGGACAGCAGTGCCAGGTTGTGCCCATCACTATGCACTAACAGGGTTGGGGAGGGAAGCCAGAGGGATGGGACACCCTCATCTCCCCACCCTGAGAATGCCCCCTCCTTAGGTGACCTTCTCACACTCACTTGTAGAGGCAGGAGCGGTTGTGGGGGGCCATGCTCTGCTCGGTGACATGACCGGGGTACAGCACAGCAATGTTCACCAGGCGCTGCACGATGAGCTGTGGCTGGAAGAGATACTGGCACTCCTCGTAGAGCCCCTGCAGCAGAGGAGAGTCAGCACAGGGCAAGGGGCACAGGGCACTGACCCCACTTGGAACACCTGCCCTGGGCACTACCAGCCCAGAGCAGTCAGATCCCAGCGGTGCTCCACCCCCCCACTCCGACCCCTCCAGGTCCTTCACCTTAACAGAGATCTTGCCCTCATCTTTGGGCAGGTGGGCAGCCAGGAACCAGTCCCCGGGCAGTGGGCTGGTGACATTGAACACGCCTGTGGTGCGGTTGGGCAGGGTCCAGGTGAGGGTCAGTGCGAAGGAGCCAGGGACAGCCGTGTCCCTGGGGAAGTGCGTGTGCAGCGGGTTAATGACAGAAGGAGCCCCTGAGCGGAAATACCTGCAAGAGAGACAGCAGTCAGCAGGGTGTAGGCTGGGCATCGTGGCAGGGCCAGTATGTCCTGCATGTGGGTGTCTTCCTCTATGCTTAAAGACATCATGGAAGCTGGGACCTTTCTGGAGACTGAGCTTTCCTGAGTGGGTGTTCAAGCAAAACAGTTCATCTATGAGATGCACAGAAGAGTGGAGCCTGCATTGGTCCTGGGAAGATGAATCATGGGGAGAGAGCGTACATGTTGTCTGGGTTTTGGCTGGGATAGGGTTCATTTTCTTCTGAGTGGCTGGTACAGTGCTGTGTTTTGGATTTAGTATGAGAATAATGTTGATAACACACTGACGTTTCAGTTGTTGCTCAGCAGCGCTTACCCTAAAGCCCTTTTCAGTGTCTCATGCTCCGTCAGAGTGGGTGCACAAGATGTTAGAAGGGAGCATGGCCTGGAGAGCTGACCCAAACTGACCAAAGTAATATTCCATACCATACAGAAAAACATTCTGTTCCATATAGAGCCTCCTGCCCAGTGTATAAACTTGGGAGAGTTGGCATGGAGCCACCAATCATTGCTGGGGGACAGGTTGGGCATCAGTCAGCATGTGGTGAGCAACTGTGTGATGAATCAGTTATCTTTCTTGGGTTTTATTTCTCTCTCTCCTTTTTGTTACTATTGTTATTATTATTATTTTTGTAGCTGTTATATAATTAGTGATATTGGCATATTTATTTTGATTAGTTAACTGTTTTTATCTCAACCCACGAGTTTTACTTTTTTTCCATGATTCTCCTCCCCACCGGGGGAGCAATGGGGGGATGAGCAAGCAGCTGCGTGGTACTCAGTTGGCAACCTGCTCGAGTGGAACATGTCCCATGGTAGCGGGTTGGAACGAGATGATCTTTAATGTTCTTTCCAACCCAAAGGATTCTGTGGGTCTATGATTCTTTGACTCTATAGGTACACGTGCTTGTGCAAGCAAAGAAGCAGGCAAGAGCAGGCAAGCTGTGGGGCAAATCCAGGCAGGAGCGGCAGAGGCAGGCAGGAAGGATACAGGCAGGCTAGGCTGCTTACTCACACGGTGATGCTGCGGTCTGGGCATTGATCCCCAAAGGTGCCACCTTGCTCCTTGAAGGTGATGAGGTTCCAGACGGCGATGACTGTGTCCTCGGGAATGTGGAAGTGGAAGAGCTCGATGCTGGCAAAGGAGCGGAAGGGGCTGAGCTTGCGTGGTGTGCGGGTGAAGTAGTCGGTCACAAAGAGCCCGTCTGCAAAGGAGACGCAAGTGGCTCTCAGTAGGGCAAAGGATTGGGGAGGGGGTTGTGGAGCACCCCCCCAGAGCAGGTCCACTACCCAGGCTCTGATTATGTCACAAGCTTCCAGCAGCCTGGAGGCAGGAGGGGCTGGGACAGTGCCATTTCAGTGAATCCCCAGGGCTGATGTCAGCTGTCCCTAGCTGTGTCACCCAGCCCTGACACAGTCTGCATCATTCCTGGTTCAGCACAGCCTCAAGTCCAGTTCACCAAGCTGTGGGCACTGATGGCCAGTAACCTGAGGAGCCCATGGTCCTGGGTCCTCATGCTCTGCTCCCTGCATTTTACCTGTAATAGTAAAGGGACATTCTTCATGGCCTCAGCTATGCCCTAGCAGGTAAGGTCCCACAGGAACACACCTTCCCGCTCATCTGCCTGCTGGGGAGGATCAGCACCGAGCCCATCATAAAATGCAGTGTTTCATCCTCGAGCCACAAGAAGAAGGAGCAAGCAGAGCACTTCCTGCGCTGCCTCCCAGCTCTCCCATGGTTTGTGGAGGAGGAACGGTGCACATATGTGTGCACATATGCACACGTGGGTGCTGTCTGCATGCACGGCAGAGTGGAGGCGTGCAAACCCACGCCCATGGGGGTGTGTGCCTGTGCACAGCCCTATGTCTGAAAGACGCTTCCTGCAAGCCCACGGCACAGGTGGGGGCCACCTCCCCCTGACCAGCTGCCTGACAGGTCGATTTTCAGGGGTTTCCAGGAGCCCCAGCAGCAATGAGACAGGCACTTCTTTGTCACAAGGGAGAGCAGGACTCGAGACAGCAGCCATAACTTCACCTATCATTACCACACTACACCAGTGCCAGCCTGGGAGACCCATCCATTTTTCTCTAGAGACACAGCAACAACGAGATACCCCTCTTCACAAGCTGCTGGAAAGGGGGAGGCCAGCAGAGGGTGGACTCGGAGCAGGTCTGTGCCCAGGAGGACTTGTCCAGCATGAAGTGGGATAGCTGAGAAGAGGGTCTGCTTTGAACCACATGTTCTTGGCCGGGAGTGTGCGCATGTGCTTGTATGCACGTGTGTTTGTGCTGCGTGTGTGCAGCCCCAGCAGGCTGTACACTGACATGCATCTGCTCCCTTGTCTGGAACAAAGGCAGCTCCCCCTCCCCTTCACTCCCAGCCGGCACAAGCCCAGCATGAAACACCTGTCTCCTCAATGCAAGAGCATCTGATCCCAATTTCTCCACCAGGAACCACCTTGTCACTCCATAGCCCCACGTGGGGACAGTGACCTGGCAGGGGACCGCAGAGAGGGTGTTGAACACAACTCCAGAAGGTGAAGTGGGGCAAGGACCCGGAGTTACCCAGTCCCAGCGCAGTCCCCCTACACTCTCTCACACAGGGCAAGGTGAGGGAACTGGTTGAAGCAGAGGGTCAGTCTGAGGCGGCATGGCAGTGCAGCCAGAGCACGGGAAAGGTGCTGGAGGATGGAGCGGGACTGCTATCCATGGAAGCGGAGTGGATGGAAGGAGAAAAGCTAAAGCCCCTCTTCTTCAGGCCGGCCAGCGGCCTGAGCCGCAGGTCCCCAGCCCCGCTGCTACAGCCTCAGGTCGCGGCTGGCGGTCAGCACCGCGGACAGCTCCGCGGCTGGCGGTCAGCACCGCGCACAGCTCCCGCTGCCGCCCCACCGCTGCACCCCGGCGCCGGCAGCCCCCAGCCAGCTTCCCTCCTTCCCGGAGGATGTCCCCTCGAAGCCTCCAAGTATCCTTCCGCATCTCGGTCACTAAGCCAGCTCCCTGCCCCACAGCCTGCTCCTGGTCTTATACTGTCGTTGATGTATCTCCCGCACATCCTGACGTCCCGCTGGACAAACACCCCCGTTTCTGCCGGCAGTCCATCTCCACGGCCCCCTGCACAAAGCCTTCTGCCCTGCATCTGCAACCCCCCGGGCCCACTCACTGCCCACGCACACGCCTCCGTCCCAGGGTGTTCTACTGCCTGTGCACTGCCTGTGTCCTCCTTGCATGCACAACTCTGCACCCCACTGCTCATCTGTCTCCATGCCCCATTGCATGGGTATACCCTGCCCCACTGCACGTACATCCACGAATCCCATTCCACAGACATCCAGTACCCTCTACACAGGCATCCCTGTAACCCATTATGCAAACACCCCCCTGCACACGCATCTCTGCACCCATCGCACCCTCCTTGTTTCCCAGTGTAGGTGTACCCTGTGTCCCATGACACCCCACACCCAACTGGGGACACCTCTGTACTCTGCCGCATATCTGCCCCAAACCCCACTGCATGCTGGCCCCACACTCACCGTGTCCCATCACAGGTGCACCCCACATCCCAGGACGCCATCCCCCCATAGCTGTGCCCTTGTGCTCCATTGTCATCCGCACCCTGCCCCACTGCATGCAAACCTCACATCCCATTGCTCATGTAGCTCATCCCAAACTACGCATTCCAAGCCCATCCCCTCACCCCCATCACACGGTGCCCCAAACCCCACATCTCCAGCCCTTCTGCCCACGGCATCTCACCCACTCCCTGCCCCACTGCATGCACACCCCGCATCCCATTGTTCGCGTACTTCACACCCATCCCAAGTAAATCCCTCTGCCCCACGGCTCCTCATGGAGCCCCGTCACTCACACCTCCAGCCCTCCTGCCCACCGCGCACACCCCGTGCTCCATTCCCACCTGGCCCCTGCCCCATTGCGTGCACACCCCAAATCCCATTGCTCGTCTACCTCACGCCCTCTACATGCTCATCCCGCTGCCCCACGGCACGCTGTCCTGTGCCCCGCCGCACGGACCCCGTACCCTGTGCCTGCATCCCCCTGCCCACCGCACACATCCCCGCGCTCCAATCCCACCTCCGCACTGCGCGCACACCCCACATCCCATGGCTCCCGTACCTCACACCCACCCCAAGTTCATCCCCTGTGTCCCGCCGCACGCACCCCCGCGCCCCACAGCTCCTGCCCAGCGCACACAGCCCCGTGTCCGTCCACAGCCGCCCCCCGCCCCACTGCGCGCACCCCCCATACATCACGGCTCCCGCACCTCACACCCATCCCGAGCTCATCCCTCGCGTCCCGCCGCACGGAGCCCCGCTCCCCGCTCCGCCGCCTCTCCCACCCACCGCACACGCGTCCTCCGTGGTACCGCCTCGCCCCCGCCGCGCCGGCACTCTCGACGTGCGCTCCCGCGCCCCGTCCCGCGCTCGCCCCGCCGCCCCACACCCGCGCCCCCCGCCCCGGTCTCCCGGCGGCGCTCACCGGCGGCGGGCGGCGGCAGGAGCAGGAGCGGCAGGAGCAGCAGCGGCAGCGGCAGCGGGAGGCGCTGCCCACCGCCCCCGCCGCCCCGCCGGGCCATCGCCGCCGCCGCCGCCGCCGCGGCTGCCGTGGGGCGCGCGCCTCCGGCCGCCCCGCCGCGCACCGGCGGCCCTGACGTCACCCGCACCTCCCACCGGGACCGCCTCCCGCACAGCCATTGGCCTCTTGGCACGTCAATCTCTGGCGGCCGCGCCACGCCCCGCCCGCCCCGGGGGACAATTCTCCCCCCCCATTACCCCCGGGATGGACCAGGCGCTGACCGGGGCACGGGAGGAGAGTAACATGGGAATGGAGATGGGAGGCTGCGGGAAAGGGACACCGGGCTGAAACGCGAGATATGGGCCGGGAACTGGGGCACAGGGCTGGGAACAGGGACACGGCGCTGGAGACAGGGACATGGGGCTGGAACGGAGATATGAGCCGGGAACAGGGGCACAGGGCACAGAATCACTGTCTGGGGCAGGGACACGGGTTGAGGCCAGGAACAAGGCGCTGAGGGCAGGAACATGGTGCTGTAACTGAGATACGGACCAGTAATGGGGTCACTGCACTGGGGGCAGGGACATGTCCCTGGAACCGAGATATGGGCCAGGAATGGGGTCACAGGGCTTGGGACAGGAACATGGTGCTGGGGACATGAATTTGTCTGGGAACAGAGATATGGGGCTGAGGGGCAGGAACATGGGGCCGCAGGCAGGGACATAGGTTGGGGGAGAGGGACATGGGGCTGGGACAGAAACAATGATGGGGGCAGTGATGCAGGTCTAAGGGATAGCTATAAGAGCCTGAGGACAGGAATATGCCCTGGGCACAGAAATATATAATGGAGAGGGACATGAAGCTGTTGGCATGCCTGGAATTAGGGTAAGGGATGGGAGGCAATGAGGGCTACCTATGGAGCTGAAGGCGGTATGGGCTACCTATCCCAGAGGGGCTGTGTAAGGGGGTCAGGTGGTTTTCTACCAGTGGCTACCACCTTCTTAAAGCAAATTGTAACATGTATCTTAGTGAGGAGGTGTCCCTCAGAGGGGGTCTGGGCACCGCCTGCAGGGATGAGGGCATTTTGACTGGAAACGATCTCATCACAATTTCCCAAATTCCCCTGACATCATCCCCAGACTCCCCTGACATCACCAACCTCTTTGGCCATAACGGAGGCTGCAGGGAATGCTCCTCTCCCATCCTGTGCTCCCCACAGGGGCACCCTGGGAGCTGCAGCAGGAGCAGCCACCCCACCGTGTCCCAGCCCGACTGCCCAGCAGCCCTCCCCAGAGCACAGACCCCCTCCAGGCATGACTGGGGGTTCCCTCCCCAGTGCAGACCACATCGGCACAGCTCTGGGGCCAGTGGCGTCTGGCACAGGGATGTACAAGGACCATCGAGGAGAAAGGTGGTCATGCTCTCCTTGGGAAATGGACAGGGAACTTGTCTCCCTTACAGATACTCTCCAAAAGCTCCAGGGTTCCATCAGAGCCCCGTGGGACTAATCTGAACTCTCTGTGGGTTCCCATGGGGGCCTGGGACCGGGTGGGTCCCCCATGGGGAACCAGCAACCACCCTGTGGGGAGGAAGGAGCACAGAGGCGGGGTGGTGGGAGTGGGTTCACGAGGGCCAAGCAGGGGCGAGGAAGGGCAGGCTGGGACTGGGGACTGGCACACCCTCAACCTTCCAGGAGCTGCACTTCGACTCTACAAGCCCCAGATGTTTGAGACTGTCCCATGGCCCCACACACCCCGCCAGAGTGTGGGGTGCCCCATTGCCACACAACCGGCGCCGCGGAAAACCAGGTGTGCCCTTGGCAGGACTCCCAGGGGGCTTTTCACTGCTCTCGAGGCGAGCAGAGGGAAGGAAACAATGCCCGTTCTCCTGCCCGTGCCCCGGCGGGGTCCCGTCCCGATGATTCTCCAGCGCCAGTCCTGGTCCGGCCCTATCCCACTGTTTCCTGTGCCCGGTCCTGTCCCAGTTCCACTGCTTCCCCTGCCCGTTCCCGTTCCTATCCCGGTCCCACCGCTTCCCCTCCCGTTCCCGTTCCCGTTCCCGTTCCCGTTCCCGTTCCCGTTCCCGTTCCCGTTCCCGTTCCCATCCCGGTCCCACCACTTCCGCTCCCATTCCTGTTCCCCTCTCGGTCCCACCGCTTCCCGTTCCGTTCCCGTTCCCGTCCCGTCCCTCTCCCCGTTCCCGTTCCCGTTCCTGTTCCCGTTCCCCTTCTCCTTCCCGTCCCGTCCCGTTCCCGTTCCCATCCCGTCCCTCTCCCCGATCCCGTTCTTGTTCCCATCCCGTTCCCGTCCCGTTCCGTTCCCGTTCCCGTTCCCCTCCCTCTCCCCGTTCCCGTTATTGTTCCCGTTCCCGTTCCCGTCCCCGTTCCCGTTCCCGGTCTCGTCCTTCTCCCCGTGCCGGCCGTACGTTTTTACCCTCCGGCCACCAGGGGGCGGTAGGGCCCCGCGTGGCTGTGCAGCCGGCGGCGCTCCGACCCGCGCTGTTCCCGGGCGCTGATTGGTGCGCGGCGGCAGCAGCGCGACTGTGACGCCATTCGCGGTGGCCGCGCCGTCCCCACGAGTCGCGGGGGTGCCGGCTCGGGCGCGTGCTGCCCCTGTGCCCGGTACCGCGGCCATGGAGTTCCCGGCCGCGCTCTTCCCCTCATACTTCACCGCCGGCCCGCCGCGGGAAGAGAGTGGCCCCTCGCTGGTTGCCGGCTGGGGCGAGCACGGGCAGGTGCTGGAGGCTGGCCCCGGCCGCCGCCAGGTGAGACCACCCTGCCGGAGGTCCGGGCTGGCAGAGGGAACCGGCAGAACGGTCAGGCTCCGCTCTGACTCTCCCCCTTCGCTCCCCACAGGCGCAGCCGGCGTTCGTGCCCCGCCGCGGCGCGACGGGCGAAAGGTGGGAAGCCGCCGACGCTGCGGCCGTGCCGGTGCTGCTGCCCAGCGCGGGTGAGAGCCGCGGGAGCGGGAGGGAACTCGCTGCACGGGGGCTGGGGGGAACATGCCTTCCGCTTCTATCGCTCCCGCTGCTCCGCGGTGCTGAGCGGTGTTCCTGTGCACGTGTGATGCCAAGCGGCTCTGCCTTCTCCGCACAGGCTGCTGGATCCCCTCGCCTGCGCCTCAGGACATCCTGTACCGCAGCGGCCTGTGCAGGAAGCTCCGGGCAGGCAAGTCTGGAGCTACTCTGGACTTCGCCAGGCAGGTGGGATTTGAGGCATTGCATCCTGACAAGGACCTGGGGGCAGCGTGGGACCTTTGCATGCACTGACCCTTTCCCTTCCCACACAGCTGGGCCATTTCTTTGTGGATCACCCAGAAGATGCTTTTGGCTCCTTGGGGCGTCTGCTGCACAAGAACTTCTACCTGGGAAATGCCAAGCTGAAGGTCACTGACTGTCCAGGGATAACAGTGCTGTTCCCCACCCTTCCCCTTGCCAGTCTCAAACTCTGTCCCCTACTCCTGTAGAGACCAGCCCGGAATAGCACCATCCGGATGACAGCCCTCATGGAGGACATCGACCGCCTGGAGGCCCGACGGTGAGTGTCCCTCTGTCCCCTGCCCTGCAGAGGTCTGGGGAGGCTCCTTCTCTGTCCCCCCACCTGATGCTGTCCATGCCCCGCAGCGGCTGCCCCCGGCAGCACTTGGCCTCCCGCCTGCGCTGGTTCTCCCACCTCTGTCGTGACTGGCTCTTCGAGGTACCACTGGGGCTGCTGGCAGACTGCCTGCACGAGGAGCTGGCACAGCAGTGGTCCGACCTTCTCTTTGATGACAGCCTCACTGGGGGGGCACTGGCCTGGTTGCCCCCTGAAGATGGGGAGACACCTGTGGGCCTCCTAGTGCACCCTGGAGGGCAGGCCATGAACCACCTCTGTATCCTTCCCCATGGGGTGTTCCTGGGGCGGGAAGTGGGGGTTGTGTTGCAGTGCCCTTAGTCAACACCTCAGATTTCCAGGATGTGGTGCTGAAGGAGCTGCCTCATGCCCGGGGCTCCCCAGCGCAGTTTGAGCTCAGCGGGCGCATCCGGCAAGTGGCTGCAGCCCGTGTAGATGGGCAAGGTGAGCCATGCCCAGGATCCACATCTTGAGGCAGACAGAATGGAGGGAGGAGAGGCACCAGAGGGCCCCTGGGATGCTGCCAGATCACATGCCACCTCCTTCCCTGTGACAGATTTTGTTGGGGTTCGGTCAGACTATCACTGTGGTGTTTGGAAGGTGCCGGGCAAGACAGGGGCAGCTCCCACCCCACTGCAGGTGATACACACTGATGTGCCTGCCTCCTGCCTCACTGTCAGGTAGGTGCTGGAGGAAGGGGTTGTGCAAGGAGCGGGCTCTGCTGGCGCAGCCCTGCTCTGTGTGGCGGGTTCTGTCGCCCCATGCTGATGCTGTGCCCCCTGTCCTGTAGCCCTCACCTTCCTGGGGAGCTGTCTGTCTGCACCCAGAGCGGGACCGTCTACCTCTGGAGCGTTGAGACTGGGTGAGAGAGGGCACTCAGGACTGTCTAGGGACTCTTGCAGACAGTGGAGTCCCAGGGGTTGGGAGGCCCAAGTGCCTGGGACAGCCCTCCCCCATGCCAATACTACTGTCTCCCCACAGGCTGCAGCAGCTGCGCCATGACCCCCAGACCATGTTTTTTCGGGACCATTCACCCTGGCGCTGGAGTGACTTCACTGCCCACCCACGGGTGCTCAGCTGTGCTGACCGCACGGGCCTGCAGTGCCTGGATGCCCGAGTGAGCTTTGGAGGGTGGGCATGGGGCAGGGGCAGGCAGGGAAGAGGGTTCCACAGACCAAAGTGCTGACTGTGCCCTGTTCTACTGCTGCAGGCCCCCAAGAGATGCCACTTTGACTTGTTCAAGGTGGGCGAGGAAGCTGGCTGCCAGCAGGGCGAGCGTGTGGTGCTGCCCATGTACCTGGGCAGGGCTCATCCCTCGCAGTACCTTGTCACCACCCAGGTGAGTCCCACCGCAGCTGAGAGCTGGGGAAGACACACCACACAGCTGTGTCTCCCAGTGCCTACGGGGCATGAGGATCTTCCATCTGAGGGGAGTTGCCATGGTATGTTGGGGTGTGTCCTGTCTGAACCAAGACTTCTGTCCTAGTTCTCCATGTATGTGCTGGATGAGCGGTTGCCATTGGTGCCTGTTCTGAAGTGGGCACACATGATGAAGGCCCCTCCACTCTTTGCACACCTGATTCCAGGGAAACCTGGGAGGAGCCACAAGGTGCTGCTTGGTGCATCCTGCACGCAGGAGCTGTTGCTTTTGCAATACCGGGGTAAGAGATCGAGCTCCAGGGGTGCTGCAAAGCCAGAGCTCCTCTGTGCCCACATCCTAGCCTCTTTGCTGCTGGGATCAGCTGCTGCCCTAGCATCTGTGCTCACCAGACAGTTTTTGGGATGTTTCCTCAGGGGGCAGCCAGTTGGCCTGTCAGCTGGTGGGGACTCCGCAGAAGCTGCATGGTATCTCAGGGTGCCTGCAGCACCTGCCCACCCAGCTCCCGCACCGCCACCACCTGCTCCAGGAGCGCCTCTCGGCCCCAGCAGCAGGTGAGTGTCCCACACTGCCCCATGCTGCAGGTCCTGTTTGGGGAGAAGGTGGAATGGAGTAGAAGTGTAGCCTTTGTCATGACCTGGCTGGGGGGTGGCTGAAAAAGCAAAAGCAAAGTCCTGAACAATGCTGCTGAAGTGATTAATAACAAAGAAAAAGATGTACAGACAGGGCAAGAGCCAGCAGTGAGCGTGCCCACTGAGGGGTGGAGGCAGTCCCCACTGCTGGCCAGGCCCCTGTCACTGGAACCCTGGTGACAATGCCATTCTTGTTCCTGCAGGGCTGGCTGCCACACTACAGGAGGATGGACCACGCAAGTCCATGTTGATTTTCCAGCTCTCTGAGGCTGGGGATGTCTTTTGCCAGAGGCTGATCCACAAGGCAGAACAGCCCCCTGCACCCCCATCGAGGGATGAGACCACAACAGCCCCTGGCTCTTCCCCCCTCTTTGAGGCTCTAGCCAGCAGCCCACATGGATTGGGCGGTGAGGGAGAAGAGGAGGAAGAGCAAACATTCTACTTGCCCAACCTGGAGGTGATTATCCATGAGGAGGAAGAGGAGGACATGGGCACACCAGCAGCCCTGGAGGAAGCTGAACTACTGCAGGAGCCTTGTGCCAGCCCCCAGCCCTCCCCAGCGGTGCCCAGCCCAGCTGCAGCCCTGCGGTACCGCCGCTGGCTGAGGGCACTTTCCAGGGCTTGGAGGGAGCCTCCCCAACACACCTGGCTCCCCAGCCTCAGCCAGAGGCGCCTCTTCACCCGCAGAGATCTGGAGGGGCCAGCAGGCCCCAGCAGCCTGCAGAAGCAGATGCAGCAGCGGCTGCGCCAAGCCATGCAGGAAGGGGGCCGCATCCAGCGCTGGGAGCCTTTGGCCCTCCAGCCCCCTCCCCTGCCACAGACTCTGGAGCTGGCAGGGGGTCTGGACCCCCTGAGTAACCGTCTGACAACGGCTTGGGCTGGGGACTGGGACCAGTGGTGGGAGGAGAGGACGAGCTTCAGTGTGGCGCAGAGACAGCGGGCACTGCGGGAGCGGCGGCGACGGCAGAAGCGAGCCCAGGGCCGCCGCAGCCTTTCAGCCAGCTTCACCTCCTCCCTCACCTACCAGTCTGAGCTGTCTGAGCTGAGTGATGTGGGCCCCTCGCTGCTCTCCCCAGGCCGCCCACCCGTTCTCTCCCAGGAGAGTTCACCACCAGCAGGCAGCCCCCCAGTTCACAGCTCCCCATCCTCACCAGCGCCCAACGAAGCCCTGCTGTCTTCACAGAGCCTGCGCTGCCGTGGCATCCCCAAGGAGCGGCGGAAAACACTGCGGGACTACTTGTCTGTGTGGGCCGAGGGGCCCCCCGAGCCCCCAGAGCCCCCTGGCAGCCAGGCCAGCCAGCTGTGCTTCCCTTCTTCACAGAGCCAGCTGTCCTCCGCCTCACAGCCCCTCCGCAAGCGCCCACGAATGGGCTTCTGAGTGCAAATAAACCTGCTTGGCACAGCCTTCCTCCCGGGGTTCTCAATTGTTTGGTCAAGGCACCCACCCTTAGGGGCAGGGGAGGTCGGGCGGAACGCCAGGAGTTGGAACTCCCCGCGGGGAGGGAGTGACCATCTTCCCCGGTCGGAGAGTCCCCGTCGGGATGCTCCAGCGCGAAGGTTGCCCGCATGGCAGGCGGGCGGGCGCTTTAAGGGGGCGTGGAGCGGGGCGGGTGAAGTGACGGGGGCGGGAGCGGCGGCCATGGCGGCGGTGCTGGCGCGCGGGCTGGTGCGGGGCGCGCTGCGCCCGGCGCAGGTGGGCGCGGGGGGACGCGGGGATGGGGGTACCCCGGGATAAGGAGGACACACCGGGGTGTGCGGGGTAACAGGGGCAACGGAGTGGGTCCGCACCATGCTGGCCATTACTTCCGCCTTCGGGCAAAGTCCGCGGCGGGCATGAGCGCCGGCCCGCGCACCCCTAGGCCACGGCACGGGTCCTCGGAGCAACCGTGGGTATCCACCCCTACCCCGGCCTGCGCCCCCGTGGGCACGGATCTCTGTCAGGCCCGTGGACAGTTCCCTGTTAGCCTAGTGAGCACAGCCCACTGTCCAGGCTGTGGACAGTCCCCTGTCATCACTGTCAGCACAGCCCACTACCAGCCCCCTGGGCATCTGCCCCTCTTACCCCTGTGAGTGTTACCCCCGTGTGCACTTCCCTGTTGCCCCATGTGGTACCCCCTGTCACAGCCAAGCATCACTCCCGTGTGCACCCCACCATCACCCCTGTGGACGCCCCCAAGACCCCTGTATGAATTCCTCCACTTTCCACATGCATCCCCCATCATATCCACCATCACCCCATGCATTAGTCCAATCACCCCCACGTGTATCCTGCATCACCCTCACATGCATCCCTCGCCCATATCCCAGTGTGCACTCCATGTCAGCCCCATGTGCATCCCCCCACGTGATTCCCACCATTACCCCCATTTGCTCCCCTCCATCACCTTGCATGCGTGTTCCCCCACATGCCCCCACCCACCCCCACGGCGGTGTCCTTGTCCTTGTCCCCACGGGCACAGGCTGTAAGCCAGGTATGCCCCTCAGCCCCAGCGGTGTGCGTCGGCGCCTGGCAGGCGGGATGGGGAGGTGGGCAAGGCGCAGCAGGCAGCAGCGGCTGGTGAGGAGGCAGGAGGGCAGCCCACCATCTTCAGCAAGATCATCGACCGCAGCATCCCTGCCACCATTCTCTATGAGGATGACAAGGTAGCTGGGACAGCAGCACCTGTGTCCCCACCGGGGCAGGGGGGCAGAACCCACCAGTGTGGGGCTGACCCTGCTCCCTCTGGTAGTGCCTCGTCTTCCGTGATGTGGCCCCACAAGCCCCCGTGCACTTCCTGGTGATCCCCAAGCGCCCCATCCCCCGGATCAGCCGCGTGGGTCCCCAGGACACTGAGGTGAGTCCAGAGAGGTCCCTGGGACGTTGGTGGTGAGGGTCATACAGTGCTGACCCTGCCACTTCCCCCTCCTTCAGCTGCTGGGGCACTTGATGGTGGTGGCAGCACGCACGGCACAGGCAGAGGGGCTGGCTGATGGCTACCGCCTTGGTGAGTTGATATCCCCTACCATGCTGTGGGGCAGGACCCTCACTGGTGGTCCTGAGGGGCTGGGGACAAAGGGGCTGGCCTGACCCTTGTACCTCTGTACCTTGTACCTCTCCTGACAGTAATCAACGATGGGAAACATGGCGCTCAGTCTGTCTACCACCTGCACCTCCATGTGCTGGGGGGCCGGCAGATGGGCTGGCCCCCTGGCTAATGCCCACTACCAACTTGCTCCTCAATAAAGCATCTCCTTGGTGGTGACTTCAGTGGCTCTGCGTCAGGGTGGCTTTTTTGGGAGCGGAGGTGGCTGGCCTGAGCAGGGCAGGGCTGGCCTCCGTTATCAGAGCAGTAGACTTGGTACCCTGCTTTTTGTAGAGGGTCTGGGCTCCCCACGTACCACCCCCACAGTTGAAGAAGAAGGGTTTTGTGGGGCTGCTCACAGGCAGAAAACTCATCTTGATGGTAGGCTGGGAGAGCAGGCTGGGTGCCACAAGGTTGTCCCCAAGGCGGGGAACGTCCTAGGGGTGTCAGTAGTGCACCACATCCAGGGCTGCCCACCCAGCTTCCCTGCCACCACGCAGCCCGAGCATCCCTGAATGCCCCTGCTCTGCCTCAGGTTGCCCCCCTGCTAGTCGTCCCCGTCCCCTGTCCCCCCCAGGGTTGCCACTAGAGCCCTGTACTGGACGCTGATGTTTCCCTGCTTTTCGAAACCAGTTAATTGCACTAGATTGATCTCAATGCCGTCAGAGCAAGCTTGTTGACTGCATGCGTACTTCTTGTCCACCCCAGACGGGCCTCTCTGGGAGCTCCCAGGAGGATCATAACCCTGAGCAGAGCACAGGGCAGGACAGGCTGTGTGGTGGGTGGACCAGCTGCCCCCTCCATGTACACATAGCCGTGTACTCCCCCGTACTGCAGCCACTGTACTGCTTGTATGTGCACTGCTATGCAAAACTCAACTGCACTGCTCACTCCAGACCCCCCAGCTACCCACCTCCGAGGGAACCTCACTGTATTGCTCACCCGAGACTCCCTCCCTTGGGAGGGAGCACACTGAGGAAAACACATTGTACCCTCTGTACTCCCGACCCCACAACCGTGAAGCACCGAGGGAAACTGCACAAGCCGGAGCCCCCTGTACACAAAGCCCCGCCGGCTTTGAGCATGCACGGCGCTGTTTACAGGCCTTGACCGGGTCTCGGGCCCGCACGTGTCGGTGCCAGCCCCGTGAGGGGAGCACACGCGGGGCTCGGCGCATGCGGCCGCCGCTCCCTGCCGCGTGCCTCCCGCGCCCGCTGCTCCGTGGCCGGGTGCCGTGGCTATATTTAGTGGCAGGGGCCGGTGCTGGCGCGGTGCGCGGCCCACCTGGCACCGCCGACGGGACTGCCTGGGCCCCCGCCAGCGGCCGCGCAGGGGACCGCAGCCCGCCGGGGAGAATGACGGCTCTGTTCATCCCCCGGCTCGGTGGCGCTGGCGGCGGGGGGCCCCCGGGAGCTGTGTGGGGCTGTGGCAGAGCCCAGTCACTTCCCCCACATACACACCCAGCATAGTATGGGGAATGTTTTCGGGGTGTAAATGAGCCTTAAAATTGTTGATACTGCTGCTTCCTGCCTCTGAGGCTCAGCGTGGGCTGGGGCCACTCTTGAACTCAGGACAGCCCTGAGTTCAGCCTTTGGGATATGTACCCCAAAGAGGGTTGGGTGTCCCTGGCAAAGTGGCGACGCTAAAGAGGGGCCAGGGATCCCCAGGAGATCATCCCCCAAGGCTCGTCCAGAGCAGTCCCACAGGGAGTGCTGTACTGGGCACAGGGCATAGGCTGGCACGCGAGGTCAGGCCCAGTCGCCTGCCATCGTGTTTCTTCCTGTGCCAGGTTTATTTTGTCAGTCCCCGAGCAGCGGCAGGGCAGGACAGTGGGCACAGCCCCATGGGGCCGAGGTGGGGGGGTGGGTGGACGGGCCCCAACGGCTGTTTTGGTTCCTCAGCCGGAGAGGATCACAAATGACGCAAGTTCCCAGAAGAGCCGGGCGGGGGGGCTGCGAGGGATGTGTCAGCCGGCGGCAAGAGGCAGCCAGATGTGCTCCAGCAGCTCCAGGGCTGCTGCCCCAAGCTGCTGCTGCCAGATCACAGCCCTACAGGGATGCCCCACAGACCCCCCCAAGGTGGTTTGCCTCACAGTGGGCACACACACCCAGGGTGGCATCGCCAGGCTCCCTGTTCCATAGTGTAATTTGGTGCTGTTGGTGTCCCTTCAGTATCCCTCAGCCACCCATAGCGCCTAGCCACGGGTAAGCCTAGGGTTGTTTGGTGGGGAATCTGGGGATGCTCTGAGGAAGACCACCAAGGGATGCAAGCTGGGGCAGGATCCCCAAGCTGTCACCCCTTCAGCATGAGCTGGTGTAGGGGTACACCTCAGGCACCACCACAGGGCCTGTGGCTGAGCACGGGGGCATGACCAGCAGCATGCAAATCAGAACCCTCACAGCAAGCTGCTAGCCCTGGGAGCACCCTGGCACCAACCCCTTGCCAGGGGCTGCAGGGCTGATGTGGCCCCAGCATGTGGAAGCCATGATATGAGCTTGGGACATGTCTCCCATTTCTCCCTCCTCCCCACATCTGTGCAGCAGACGGGCTTGGAGGAACCCCTGCTTGGCACAGGGCTGAGGGCCCACAGGGAGGAGCGGTCCCCAATGGGGGCCCCCCCGGCCCGCCAAGGCCAGAAGGATGGAGCACATCCCCAGCCAGGAAAAACAGAGGTCCCAGCACGGAGTACACAGTGCCCCGTCGCCACACCCCACAAAGCGCAGGAATAACAGCCCTCTCTCCCGAGCCTGACGCCTGCTATCAAAGGGCCCTTCTTCTGCTCGGCCTCTGCAAGGATGGGGCCAGGGGCCCATCGAGGGCTGGTGGCGAGAGGAGGTTGCTGCTCCATACCAGTGGGCACGGGCTGCACCCAGCCAGGTGCAGAGCACGTCCCGCCCCATCACCCTAGGGCAGTTGGGGGTCCCTGAGGCAAGCGGGCATATTCCAGTGCCAGGCCCAAGCAGTGTGGCGGTCACTTGGGTCAAGCCGTGGGGAGCAGTATGTCCTCAGGAGCCCTGGGCATGTCCCTCCTGCTGCCTCAGTGGGGCTACGCTGGCTCCGCCCAGGTACAGTGCACCCCCAAGAGCTAGCTTTGCCCTAAGTGGTGGCCCCAGGGCACTGGGACAAGACGGCACGGGGTACATGCACCCCAGAGGTGGGGACAGCCTTGATCCTGTAGTGCAGTGCGAGCACCATTGTGTCCCTGCAGCCCAGCGCCCCCATCCCCTGACACTGCCATCCCTCCGCACTGCCGTGCCCCACACAGCCCCGTCCCCCTGTGTCCCTGCTCCCCGTGCCCCACACAGCCCCGTCCCCCTGTGTCCCTGCTCCCCGTGCCCCACACAGCCCCATCCCTCCGTCTCCCTGCTCCCCGTGCCCCACACAACCCCGTTTCCCCTCACCGCACCCCCTCACGCCCACCGCGCCCCGCCCCGCCCACTCCTTAGAGACCACGCCCATTACCCGTTAACTCATCCTCTTGCCCCGTCCAGCTTGGCGCACGGTCACGCCCACTCTGGGTCTCTCCGCCAATGGGAGGCGCGCACGCGCGAGGCTCCATCCCCCGTCTCCATGGAGAGAGGGGCGTTCCGCCGCGCGCACGCGCAATGGAGCCGGGAGGCTGCTGCGCCGGGGGCTGCGGCCCAGGCTGCGGGCAGCGAGACCCCTTGGGGTAACCCCGGCGGGGAGAGCCAGGGCAGGCCCTGTGGAGCTCTAGGGGCCAGGGGGGAATGACAGGATGGTGGGTCCGGTCTGTGGGGAGGTCGCCGCGGGGAGGGGGGCGGGGGGGGGGAAGCGTGTTGCTGCTGGAGGTCAAGGGGAAAGAAGGGAGTTACGGAGGGGGAGACCTCTCGAGATGACAGGCCCAGCAGCAGGCACTGCTTCTGTCCCCCAAAAGGAGAGGAATCCCTTGCCCCAGTGTGAAGGTGACACTGCAGAGGACGTGCTGGTGGGGGCTGGGGACGTGGTTGGCAATGGCGGATGCGCCGCGCTGCCTTTCTTCAGGGTCTGTTCCCACCTGCAGGGGCGCTCTGAAAAGCCATGCGGGTCCCAGATGCCATGGGGAGAGGCCGCCGTTCAGGGTCCAGGGTGATGAGCCCCTGCCTGAGGTGCCCGTGGAGAGGCTCTCCTGCTGCGGGGAGACGTTTACAACCACCACCAAGAGGCTCCAGGAGATGACAGAGATAGCCAAGCCGCCCCAGGAGATAGCAGACACAGATGAGCTGCCTACTGTGGCCCTACCAGTAGTGCCCAGCAGGGTGCCATCCCCAGAGACTGGGAAGGATCCTTCTGGGATCAAGCTGCCTCCCTGGCTTGGAAAGTGGGGGACCAGCCCCGAGGAGGAGTCCCCCACCACACTGCCGGCGCTACCCTCCACTCCACCCACGCTGACAGAGAAGCCCAGCCAGTTGGTGCCCCAGCAGAGCCACATGACCCATGACTGGCAGAAGGAGGTAACTCCGTAAGGGAAAATGCCCCTCAGAGTTGGCCCCATCATGTCCCACATGCTGATCTTGTGAAGCTCCCTGCTCCTGGGCAGACACATCTCTTTAAATAGCCACCCGGACGACCTTGAGCCCAGCAGGATAGAAAAGGGATGAAACTCAATAGCACAAAAGGCACAGGCAGGCACGTGGGGAGTAATAGTAAGGCAGGAGGGGAGCTGGGATCTAGCTGCTGGGAAGCAGGAGCTGTGTGTCACAGCTCGTCACAGTGATGTGGGGATGCCTGCTTGGGCAAGCCAAGCTGGGGCGCATCTGATGGACCAAACTGTGCCATGGGGACTGGGGACTCCATGGGTTTTTAAAGTGCCAAAAGAGCACTTGTCCAGGGGCAGTCTGGGCACCCAGCTGCTTGGGACTGCCATAGAAGGCTGGCTGACCTCCACCAGGCAGGACAGGTCAGCCCTGCCCAAGCGGTGTCCCTGCTCCAGCTTTCCCAGCCTTCTGGCCAGAAAGATGATAACACCTCTTTACAGCTTATGCCTCTAGGACTATCAAAAGCCTAAAAGCCAGGAGCAGACATGGGGAAGTGCAGCATGGGCTCCTGCCTCCTTCCACAGCCCCCACTGTCCATCCCTAGGTACTCGTGGATCCCCTGGACTCTCGGCCACAGAAGGATTTGTGCAGTGAGGACTTACAGCGTGGCTATAATGGACTGCCGATCCACCAGTTTCTCTCCTCACTCACTGACAGCTCCCTCCCAAAGGACTGCCCACCCCTCAGGGCCATGCTGCTGGGGCAAGGTGAGGCTGACCCCAACAAGCTATGTGCACCCCAAAAAGACAGCAGGGTAATCTTAGCTGGGAGACTGATGGCACCTTCTCCTCTGCAGGGCAGCGGAAGGCCACATTGGCATCCATGCTCTACGAGAAATACAGGCAAGCCTGCACTCCCACATGAGACCCACTCTTGGGGCTATGCCCCAGAGGAGGGGACCTGGGGAGGCAGGGATCCCAGAGCTGAGAGGTGTGGGGTCTGCTCTGACTGCAGTAAGGAGACGGAGGAGGAGATCCATCCCCGCCCGAGGCGCATGGAATCTATCTCCACCACACATCATGACTACCGTGCCATGGGTTTCCAGTCCACACCCCAGCCCACCACCCAGGTACAGGCAGTAGGCATCCCCCACCAGCTTTCAGCAGCCTCCAGGGAGACAGCAAGGCTCTTGTCCTTCTGAGCATGCCATCCCCTCCGGCTCACATTTTGCTTCCACTGCAGCGTCACAATTACTTAACGGAGCAGCCAACCAGCTTCTGGCTGGAGCAAGCCCACGGGCAGCCGGTAAGGCCCCCACCAGCCTGTCCTGCCAGTACTCTGGGAGTCTCAGCTGCTGACAGACATCTCTCCAATTCTCTCCTCTCCAGGGTGTCACTGCCCTCTTCGGCAGAAACATTCCCTTCAAGAGGAATGCAGACTTCTCCACTCCCATTACCATGTACTTAGGGCATCCTGAGCCCTTCAACCTCTGTGACCCCTATGACCCCCTGAGCAGACAGCTCCAATCCCACAAGTAATAAAACACAAGGGGACAGAGGTGGTCCCAGCATCCTTGCCTACCCCAAGGCTGTCCTCAAGCTGGATGTTTGGAAGGGGAGCACTGTGTCCCTGGGATCTCTAATCCCATGAGAGCATGAAGCAAAATAGAAAACCCTTCAGCCCTGCTGCAAGTCACTGTTGACCCAAAACACATTGTGGTCCCAAGATTTCCTCCTTAAGCATGGAGGCAGAGCCCCTGGCACAGCCCCATCCCCTGGGACATGTCCCCTCCTGGCGCACGCAGTGGGTGACAGGCAGCCGTTGTTCCAGTCCCCAGGCACAGGTGTGTTCCAGTAAGAGGCGGCAGCGGGGCGGCCAGAGCATGAGCTCAGAGGAACGCACTGCAGCCCTCACGCCAAAGCAAACCCACGGCAGCCCTGCCTTCCCAGCACTGCCCAAGCCCTCAACAGCCGCTGCTGCGACCGCCCAGCACTGGCTCCCCATGCCCACACTCCTGCCCTGTACTGCAGACAGACCCCTGGGATAGGATCTCTTGGGATGTTTCAGGCAGCTGTCGCCAGCCCAGGCTGAGTTCCATGTTGGCGTTCCCCCGGCCTCCCTCCCCACTTGGCATGCTGGGGCAGAGCGAAGTAGAGGCCACAGGACAGATGGATCTGGGGAAGTTTGTATTTCAACAAAATTGTTGCAGCAAGTCCTATATTTACACCTGGAGGAGGGATGGGTATTTACATGACCCGGTGGGGTTATATACAGGGGAAGGGGAGACTGGGGAGGGGGGGAGCTGCGGCATTGAAGCCTGACCTGGCCAAGGAGTCAGTCTTGGCAGGAATCCCCATTTCCCCCCACCCCAGGGAGAGGTTGACATGGGTACAACTTCTGCTGGGGGCCAGGTACTGAAAAGAGACGGCAAAGTGCCCTGCGGGGCAGCCAGGCCCCGGAGAAGCTCAGAGCCAGCTGAGCCACAGGGGAGAGGGCAGGAGTGGCAGACCTCAGAGGTTGGGGGGAATACAAGGTCTCTTGGGCTGGATGGGGGCTGGTTACCCCACTCCAACAGAGGCTGTGGGGAAGGTGGGCTTTGCTGGTGCTGATGGAGGGGAGCAGACGGTGCTGTGGCCGCTGCCCCACCTTGCCCAAGCCCTGCTGAAGCAGGGAGGCTGCAGAGTCAGGTGGATGCAGTGATGGGGGGGTGCCGGTGCATCCTGGGGCACCGGAAAGCACTGGTAGCCTCTTTGAGCAGGGGGCTCTGCCACAGCCACTGGGCTCAAATGACTTAGGGGTCTTTCCTCTCGCCCAGCAGCCAGTATGTCCGCATCTTTCCCTTGCCCTGGAGGCAGAGGTGAGCAAGTTAGACCCTGCCTGCCCCTGCAGCTGCTTCTTGGGTGTCATCCCCAGCACAGAGAGCAACAAGGGGTCCCAGCCCAAACCCATCTCCCCATCACATTTCCTTGTGGTTGGAAAGGCTGGTACCCCAGCAGCATCACTGTGCCCTCACCTTCATTTCTACATCGCCACGCAGCTCCAGCTCAAAGCAGCCGAACTCATCCAGGACTTCTTTGGTGGCAGATGAGACATGGATCTTCAGGGCTGAATAGTACAGAGGAGCAAAAGAGACATGGCTAGGTGCCACGGGAACAGGACACACCTCATGGCTCTAGACTTCAGCTGCCCTGGCTTACCCTGGCCGTTGGATTCCATGCGGGATGCGGTGTTCACTGTGTCCCCGAAGAGGCAGTACCGCGGCATCTTCAGACCCACCACTCCGGCACACACGGGACCTGCAGGCACAGAGGCACTCGGGGATGCGGCAGGGCGGGCAGGTGGGTGGGCAAGCACCCCCCAGATGGCCAGCATGGGGGCTCACCGGTGTGTATGCCAATACGTAGGTGGAGCTGGTCGTTGGGACGGTGACGGATCTTGAAGGTTTTGACAGCCTCGAGCAGGGCCAGGGCCATACGGACAATCTCACGGGCATGCAGCTTCCCATTGCGCACCGGCAGCCCCGAGACCACCATGTAGGCATCCCCGATGGTCTCCACCTGTGGGGGCAGGGGGGGCAGGTACAACCTGGACTCCTTGCTGCCTGCCTCACTCTGGGGAGCTGTGCTTGCTCACCACACCACTCACCTTGTAGACGTCAAAATTGTCGATAATGGCATCAAAGCAAGTGTAGAGGTCATTCAGCAGCATCACGACCTGGATGGAACAAGGGTGTGTGTGCATTTGGGAGAGGACATGTCCCCTCAACCCCAGGGACGGCACTGCCAGGGTGTGAGACTTCCACCAGCCCTACAGAGGTGCTGCCCCCCCCAGGTTCTCTCACCTGCATGGGAGTACTCTCTGCCGAGAGGGCAGTGAAGCCCACGATGTCACTGAAGTAGATGGTGACACTGTCGAAAGCCTCAGCCCTCACTGTCTCTCCACGCTTCAGCTGCTCTGCCACAGAACTGGCAAGGATAGTGGTGAGCTCCACCCCAAAGCCACTGTTCCCCCTGCGACCCTTGCCCCACACCAGCATGGAAAGCTAGCAAGGGACCCCATACTTGCACAGGAGCAGGTGCAAGCTGAACCCATGCCAACCCTCAGACCCACACACCCCCTTGTGTCCCCCTCTCACTGGGGCAAAATCTGGTAGAGGAGGTTCTCTGCCTTGCGCTTCTCCTCCAGGTAGGCCTGTGTCCTCTCTTCCACCAACTTCTCCAGGTTGTTGGCATACTGTTCCATACGTGACAGCAGGTTGTCGAGGATGCTGGTGCTTCCCTCCCTGGCGGGGTGCAGTCAGTTGGCACTGTGGGAAGAGGTGCCCCCCAACCACCACCCCCACGGCTGTCCCCGCTTCTACCCAGGGCCACCATCCCCATGTGCCAACCACCTACTTGTTGAATCTACGGATGAAGATCTTGATCTGACTGAAGTCAGGGCGCTCGGCCGGCTCCTGTGCCCAGCAGCGTTCCATCAGCACTGCCAGCTCTTCGCTGTGCACCCCGATGTCGATGGAGGGGCGGAAGAAGGGCTTCTGGCTGTTACGCACCTTCTGCACAATCTCTGCCGGTGTGTGGCCAACAGTGAGCACCAGACTTCCATGGTGGGGCCGGAGCTCCACACATGTGCTCTCCATCCTCACCTTTAGGGCTCAGGTCCATGCCCTCAATGTAGAAGGGGCCATTGCGCAAAGCAACCTCCTGCACGATGATGCCGAAGCTGTAGACATCAGCTTTCTGCATGCCTGGGGTGGGCAGGTGTCCCTTCTGCAGCAGCTCTGGGGCTGTCCACAGCTTCTCTGGTGGGACAAAGAAATGGAGCAGTGAGACAGAGCTACCTCATTCTCCTGGTCCTCCCAGATAGGCACTCACTGGCATAGAGTGCATGTGTGTCCTCATTGTCGCTGGGTGAGCGGAAGCTGGCCAGACCATAGTCAGTGATCTTCAGCACGAAGCGGCTGTCCACCACGCAGTTGGATGACTTGAGGCTGCCATGATGGCCAATGATGCTGTTGTGCAGGAAGGCCATTCCCTGGAACAGATGGACACAGTGAAGCTCATATCTCTCAAGCATCTCTCCCCATCCCCTCACACCCCTCAGTTGGATACCTTGACAATGTCGTTGATGAGGGAGTAGCGAAACATCCAGTCCAGGTTGATGCTCTCGTTCTCCAGGACATCCTGCAGTAGCACATTGAGTGGACCCCACCAAGTACCCAGGTCATGGTGATGGCAGCCTCACCAAATGCCCAGTTCGGGGGGTCTGCAGCACCCACCCCCACCCCCATGACACTGGCCTCTAACACCTGCTTGGACAGCTCAGCTGTGAGCACCATTGGGTGGGCTCAGGTGGCCACCAGCATCCACAGCCCTGTCCACAACACGCAGCCCAGCTGGGTCACCAGGAATGTCTAAGTGTCACCTGCAGTGTCCCCAAGCCCTGCTACCTGCAAACTGCCCCGTGGGCAGTACTCGGTGATGATGCAGATGTTGGGGGGGTCGATGCACGCCCCGATGAAGCGGGTCAGGTGGTTGAACTGTATGTCTCGCATCTGCAGGTGGAAGTGGACCCAAGATAGTCTTGAGGTCAAAGGGCATGAGCTGCTGCCCCTGCTACCCTCCCACATGCCCAGGACCAATCCCTGCACTCCCAAGCAGGTTGCCCACCCTAGCCCAGACCCCAAACCTACATGCTTTAGCTCAAAGAGCACCTGCCGCGTCAACTCGATGCGCTTTTTGTTGATGTGCTTAATGGCCACGACATTGCCCTGGGTTGTTTGGGAAGGGGAAAAAGTCAATGTCCACTGGATGAATTTGTGAAGGGGAGCAAAGTGCCAACACCCTGCAGGATGGGGGTGCAGCCAAGTGGGAGCACAACAGAGCTGGGGCATTTCAGGGGGAGGGCTCAGCTCCTTGCCTGCTGCACTGACCTTGAAGTGGCCGGTGTTGGCGAAGATCTGGTACTTGCCATGGGCGGTCATCAGGGAGCCATAGCTGGAGCCACGCTGTGGGAAGGAGGGGATTAGGGAGAGGAACCCTGGGATAGAGGGATGACCTGCACCAATGGAGCAGGGCAGGGACATCCAAGGTGTGCAGGGGATGGTGCAGGATGGTCTCTAAGGGTCAGGAGAAGCGCTGCATGCTCTGTAGGAAAGGAGAAGGCTCCAGGATGAGGCACTGCACAGAATGTAGGACATGGACAAGGTATGTCTGTAGGGGATGGAGGGCAGCATAGGGGCTTCATGAAGTACAGTGCTACACAGAGGATTCAGGGCTGTGTAGAGGAAGGACCTACTTGTGGCTCTGCTGGGGATGGAAAGTCATGCCAGGGATGGATGGAATAAGTCTCTATAGGGAATGGAGAGCTATAAAAGGATGAAGGGTTGTGTTGAGGAGAGATTCAGTGGGGCTATGGTTCTGTAGGAAAGAGAGGATCACAAAAGGGAACAACAGGGAGTGGTATCATGAAGGGAAGGAGGGAGGGCAGCACAGGGGCAGGTTGGTGCCTCAGGGATGGCTCCTCTCACCAGGGACAAGGTGAGCCGGCTGCCCGCTGCCTTGTGGTACCGCTCGGGACTTCCAAACTGCAGCTCATCCCAGCGGATCCTCCAGAGCATGCTGGCAAGCTCCTTCTCCAGCATCAGCTTCCTGGGGGACACATAAGGAGTCAGGCCCCCATCCCCTCTGCCCTGCCTGCCCGCCCACCTATCAGACAGAGGTTCCCCCAGTCCTGACCTGAAGATGAGGAAGCTGGAGATGCCAAACATGACAAAGGTGAGGCCAGTGCCCAAAGCCACAATGGCCAGCATAGAGAGGGGGGCTGCAGGCAGGAGAGGATATGTCAGGGTGGCCCAGGTGGCTATGACAGCCAGACTGACATGCACCCGTATGAAAGCTTGCTGGGGTCCAAATGATGTGGGGACCCAGGACACTCACTTTTATCACAGGAGGGGTCATCCACATCAAAGACACAGGGAGGGTTGTCCAAGGGGGGAGCCCCCTTCACCCAGGGGATGGGTCGTCCCAGCCAGTGGATTTGCTTCTCCACACCCGAGTAGTGTCCCACCACCTAAGGCAGGCAGAGAGAGATGAGGCCACACCCAGACCCCACCATCCCATCCCCCAACCCCAGCCAGGAGGAACCTCTCCCTACCTCATACTGCCCAGTCTTGGGGTCGCTCATGGCCCATAGGTTGAAGTCAGTGTCCCGGTCATTGTTGCTGTCCATGCTCACAAGCCCTGTGACACCTGTTGGAAAATTAAGATGCAGGTGGGATGGGCACTGAGTTCCACCAACCCCACAGCACCCACAACCCACTGCCCCCATCCCAGTGTTACCCTGGAACTTGCGGTCCCGCATCTTCTCGATGATGTGGGTGGCGTTTTTCTTGGAGCCACCCTCTCGCAGAGTCTCATTCAGCACCATGGCGTACAGCAGCATCCCATCATAGAAACACCCCGCCACCAGGTTCATCTGCCAGGGGGAATCTGAGCACACCCACAGCCACACACACAGGAGCATCCCAGAACCTTCACAGCAGCACCACACACCCACCCGCCACCCCACAACCACTCTGGGGCCAACATGCACCCTGCAGGGATGGCAGTGCCTGTGGCTGTTCCCACCAGATATGATCCCTCTGGGACTGTCTGTGGCTGTGCCCCACCCTCTGCATCCTGGTGAGTTGCCTCAGACCCGTGTGAAGGGACCCCACCACCCCAGCATACAGGTGGACTCACTCACCAGGGAGTAGTTGAGCTGCACGCCAAATTTCTGCTTGGCTCGCAGAATGAGCTGGGTTTGGAAATGCTGGTACTCAGGGTTTTGGGGCTCATAGTAGGTGATCACCAGCACCATCTGCAACCGAGCACAGCACCCTGGTTCACACACTGGGGCCAGGCTGGGGAGGTTTCTGTCCTCAGGCAGGTGGGCACAGCTCACCTGGAAAGCCTCACGCAGTCCTGAGTCCTGGCCTGGGCTCTCCTGCCAGGGCTTGAAGGGGTCACGAGCAGAGTCACCCCGCAGGCTCTCCCCGAAGACATCCAGGTAGAAGAAGACGTAGTCACCGTTGGTGAGGTTCTCCTGTTGCGCCAGCTGCATGATCTGCCGCAGCATCTCTGGTGGCCCACAGAGATACACCACTGCCAGAGAGAGGCAGGGGCTTCAGCGGGGCAGGGACCCCCCACTGCACCCCAGGCACACAGCCAGGGATGGGGTAGGAGGGGCAGAGCAGCCCCGGGAGCACCGGGAGGCTGCAGGGGGCAATGGAGCAGGCACATGGGGCAGTACTTGGCTCACCACCTCCCTGCAACCCATGGCCAGACCCACAGCCTCTGCTGGCACAGACCCACTCCTGCCCCATCAATCACCTCAGACTGAAGGAGGACAGGAGAACAGGGAAAAACTTGCTGGAAATCATGATGTGGATGCCCCAGGCACAGACCCCTCACACCCTGATCCAGCAAAAGCCAGCCAGAGGATGTCTCCGCCCTGCATCAGCTTCCGGGCTGCTCCATGCCAGCCCTAGCCACGGAATCAGGAGGGCTGGGAGAGGCACTGGAGCCGTGCGCCGGAGGCCCCTGGGGAACCCGGGCTGTGGAATGGGACAAACCCATGTTTGGGTTCGTGGCCGGCTGTCTGTGCGGCAGGAATGCGCAGGTTCCCAGATTCCAGCACCTTCGGCGGCCGCTAATTGGAAACAGAGAATCTCGCCGGCGTGACCCACACGGCAAGGGGGTGCCCGGGCCCCGTCAGGACGCCCCGCCTGCCCCCACCCTCTGCCGGGCGCTCGGTCAGCCCCCATGGGATGCCCACCCAAGGGCTGTGTGGGGCCGGCGCACCGCTGGCACAGGGCATCACAGACTGAAGGGATGGGCGCCTGAAAGTGTCCGAACCCCCCGAGCAGGGGCCCTCCGTGCCCTTGCTGAGGATCCTGACACTGCCTCCTCCCTCCCCCCGGAAAACCAGGGCCCCCGCTCCAGCCAGTCTGGCTGGGAACCCGGGATTGAGCAACGGAGGAGGCGGCTGCAGCGGGTGCTGGAGGAATGTCACGCTTGGGCGCTGGCCCCGACACACAGCTCCTCTGCATGGGGCCCAGCACCCCGGCTGGACCCGGGGAGAGGCGGCGATGGGGACAGCAAGGAAGGGCCGCACTCCGGGAAGGGGTCTCTGCTGCTGGAAGGCACCGAGCCACGCAGGCACCCAGCCAAGTGGGCAGCAGGGCTGGCAGCGTCACCCACGGGGGCAGTGAGGAAGCCCCCAGGTGGGAGAAGAGACCCAGCACAGCCACCTTAGGCACGGGGAATCCACAGCACTGTGGGGAGCTGCTCCTGGGCACGGGGGAGGGAGAAATAGCAGCACCGTGGGCTGTGTGTGAGCAACAGCCTGCTTCAGGGTTTGAAATGGTTCCCTCTGATTGCTGCAAATTCTTCAAATAAACACTCTTGGCTTCTCCACTTTGCTAGTCCTGCATCAAGAAATGTCTCCAGATTTCTCATCCAGGGTGGACAGCTCAGCACCTCCCCAACACCCAGAGCCTGAGGGCTCCCCCCAGGGACTAGATGGGACCCTCTCCATCCCACTGCAGGCACCAAGAAAAGGGAGCCACAGGGGCTAGGGAGCCACAACAGCTGGTGGCAGATGGTGGGACACTGCAGGCAGCCAGCCCCTGCGGCGGCAGCAAAAGCCTCCCTGGTCAAAGGCCACCAAGCAAGGGGATGGACGGCGCCTAGATGGCTCCCTGGGGACAGGCTGCATGAGCTGTGCAGAAGGAAGGGTCAATGCTTGGGGCTCTCCCTGAGGCAGGCAGCTGCCTCCAGCTGGCAGCTTTCTGCACGGCCAGCAGCGCCTTAGGGGGCTAAGGCACCCCCAGGGGCCGGCAAATGGCCAAAGGCAGCCTCAGCATCACCCAGGACAAGGGGAATGAAGTTCTGCAAGGCTGGAGTGTATCCAGACCCTGACATTTATTTAGGGGGTGTCTCTGGCATAGGGGCAGAGTACCAGGGAAGGGGCAAGACCATGAGCATGCAGGTGAGGTGGCAGAATGCTGCTTGGCCCCTGAATGATGGAAGACAACCCTGAAATGAGGGCAAATCCCAGGTTCAGGCAGAAAATCCTAGTTTCAAGCAGTTCCACCAGCACAGGGCACTGCAGCGCAGAGACTATGGCCCTGGCCCAGGGGGAGTGTGGGGGTGAAGACCAAATGCACTCCCCTCCAGCAGCACCACCCAGCCATCTCCCCAGGCAGGGCACCTGGGCTTTTTGCAGGCAGATGCTCCAGTAATTCTCTCAACCACAGCTCTAATTATATCAGCGCTTTTGCAAATGGCAGGAGAGACGTGGGCCCCTGCACGTCTCCCAGGCACCGGTGAGAGGGGCAATCCCACCCCGCCTCGTGCCCATTCATTAGACCTGTGAATGTCAAGAACAGCAGTGCTAGGGATGCACAGAGGGGTAGGGAAGTGGCTTTCTCTAGGAAACATTCACCAAACTCCTGCCCATGACTTGGGAGAAGGAAGGTGATGCCAAGAGGGATGATAGATGGTGTTATTGCAGGTCATGGACATGAATGCAGCTGAAGACCCTGCTTCTATCTCCCTGCCATTCCATGCAGGAGTCCCAACCCCTGGAACAGCCCTGCCAGTCTCCATTCCCAGTCCCACACACCTGGGCTAGGAAAGGATGTACAACCAGCTCTGCAGCCCTGAGCACCCACCTCTGTGGGGCTAAGCACTCAGCCCCACTCAGCCCCACACTCTGGCACCATCTCTGAGCCAGAGAGGCCCAGACCCTCTCAACATCCCTGCCCATGGCAGGGGAATGGAACTAAATGATCTTTAATGTCCCTTTCAACCCAAGCCTTTCCATGTTTCTGTGTTACTATGACCCCAGCTTAGAAAGCCCTCAGGTCTCTGCCCATGCCTGGCCTTCTCCCCCAGCAGCCATGACCCCCATGCCTGCACCAGGAGGGATTGATTCCCATTGGAGTGATTTACAGCGCCAAGATGGAAACGTTGACGAGAATCACTGTTTTCAGCCCTTCTCCCTGCAGAGCCCTTTGCCCTCATCCCATAGTAAGCTTCAAACCCCATGGCTGGTGATGGCACAGGCAAGAGCTCCCATCCCAGTGGGGCAGCCATGGGATGCTCACTCCATGGACTCAGCCTCACTGGTCTCAATCCTGATGGGAACCCAGTCCAGTAACCCAAAGCACCTCCCCCTGTGGCCTGGTCCTGCCCAGCCTTGGACACAAGTCCTGCTGGCCCATCTGGCTCCACTTATCTGGGCTAGATGTCCTTCCTAATGACACAGCATCTCAGAATCCATTAAGAAGCATTGCAGAGTGGCTGACTCCAGGATTGATACACCCTGCTCATCAATAATGAAAGAGCATCAGGCTGCCCTTGCTCTCCAGCTGCCTCAGTAAGCCCCTCCATTTCCTCCCGCTCCCAATATAGCTGCTCTCCTGGGGCACTCGCAAGGCACCAAATTGATTTATCCCTCCATCATCAGGGTGGGGCAATCACAGCCCAGTCCTGGGGGTGCAGCAGGGACAAGACACAGCCCGGGGTGCTCAGCTGCCACTCTGGGAGGCTCTGCCTGAGCACCGCACAGCCACCTGGTTATGTTGGCATCATGGTTCTCTAGGTATGTAACCACAGCTGATGCTGCCCTCCAGAGAGCCACATCGCCTCCATCACCTTCAGCCTCCAAGGACATGCCTGGGTCACCCTGATCCTGCTAACACAGAGGGTGAGGTGGTCCCACAGGGTGCCCCTCACAGCCCCAAGAGCTGGGGGTCTGCCCCAGCTCTTGCTGGCAAAGGTTGACTGGACTGGGGGCTTGGGAGGGAGACACTATGCCCCCTCCTCCTGCAGCATCTTGGCCACTCCACTGACACAGAGTACGGTCTGGGAAGGGGCTCAGGTTCTGTCTTGTCCCCTGTGAACTCACCTCTTGTGCAGATCCTGCTGGTCCTCCAGCCCCACTGTGACAAAATGTGCCCAATCCTTACTGCACCCCACACAGAGCCCATTTTGCCCACCCCTCCCTGTGTCCCACATGGGTCCCACTGTGCCTCCAGCCCCTTCTTGTGCTCCACAGGGGACCCACTCTTCCTTTGCCATGCCCCCCTTGCCATGCCCTACCATAGGTGTCACTCTGTCCACTCCCTATTGAGTCCCACCAGATCCTTGTTCCCTTGCCATGCCTCACACGGGCACCATTTTACTCTCGACCCCTCACAAGTCCTACTGTGTCCTCAGACCCTCACGGTGCCCCACAAAGGTGCCACTGTCTCCCTGGACTGTTGCTGTACCCCACACGATCATGCTCTGTTCCTATCCTCTTTCTGTGCCCCACATGTTTTCTCACTGCCCTCTCTGACACTTGCTGTGCTCTATGTGGATCTCTATTGCCCCTTAATCCCTTGGTGTGCCCCAAACAGGTCCCACTGACACCCCTGGTCCCTTTTTGTGCCACACATGCATCCCACCGTATTCCTAGTCCTTTGCTGTGTCCTGCAGCAGTCCTGCTGGATCCCCATCCCCTCTCTGTGCCCCAGATGTGTCATGCTGCTCCCTTAACCCCTTGCTGTACCCTACATGTCATCCACGGTCCCCCAGTCCCCTTGCTGCACCCCATCCTTCCCCCTGCTGTGCCCCAGACGGGTCCAATGCCCCCCACCGTCCCCCCCCACAGATCCTATCTCATCCTCAGCCCCTTGCTGTGCCCCGCGGAGGATTTTGCCTCCCCCCCTCGAAGCCCTACGCAGATCTCCCGAGGGGAGCCCCCTCCGCTCTCCCTTCCTCCTCCCACTCCCACACTGCCGCCCCCGCTCCGCGGGCGCTCAGCCCGCTCCCGCCCGTGGTCACGGTGTCCCCCCCCGTACCCCACGCCGCGCCACCCCACGCACCGCGCCCGTTGGCTTTGATGAAGTGGACGGCGGTGTCGGGGCCGCCCTCCTCGGGGGAGTAGATGTGGACGGTGACAGTGAGGTTGTTGCCATCCTGCAGCTCCTGGTAGACACCCTCGACGGTGAAGTAGTAGGGTCGGTCGTCGGTCTTGCGGTCCACGTAGAGGAGCACGGCGCGGGCGCTCCAGTTGAAGTGCGCGTGGAGGTGGGAGACGAAGGCGCCCAGTTTGGGTGCTGAGGGCCCAGTGCGCACCGTCGTGCTGTAGTGCTCCCGTTTGCGGCTGAAACCCGCGGCCACCGCCCCGCCGGTGATGAGGGGCAGCCGCCAGTGAGAGGCGAAGCGCCCCACGGACGCGGCGGGATATACGCAGCCCGGCCCGAACAGCACGTCGGGGTCGTGGTAGAGCTTCAGGTCCACGGCGTTGAGCGGTGCCACGTACTCGGAGCAGGCGCCCTCCAGCTCCGAGCTCATGAACTCGACGCGCACCGAGAAGGGCCGCGGCAGCAGCGGCGGCTCGCCCCGCTCCAGCGCTTCCAGCGCCAGGCTGAGCGCCGGACCCACGCGCGGCCAAGCCCACGCGTAGCTCACGTTGCGCTCCGGCAGCACCACCGCCACCGTCAAGTTGGCAGGCGCCCCGTCGGGGGTCGCCGCCCGCCGCCCCGCGCCCGTCGGTACCGGCAGTAGCAGCAGCGCCAGCAGCGGCAGCGGCAGCGGCGGAGCCATGGGCCGCGCTGGCTCCTCCGCCCCGGCCGCCGCCCGCCGCTCCGGCGCCCCCGCCGCGCCCCCGCCCCGCCGACCGCCACCGACCGCCCTCCCCCGGGGGGGCGGCGCCGCCGGTCCCCGCCCGGCCGGACGGGCACAGGGATGGGCGGCACCGCGACGGGGCGGGGGGCGGTGTCCCCGGAGAGGGGGGGCCAGGGGTGGGGCTAGCGGGGAGGGGGGCGCTGGTTGGGGTGGTGGGGGGATGGCGGGGCGTTCGGCCTCTCTGGCTTCCAGGCTGGCGAAATGCTATGCGATCCCCAGCGGGACTTAGAGACCGCGGCCCCCATGTCCGGCGGCCCCTAGAAGGCAGGGACTGAGGGAGGGGGTGCCCGTGTTTTAGGGGGTCCGGGAGGGGAGGTAGGGAGGGGCATCCGCGTTCGGGGTGTCCCCAGTGGGTGGAGGAGCTAGGGAGGTGTGCTTTGGTTCTGGTGAGGTGCAGTGAGGGGGAATCGGAGAAGAGGGCATCGGTTTGGGGCAGGCAACTGGGGTGCTCGGCTTCTGGTGGAGGGGTTGGCGGGGGCTCGGGGGTCCCATCTGGGGATTAAGGGAGGGAAGTCCCCAGAGCCGGCGGCTCCCAGAGGGCAGGGATTGAAGAGGGGTTACGTGGGATCTAGGGTCGTGAGGGGAATCGGGGAAGGAGCATTAGGGTTTGGAGTGTCCCCACTGGGTGGGGGCTTGAGAAAGACGTACTTGGCTTTGGGGAGCTGCAGTGAGAGAGCATCCAGGTTCTAGGGTACCCCAATGACTAGGGACTGGGGAGGGGATGTTTCACGCTGGAGGTCCCCAGGGTTTGGGGAAGTCAGTGGGGTGCGGGGGATGTGCTTGATGGGGCAAAGGGGTACCCTGAGGAGGGGTGTGAGGATGTGAAGGGATACATGGCTGTGGGGTACAGCCAGCTGGAAGGGGAGGGAATGTCCTGGGTGTGAGTGTCCTCACAAGGGATTTTTGGTGGTCTTAAATTGTCGGATAAAGGAGGAATCAGGCTCTGAGGAGGGGCTGCCCGGGGTCTGGCTGCCTCTCTTGTGGGGGCTTACAGTGCTTTGGCCGTGGGTATCTCCTCTGCGGGAAGGGTAGGAGGTTGGAGATGTCCTCAGAGATTTGGGATGCAGGGAGGCACCTGGGGAGTTGGACCCTGAGAACTGGGATGCCCTGGGAAACCAGACGTCCCCGAGACCCAGTGTGTTTGCCCAGCAGTGGAGGGTGGACTGGAACCCGTGCTGCAGGGACCTGGCCGGCAGGAGCCCTGACGGGGCAGGGGGAGCTGAGGGCAGAGGACGGCAGGGGGCTGGATGCCACGGGCATGTCACCGCAGCTGTCACTGCAGCTTTTCGGGCTTCATCCCCTGTGCTGTGGGACACAGGCCTGTGGGCTGGTGGGTAGGAGGGTGGACGCATACGAGTGGAGCACAGGGGAGCGCTCGGGGTGCAATGAGCCTTACACAAGTCCCTACGGCGCCGTGGGGCTGGGATGATGGGGGCAGAGCGGGGCTGCCGGTCCTCCCGGGGATTTGGGAAGGACCTAAGGGGATGTCACGGGCTGTTATGGGCTGCCATGGGGGGCCGCCCAGCCAGGGGGACACAGAGGTGCCGTGCGTTTGTTTGCAGGGCGCTTCGGTGGGGCAAGGGGGGCTCGGCGGAGGCAGCATGCCTGCCGTGCATTCCTGGCATTCCCAGCCTGCTGCCTGCTCCCAACGGGCGCGGATGGGGGCGTGATAGAGACTGGAGGGGGGTGTTGGGGGTGGTGCCAGCCCCTTCCCCACGGCTCAGAGCTGTGTGGGGCGAGATGCTTGTGTGTGGGAGCACGGGGGAGCGCACTGGCTGCACGGTGGCCTCGCAGGTCTTGCCGGTGCCACTGGCCCTTCAAGGTCCTGTGTGGTTAAGATGTGTGAGGGATGCTGCGCTGAGCGGCTGTCAGGGTGTCGCTGTCCCCTCCGGGATTTTGGGGCAGGCCACCAGAGCAGAGCAGTACCGTGGGCATAGCACCACAGAGTGCCCCGGCATGGGTGCTTCCACCTCTGGGGTTGCCGGGAATCACAGTCCCTGTCGCTGTCGCTACCATTCACACTGCAGGTGTCGCCATCAACAGAGATGATCGTGGGGTCACAGAGCTCGGCTTCCCCAGCTCGGCACAACCCGAGACGAAGAGATTGCATTGCCGGCTATAAATATCTCGGTCCGGTGTGGTACGGAGCTGGCAGCGGAGCCTGAGCCGAAGGACAGTGAAATCCAACCGACAGCAATTACATCCAGAAATGAGAAGCTGGAAAGATCTGGAAGGGCTTCCCCATGGAATGTGGGGCTGGACACGGTGGGGTGATGGTGGACCCACTGGAGAGCACAGTGTCAGCGAAATCACCCCTGCTCACGGGGCACAGATGGTGGCACACCGTGTACCCTGCAGGTGCCCCCAGAGCAGCCCTGTGGCTCCTGTCCTGAGGCACAGGCCGCGGGCAAAGGGGACACGGAGGGGCTGACAACGGCCTGAGTAGGCTAAACCTCCGCAGCGACCTCTCCGGGAGGTGGTGCTGCTCCCGCAGGACCTGCGGCAGGCGGGATGCCGCCAGCGGAGGAACGATTCTAGTAAAACGAAATAGAGATATGGGGGAGAAAAGCAGACGGAGTGGAGGGGACCAGGGAGAAGCCGGTGGGAATTCGCTTATGGAGCGATGGGATGCGTGAGATGCCGGTGACGGGGAATGTGGGTGCGGCGGCACCCCGGGTGTGCGCGTGTGAGCCACCAGAGGGGGCCAGGCCACCACCGCGGGGACAGCGCGGGGACAGCGCACCGACACAGCATCGACACCGCACACGGATCATACACACCCCATACACACACCCCACACCCCACACACACCGCATTCACACACCCCACACACACCATACACACCCCACACACACCGCATTCACACACCCCACACACACCATACACACACCATACACACCCCATACTCACACCATACTCACACCATACACACCCTACACACTATACACACGCTACACACACCCCATACACACACTATACACACCCCATACACACACCCCACACACCATACACACACCATACACACCCCATACGCACACCCATACACACCCCATACGCACACCATGCACACCCTATGCACACACCCCATAAATACCCCATACACACACCATGCACACACCATGCACACCCCATGCACACCCCATGTACACACCATGCACAGCAAACACACACCATGCACACCCCATACACACAGACTTACCATACCTTAGGTTTTTTTCTATCTCCGTGGCCCATTCCCTGTCCTATGGTTTCACACTGAGTTTTACTGGCATCCCACACCTTGGGATGACACTCGTCCCTTGCGCTGGGCTGCACCCAGCACCCTGCTCCTGGTGGCCTGCAGTGGTGCATGGCTATCCGTGGTGCTCCATGGTGGCACACAGTGGTGATGCATCCCCCCTTCTCCAGGCTGCACTGCCATCTGAGAAATGCTCCTTAGGCCTGAGCCTTGAAAAACAGCGCCTGGTCTCGGCTCTTCTTCAGCTTATCAGAAATGCTCCCTTCTTCCAGGAACTGCCGCTGTCTCATAGAGCTCCTGGGTTTTTCATGAGCAGTGTCGGCAACTGTTTTTCTTCCTTGAACCAACGTCACTCTTCTCAGATATCCAAAGAAAGTGCAGGCTGAAACTGTGGCAAGGATGAGACACTGTTATAACTAAAGCCCACTCTCTTGCCACCCGTAAACAGTGGTCCAAAATGAGACCCCCTGAGCTGCCCTGGACCACAGCAGGTTGCGGCCAGCACTTCCCTCTGAGTGGGGCCTCCCAGAGCCAGCAAACTCAAGTCTGCTGTACTTGAGGATCACTGAACGATGATGGATCCTGGGCTGATACCCTTGCTCCATGAGGCTCAGCCCTTTGCCGGTTGAAGGGATGCAAAGGCATCCAAAGTGAGCATTTCACTGACCTCTGAGGGGAATTTTTCACAGGTACCTCGCTTGCACTGTTCTGTCTCTGTGCATGCCCCTATGCATAGGCTGTAGCAAATCTGGGAGAAATGCTGCTCTCTTAGGTGTTTAAGTACCTCAGATCTAAGTAACTTGGGCCTGTAAGTAAGGTTAAGTCATAAATTATAAGCTAAGTTAAAGGCTGCTAAAATGTTGCTCTTTTGCTAAATTGTTAAGTTTAAGTTACATAGGTTAGATGCTGTTAAGTGTTATTCCTCTGTTAAATTGTTAAGTTACAAGTTAAGTAGTGTTAAGTGTGAAAGCTTTTAGGGCATATTCTTTTTTATCCTTGCCCTCACTGGCCTTTTGTCACACCACCTAAACATACACACACATATGCACAAACACAGCCCTAGATGGTTCTTGGTTCATGTCTGTTTTGATTGCCTGGATTTTGTTTGTTATTCCTTTTTTTCTCCTCAATGTGCCTTAACTGTCCAGTAAATGAATCTTGCCAATGAACTTTGTTCTGCTGCCACTTAATATCAAATTTGGTTTTCGCTGATACCCTTGCCAGTGATTTCAAACACACATTCCTGACACACCTGCTGGTCCTAGGACTGCACCAGATCATGATGGGCACTGAGGGCACAGCTATACTTGTCTGCCCTAGGGGGCTCATGACCCTGAGGTTCCAGTCTTCTTTTCCATGTTCCCCTGGCAAGCATAACCAAGGCCCTGGTCCCCAGAGATGACAATTGTTTTTCCACCTCCTGGCGTGCAGCAGCACAAGGCCATGGGCCTTGCCAAGCTCCTTCACCTCCATGCTGAAAGTGGAGCCAGAAACCTGCCAGCCTCAGGAGGTGACTGTAAAGAGCATGGCAGGCACCACAAGTGAGTGCCAGCAGCACGGTCGTCACTGCCAGGGCCAGGAGGAGCCGTGCAGACACTGCTGTGCCAGGGCACAAACTGCGCTGGATCACGGCAAGGGCTGGCAGGGATGGCAGCAGCCCCTTCCTGCTGGAAGCTGTGTGGAAAGAGGGCAGGGATGGAGAAGGCACCGCCGAGGACTCAACAGTTCTACTCGAGTGTGGGTCAGGCTTCTGCTGGGGTCTCTATTGCCAGTGCTCACATTGCCACCCCATCCCAAATGGGAGGGTAACACCTTCAGAAGGTCAGAGAGGCTTTGACCAGGTGGGCACAAACTACCCAGGAGTGGTGCAGATATATGGGGTGACCTTTTCACATATGGGCCTCCTGTGCTGCAGGAAGCTGCTGTCCAGGGAGTCTGAAGGGCTCCTTGTTCAGTCTTGAAGTTTGTGTGCCAGTAATGGAAAAAATAGAGCAAAGGCAAATATTTTAAAGGGAAAATTGTGGATGAATGTGGCAGCTGTGTCACCTCCCTGGTTCAGGACAAGGGTTGTCACTGTGTATCCATGGGGAGAGTCCATAGAAGCCACACCTCTCTGTGCCCCAGACCCATGGTGGGACCCTAGGAGTGTCCTTTCAGGGCACCAGGACAGGAAGTGTCACCCATGAACCCCTTCAGGTGGGTGCTGCCTGTGCCAAGCCAGAGACAGCTCCCACAGTGGCTTTCCCCTCCAACTTCTCTGGCACCCCCAGGCTGAGTATGTAGGGTCTCGGTCCCATACCTGGGTAATCTCTTCCACCGTGAAGCCACCAGCCATTCATGGCTTTTCCTGTAGAATGTCCCTAGAGCAGGGTATCACTGCAGTATGGCCCTGTGGGTGGCAGTAAAACAGCCAATGCACTGTGCAGGGGGATCCCTCTTTCGGATACCACAGTGAGGCCAGAGATCTGCAGGGTTGACCTGGGACACAGAAAGCCTCAGAGTCTGCTGGGGCTCTCCCCACCCCTGCATCACAATGAAGCAATGTGCCCAGGACCAGTCTGGGAGTCCCCTGTGGATCCTCATTATGTTCCAGGCCATTTATATGCTGAGGTCAGCGCTGGTGGCATGACACTGCCACAGCAAAGTCTCCTCAAAATGAGGGGCTTGGACCATTGACCTCCCCAGCAAGTCCTCAGGCCAACAAGTGCCTGGCATTTTTTGGCTGGTGCAGTTTCTGCGTGGCCTAGGAATGATCTCCTAGGGTTATTTCTGACTCACAGGACAGGAAACATTTCGGGGTTTAAGCCAAGCTGAATAATATGCTCATTTCCTTGTGCCGACTACAAAGCACCTGCTCCAGGGGATTTATGGAGTGCCGGCCTCTCGCAGTTACTGTGTGGCTGCCTGCCCGGATGTTTTTATTTTCCTGGTATGGCCAGCAAGTGCCAAGGCCTGTTTTCCTAAACACCCCGTGACCTCCTGGCATGTTTCTTTGAGGGGAGCCCAGGCAGAGCCACGGGCTGCAGCGCACCCATGCTGGGATACCCAGGGTGCAGGAGAGCCAAGGTGCTGCCAGCACCCTGCCAGGGCTGAGGGTAGCAGGAATGCGTGGCCAACCCACTGATGCCAAAACTTGGCCTGATGCAGAGCAGCCACAGCTATGATAAATGACCTAGGAAAGTCCCAAAGGAATGGAACATGGGCATGAGCAAGGGAGGATAAGACCATGTGAGAGAGGGCAAGAGGGCATGAGAGCCTGAGTGAGCCCCAGCATGGGACTGCCCAGGACACAGAGCCCACCCTATGACTGGGGACCTGCAGACACCATCCCACAGCAGGTCCTGTCCCATGGCAGGGAACACACACACCCCCTCCAACCAGGGCTGTAGAGCCCCTGGGAAATGCTGTGCCTAGCCTCTAGGGTCAGAACACCTCTTCCTGCAAGGAGGGTCAGGGTGCTGAGGCCAGAACACCCACAGAAGGCACAAGGCATACCAGCATGCCTTGTAGCCCATGCTTCTCCACCTGCATTGGAGCTTCATCCAGCAGGCAGCCAGTCTGCAGAGTAAGGTGACATCAATTTTTCCTCACATCCCCTCTATTTTGTCCCCTTTTTGGAGCAACAGTCTAATTGCTGGTGGGGCTGTACTCCAGCCTCTGTGAGCTGTCCCATGTGGCTTGCCAGCTGTGGGATGAAGGATGCCATGAGCCAGCTGTCATTCCTGGCTAGCCCTTTGTCTTTCCTTCCCAGCTCCTGACTGCCTATCTCTTCCTCACCCCTCTGCTCGCCTCTCTCTGCTCATCAATGCTGAGCATTCATGAATGGTCATCATTCAGAGCCAGTATCTACCTGCACCTGCCCTGGTGCCCTGGGTAGATACTGGTGCTTGAAACATCCTCAAGGTGCTGGGCAAGGAAAGGTACTCACATCCCAGAGCTGCTTCAAGGTCCACAGCAGCACCAAAGCAGTTTGGTCCAGTGATAAACTGGGGTTGTGGATTTTTTGTTTTATTTTGGGTTTTTTGCTTGTTTTTGTTTTTTGTTTTGTTTTGTTTTGGGTTTTTTGGGATTTTTTCTTTTTGTTCAGAGAGAAAATAAAATAGCTTTGGGGACCAGCAGCCAAGCTCCCCAGTGCCTAAAACAGCAATCACAGCACTTCCTCAGATTTATGGTGTTTGCTTTCACAATGCCAGCCAGGATCCTGTTTGCTTCCTGCTCTGCAGCTGCAGCTCCAGCTGAAGGCTCAGGAGATTCAGGTTTTATAACCCTCCTGGATTCTGCTGATGGCAACTTGTCCAGCATCAATTATTACCCCCTGAGCCTCCTGTGGTGCTGGGGTGGGCTGTTGTCACCTCATCCCAGCACCACTGGCTTGGATGCTCCTCCTTCCCCATCCATGGGGTCCCATCCCTGGCACTGGGCATTCTGCTGCTCTGCAGAGGGATTGCTGGGAGAGGAGGCCAGCAAAGCTGTGTCCCTGGTGGGGTGCAGCACCCAGCTTTTCTCAGACACAGCTACAATCTGAGACCAAGGCCAGGCAGGAGAGCTGGGTCCTGCTGGGAGTGTGCTGAGACCTTCTATGGGATCCTGGGATACTCAAAGGTGGTGGCTGCTCCTCACTGGCACACACAGGGGACAGGCAGTGATCCCTTCTGTTGGGCTCTGCCTGCTAAATCAAAGTGACTGAACTTCTAGAGAGGTACTTCTTCCAGCCCCTTTATCCTTTCTGTGGTTCTTTCCTGGGTCTCTGTTCCCCAAGTGAGACCAAAAGCAGCTGCTTTCTTTTAGTCTCTGAAGCAAAGCCTCCTCCAGGCTGGCACGGCAGGACATGGTGTCAGCTCCTCCTGCCACAGTACCCCTCAAGAGCCCAGGCAGAAGCTCTGAAACACCAAGTCCAACTGCAATTATTGCTTTCCAAATTATGAGCTCCCTCCTGTACAACCTGGACCGAAATGTTCTAGATCACCCATGGCGTTGTGTGTGCGGGGGACAGCTGGGTGCCCAGAAATGCAGAACCTGGGGAAGGAAAGTGATCAGGAGGGGGAAAAGCAGGATCAATAGGCTATGGGGGACCACCAGCCCCTTTCTTAATGCACAGCCACAGTGTGGATGATGCTCCACTGCCCTGGTCCCTCTGCAGTGTGCCAAGAGATGTCCTGACACTCCTCTATTTCTCTGCACTTTCTCCCAGTAAAGCACTTTGATGAAAAATCCAATAGCCATGAATGGACTCGTAGCTTTAGACCTCTATTTAATGAACTATAATGGCTACAGAAATCCTGAGAATGTCTCTCCATGTCCCTGATGGAGCAGGGGCAATGCCTTCCCCACAGCCAAGAGATGCTGTTGCCCCAGGTTTTGAGCACTCTTCTGGAAGCCTGTCCAAATCCTGTGGGCCTCTGAGTGAAACCCACCAATTCTTTTATTTAACATTTGCTGTTCTTGCTGATGAAACAATGATGGATTATTTCATTGCAGCTACTAGCGTGCCAGACTTCTTTTTCCAAACACACAATAGGAATATTAATCAACTGCTCTGACGAGGAACACTTTTATCCTCCTTATATAGTAACAACTCTGCACCAAAGGGAAAGTTCCATTCGTCACTGATACACTCCACCATCCTGGCTCGTGGCTCAGTGGTCAGCAGGGTATGCCCAGCATTTCTCTGATTTGATATCAGCCTTTCCTAACAGATCCCACACTTGCTGACATCCAGCCACCCCACCGAGGGACACAGCATCATCCATGGCACTACAACAGGGCTGGGGTAATTCTCTAAGGGGGATGAAGGGATGCAAAGCTAGGGCTTCTCCCTCAGCAGTGAGAGCACAAGCTGCAGGAGATGGATGCAACGGGATGGCAAAGGGGCCCAGAGCACCAAAGGGAAGGGACTATGCCTTCAAATCTGAAGGTGGTGAATCCAAAGCGGATAAAGCGGATAAAAGGAAGCATTTTTCTTTCTCACTCTGTGCTTAATTAGACTGCCACAGGAAAATGCTTGGGCCAAAATTTAGCCGGATTCAATGAGGGATTGGGCACTTATAGGGATAAGAAAAATATCCAGCTATAATAGTGAATGCCAATACAAATTCTGGAAGGGATATTAGGCCTCACGCGTCAAGGTGTAAATTTATCCCAAACTCTCAGGAACAGGGAGCTTAATGCAGGGGCAGATGACCCACATATGCCACCGCTGCTGATGCTGCCTCACTGCCAGCACAGCCCTGTGCTGGCTGAGCCCCTGGCTGGACCATCCCCAGAGCCCTGTTTCCTGCTGCTGGCAGCACCTCTGACAAGGGCTGCAAATTTCTTTTGGCAAATCAGACTTTTGCTTGTAGCTCTCTGGGACCATGTGGCTCCCAGGACTCTGACCTCCTCCCTCTTGCACTTCAGCTTACTTTGTTAGTTGATAACAGGCTTATCACTTCTACACAGAGGCATTCCCTCTGGGTTAGGGTCTGTGAGGTCCACAGGCACAACCCTGGGTGATGTGGCAACTTCCCACAGGTCCTTGCTTCCAGCCAAGTCCTTTTTTTACCTCTAAGGTTACCTGTCGCCCAAAAGCACTTTTGCCTCCTACTTTTATCCCTCCCTTTTCCTGCTTCTGATGGGGCAAGTCTGCAGCTACTGGAAGAGGATGCTCAGCCCCAATACCTTGTGGGTGCTCCAGGTACACAAGCACAGTCCTCTTTCATGGGCAGTGCTCAGGTGAGCCCTGGTTCATTCTCTCCTGTTCTACATCAGTTGTAGTTGCTGTACTGTCTGCTCTGGTCACAGCACCAAATAGGTCAGAGCTCAGTAAGTGTTTGGACAACACTCTCAAGCACATGCTGGGATTCTTGGGGTGTCCTGCACATGGCCAGGAGTTGGACATGGTGATCCTGATGGGCACCTTCAGACTCAGCATATTCTATGACTCTGTGATTCTATGATTCTATGATTTTGTTATCCTGTGATTTCAAACCTGCTGTCCCTGTCCACAGGCCATGCACGGCTATGAACCTGGCACTGCTGCAGCCCAGGCTGGGGTGAAGGTGCCATGATGTGGTACTCAGGAGTGGGTGCAAACACCTCCATCTCCATATGAGGATGGTGGCATTTGCACCCCACACTGTTAGCAGAATGCTTGTGCTGCTCTGGTCACTGTGAGATGGGATTCTCCCAAAACTTTGGCTTGCTCTGAAGGAGCACTGACGGCACAGCATGACCAGAGGGGAGCCTGGAGCTCTCCTGGTCAGGAGCCAGGGTCTCCCGTGCTTGCTGCTTAGGAGCTCACCACACTGCAGAGGGCAACGCTGCTGGGGACCTTTGGATCTCCCCTAGCTGTGGAGCCTTGCACCCACAGGGGCTTCCAAGTGGAGAAATTTCTGGAGGGCATGAATCAGCTTTTCACAGCTTGTTAAAAATCTTGATCCTACCTCTTGTTTTCATGCCTTTCAAATCAGGAAATGAGTTTTACAACTTTTCCAGTGGGGCACAGCTGGTGGCCAGGGTCGTAAAGCTGAACTTTATAAATATCTCTCATTGGGATCAGGGGAAGAGCATTAAAAAGGCAGAGAGGGAGAAAGAGAAGGAGAAGGCAAAGGAGCAAAGGCAATAGAGAAGCAAAGCAAACAAGTCCAGCTCAACTATCTATGGCCATGCAGGCACAGAAGATGAGGTGTGCTTGGGGCAGGCTTTGCCTGCTTCTTTCACTCCTCATTCAGCTGCCGGGCTCCCAGGCCAAATGCTATTTCCAGGCTAAAGGTAAGTGGGGAGGTGAGATGGGAAGAGGCTGATGAGAAGAGGAGGCCTCAGCTTTCCCAGCATGGCCGGGCTCTTCCCTATGCCTGAGAAGTATGAAAGGGACTGTGCTGAGCTCAGGAATGGGATCATGGGCCAGTGGTGAGTGGAAGAAGCACTCTATAAACCACAGAACAGCTCCCCAGGGCTCTGGCTGAGAAACAGCATTCTGGGCCATGAAGGCTCCTGGCAGGTCCCTGGCTGGGGTTGAGTGTGCAGGACTAGCAGCAAAGGGAGGAGGGCAGCTCATCATTCCTCTGTTGTCTCCTCCCAGGGCTGCAGAAATGCCCAGACCCTAAGGGGCACTGGACTTGTCCTCTCCAGGGAAGCAAGAGCCACTTCCTTCTTGCTCTAGACCCATGGGGTAGTGGTGAGAGTCACAAGGCAGGGCCAGGAGAGGATGAGAGATGACAGGGCATTCCATACGTGCAGAATGGTGGATAGACCACCATATATCTTCCATAGCACAAGGTGGGTGAGAGGTCATCATGATACTTCTGCCCCTGTTCAGGGCACAGGTGTGTCAAGGAGGCTTCCACTTGCCCTCAGCACAGGCCCATGTGTTCTCATCACCATTTCCTTTGCAGCTCCCTGTGAGTATGAAGGGAAACAGTTCTCCCTTGGGGAATCGTGGCTGAGCACCAACTGCCTGCTCTGCACCTGCCTGCACCCCATTGGCGTGGGCTGCTGTGAGACGTGAGTGAGGGGCTGGGCTGGGGTGGGCTGTCACCTTCCACCATAGCACCCTGCCTCTGCAGCAGCGGGTGTCTGGTGGCTGCAAATGTAGCTGATATCAGAGCCTTGGGAGGGCTGTGGAGCACCAGGTCCTGGTGAACAAGAGGAAGAGATGGGCAAGACCCCACAAGGGCTTTGAGGGTGGGTGGGGTGAGTTGGGGCAGTTGGAAAGGGTGTTTTGGCACAGCAAGATGCCCAGATGGTCCAGGAGCCATGTCCCAGCCTGCCTGAGCTGGTCTGGAAGACATCCTGCGCAGGGGGCTGGCAGCAGGAAGCCACCCAGTGCAGGCAGCAGCCCCCCGGCACTAATCAGGAGTACTTACAGCACCGTGTCCTCTCCCACAGCACCCAGCACCCGATCGACTTCCCTGACTGGTGCGAGGCCCGCTACGACTCACAGACCTGCCAGATCTCGGTAGTGCAGAAGGCCAACCCCAGCCTGCCGTGCGTGAAGAGCGTGGAGCACGAGTGGGGCTCGGCCAGCACCCCCGAGCCGCTGGTGAACAAGGTGCTGGGTGCGGGGCTCAGCAGATAGAGAGAATCTCGGCAGCGCCCCCGCCCCTCGGCGCCGCCCTCCCCGCTCCAGAGCACACCGCCCGCATGCTCCACACCTGCCCCACCCACCCTGTAGAGACATCACCGCCAGCACCTCCGAAGGAAACCACTATCCACACACCATGGTACCAAGCTTCGCTTCTGCCTTCAGCTTCCTGAACCAGGGCGTCCTCCCTGTGAGGTGTTCTGCACACCGTGGAAATGCAGATTCTACAGCATCTCTTCCAGGTGGGCAGAAAACCTTTAGTGACTAAAAATGGCTACAGGACTAAATCAGCCTGCTCCATGGCAGTCCTGCATTCCGATATCCAGCCCCAAGCAAAGCAGCTCCCTACTCCCTCCCAGACCCTCGTCTGCCCAGCAGCCGTGGGCAGCTCGCTGGGGTCACCACGGCACCTCGTGCAGGATCCCCACACCCTGTCCAGCCCCTTCTCTGCTCCCGGAGTGCAAGGGGCACAACCCACCTCTGGAACCACTAATGCCCCTACTCCAAAAGCTCCTGGGGTCCCTGGCACTGTAGGCCAGCCTTGGGCAACACTGCAAGAGAGCCAGCCCAGGGAAGTTGGCAGAACAGGATGTGCCCAGGGGAGAGCCCCATCCCCACTGGCAAGGGAGCAGGGTGGGGAGGGCTCAGGAGAAGCAGAAGCAATCCAACTGCCAGGGTGGAGGCAGCCACCCTGGCAGCTGCCCCAGCTGGTGCCATGCCTGTGTTGTGCAGAGCCTTGTGTAGATGTTTCTGTTCTTGCAATAAAGATATTGAACAAAAAGGTCTCCAGCCTGTGACTGCTGTGGAAGGTGGGATGTGTCCAGCAACGGGAACAATGTAGGAATAAGGCTCTTGGGAAAGCTGAGTTTTGCACATTCAGATGTTTATTACATTTCCACACAAAGAGGAAAGCTCATTGCAAAGTTCAGTAAAAATGGGGAGCTGGCTGTTGAGCAGGGAGATCTCCATGCCAGCTCTTGGATGCACAGCATGCATGCCCTACAGCACCCCAAGGATCCAAAGACCAGCAGGATGCTGGAGCTCACACCAGGAGCCCAGGCAGACAACAGCCCAGGGGCTCAGTGCTGCTCAGTTTTGAATCATCATGATCATACTGACACAGCACAGGCCTGCATCCTGCTCACCAGCACATGCCAGCAGCACAGGGCTCGCCTGCCACAACCTGTTTCCTCCAGGTGGGGGTGGCTGGAGCACTGGACTCCATGTGTAGGACAACTCTCCAAGAAGTAGGACACATGCCAGGGCAGGAGAGCAGGGTCTCACCCAGCCCATGTGGCCACTGTGCTTCACCTGGATGCCAGACCTCTGCTTGTAGGGTGTCTGTAAGGGCACAGCCTTCACCCAAGGGTGGGTATGAAGCTTCACTGGAAGAGCTCCCTTCTCCCCTCCCTGGGCTGGGCCTTTCCTTCTTGGAAGCCCCATACGAGATAAAGGCACATCAGCGGTTCCCTGGGAAGGCAGATTTCTTTTTGCTGAGTGCTGGGACTTGCACCTTCACCCAGGCAGGAAGGGTCCAGCTTCAGCTGGGGGCTGCAGCACAAGACACTACATCAAGCAGTGCAGGCTCACTGTTTTTCCAACCATGGACAGGACAGACATGCCTGGTGCCCACCTGGACATCACAGATGGACCCAAGGGGACAGTGGGATGCATGCACCACAACACACTGGTGACAGTCCTGCCTGCCATTCCCATTGGTGGCACATGCTTGCAGCTCTGCAAGAAAACAACCTCTCCCTACATCAGATGGTGATGGAGTTAGTGCTGGAGAACTGAGATACATAGGAAGCCAGGATGGGGTTGGTGGGAAGAACTTTGATGGGCAAGTCCCAGCTGAAGGTGTCCACTTCCATCTGCTCCACCCCAGTCCAGGTGACAGCCTCCGATTGGCTCCCACGAACCAAGCAAGTCCCCGCCGACTCCCCAGAAGTCACAAACTCAAAGTGCAACCTCCACTTCAGGGACACTGTGGGCGAGATGGTAGTCAGTACATAACACCCACAAGTGCCATGGACAGCAGCTGTCTCAGCACAGTCTGTCCTGGCAAGGGGACAGCAAATGACCCTACTCACACAGGCCAGCTCCCTCACAAGGGACACAGCTCTGCTGAGCAAGGGCAGGGGACATCACAGTCCTCCTGCAGAGACAAGCAGGGGTGGGTCCCTTCCCTGGTGGGTACTAACCGATGTTGGTGGTGAATCCTGGGGTTGAGCTGAGTGGGATGGGCAGGCTGAAGCTGCTCTGTGCTGTGTGCAGGCAGGACTCCTGATGGCGGGCATGCACGGTGAAGGAGACAGGCTGCCCCCGCCGTCGCTGGAACTCCTCCTGGATGCTCTCCTCTGTCTGCAGGCTCACTGAGAACTGCAGGGCAATTGGCAGGGTGCTTGCTCTCACAACCTCATACATACCTCATGCAAAGCCTTGGGGGGTCCTTTTCCCAAATGAGCTCAGGACTCGACCATTGTCCGCCTCAGACTCCAAGAAGACCCCAGGTGGGTCCCACTAGAAACAATCACAGCCCAGTGCCACCCCAATCCCTTCTTCACATCCCTCACCCTAAACCCCTGCCTCTCCTCAGTAACCCCAGACACAGCAATGACCTGCAGACATGGAATATCTCCTTCTGAGAAGTTGAAGGTCCCAATGACATCCTCTCCAATCTTATACACAGTCTTAAAGATGCAGAACGTCCCCACCTTCCCACGAGTGTTGCTGATGTTATACAGGTCTGTGGAGCAAGAAGAGAGAAAAGGGTTGTGGCAGCACAAGGCTCTGCTCTGTGCAGTGCTCTGGGTTAATGACATGACCTCATGCCTCCTGTTTGGGTATGAAAGACAGTCCCTAGAGTGGTATTCCCTCTGGGAAATTTCTGAAGTGAGCAAGGGCAAACCCTACACTGGCTGCCATGTGCCGTGGGCAGAGGGTCTGTCGGTCTGAAGTAGGAACAGCGTGAGACTGGCAAGGAGGCCCTGACCCAAGCAAGCCCTGATTGAGCTGCTACACAGCCATAGCTGGAACTTCACTTTGTCAGTGAGAAATATTTTGCAGCTGACCCTGAGATGTTCTCCATGACCAGCTTCTTAGAAAGGACAGCAGGTTTGAGCAGGGAATATGACCTACGCAGGCTGCGTCGGGAGGTGGCCACCATGAGCAGTTCTGTTGCTAGGTCTGCCAGGCGAGAGTCTTTCTTCAAGCCCTCCTCCTCCTCCAGGAAGGGGTTTGAGGGTGCAACAGCCTCATCCTGTGGGAACTGGTAATCCTTGAGCCCTGGGAAGGAGGTGAGAGCATCAGCAGGGCAGGGTGCAGCCCGGCCTGCCTGTGCAGGGAGGGCAGCACGTGGCCTTACCGTGCAGCACAAGGACACGGAAGGGCACACGCAGCAGCTTGATGGGCGAGTTGACACGCTGGCAGCCAATGGTCAGTTTGTACACGTACTTCACAGACTGCCCCCGGAAAGACGGGGGACCATCGACAGGCAGCGTCTCACAGTATGAATCTGCAATGAGGGCAGAAAATTTGCTTTCCAAAGCCAGAGGGAAGATCCTGCAGCTGTTGTGTGCAGGCTCCTTGCACCAAGCGCTAAGACCAGCAGTGCTGAGCTAGGGACAGAGCCTGGTGCTTTCTACTGTCTCTTTTTTCCTCCAGCAGCCAAGCAGAACCCAGCTCCCCTGCACCAGGCACACTGCTCCCCACATCACATGCACCATCATCCAGACATTGCTTCCAGCACATACAACCACACACACAAACTTTGTCTCCAAAGAATGTGAAAGATGTAAAATCCAGGAATACAACCACAAGAGCTAAACTTACTCATCACGAGTTCAACCTAAATTTGCCTCTGTGCACTCCTTTGCCCAGCTCTCTCACAGCACAGCCTCCTCCAGGCCCTGTTCCAAGCAGGTATCGATCAGTACTTCACGCCTCTTTTGCTTTTGCTTTAGACAAATCCTCAAACTCAGCAACAAGTAAGTTTCCTCCTGTGTTTTTCTTTGAAGGACTGCAGCTAAATGATCAACAAACAATTCCCAAGAACTTCATATCAACCTGTGATTTGTCCCCCTTGACAAGCTGATGACTTAGATCACAAAGTCTCTGACTCTGAGGGCTCTGAGGTACTGGGGCCTGGCTTTCACTACATTCAAGCCTCCTAGAGCCCCTTGGCCACCAGACAAACCCCAATGCTTCTTGACACAGTGTGAACACTTCTGCAGCTTTCCCAAACCACATGCTGTATAACAAGAAAGACACAAACAGTGAACTGTGGAAAGTCTCCACCTCTGCCTTGCCCACCGTAATGCAGATACGCCCTGCCAGAGGAAGGGCAGCATCCTGCTCTGAAACCACAGATCCTTCCCTATGTCTGGCACACACTGAATATTGAGGCTTAGATTAGAAGTTAGGGTTACATTTTAAATATAACTTCTGGATTTCAAATAACAGGACTGGAAGGAAGAAAAAAGCCTGTGCTAGTGTGTAGTGGCAACAGGATGTCACACCTTAAAACACAAGCCTCTCTTTCTGGACAAGGGTGCAGATAAAGCAGAGAACTACCCTGACAGGGAGGAAAATCAGGTATTTCCAAGGAAAGAAGCAGACTTCTGTAACCTCAGTACCAGACCCAACAAGAGGGCTCACAAAGACCTTCCCGTCTATGAGGATAATCTGAGCAGAGACCACCACAGTCAGAGAAGGATGGACAGTTTGCTACCTGGCTCAGGAATGCCAAGACTCAGGAAGTCCCAGCTTCCGTACATATCCCAGAAGGAAGCACATTCCTTGTGCTACAAATACCTTCCTTACCCACCTGTTGTGCCCCCTGGCTGGCCTTCTGGCCTGTGTCCAGACTGCTTCCATTTTCTCCCCTCTCTGTGATCTACCAAATTTTTAAAGGTATTACAAAACCACAGTGGAGGCAAAACAGCCACAGAAATCATTTGAGGACTTGAGAAAAAGCTTCGTGGTGACAAATTTAAAGAGTTCAGCCTGGGCTATGTGTCAAAGGGCTGGGATATGAGTCAACTTCAACATATAGGCACCATAACAAGAGTAAGGTATTGGGGAATAAGTTGGTCAGCAAATGAAAACAAGTCCTTTTATCAAGGACAGTCTGACACAACCTCAGCTCTGGCTGCAGTTTAATAACATGGTATATTGCTGAAGCAGAATTAAGATTTCTTAGGTTTTCTGGTTTGGTTTTTTTCCCCCTTCCCAAACTGCGTAGCAAAACTCAAAACTTCTGAAAAACAGGAAATGAAGAATTAAGATACACACCCACACAGCCTTAACTCTCCCTCCACGGAGCTGGCAGGAGACCCCAGGAATGGTCTGCAAGTGTGCCAGCTGCAGTCTCACGTGACAGCAGCACCACCACAGGCTGATGGGATCGGTGTGAACAGCCTGGCAGGAACGAGACCAGGGCTGTGATACAGCCAGGGATTGCAGTGCTAAAAAAGCAGCGCCACATGCAGCCACATCACATGTGATGCATGAAACAGACAGGTGAATCACATAGCAAAGGGGAAAGGCTGGACTGTACAGCCAAGGAACTTCAAAGAATAGAAGAGTTTGTGTCCTTCCAGAGCAACTGCATCCAAGCACCAGGCAGATGCAGGCTGCTTGTGCCAGTGCCACCCAGAGGCAGAGAGGACACACACATCACGACATCATTGGAAAGTGTAGACAATCCCTAGCTTAGCTGGGGGTTGAACAGCTTCTGCCTGTTAAGCCAGTGCAGTCAATCCCTCAATCCATCCCAGCCACTCGGAACTTCAGCTGTCGTCACTGATCTGTTATCCCAGAAACTGCCCAACCTGCCTAAAGTGTGCCAGGAAAAGGGACTTCCCTCTGCTCCCAGGGAATGGATGCTCCAGCCCCAAACCTGCAAGCAGCAAAGAACACAGGAGAATCCAGGTGAGCCTCAGGCCAGCTAAGGCTTCTGCCTCCTACTCCCTCTTGCTGGCATGGCACCTCTTTCCCCAACATGCTGCTGTACAGTAATAAGTGAATAACTAAATGTCTTCAGACAAAAGGCTCTGCAGTTTAGGGGCACAGCCCCAAGATGGCACTGCCCCACCCCCCTAACCACCAAGGCAAGCCAGCCTGGTTTCACCAGGTCCACCTTTCCCTCAAGTCAGGCCCCTCCAAAGCCAGAAAGGCAGGAGACACCGGCTCCAAACCAGCATGTCACAACCCCGCGGCTGGTTGGTCGCACTTGCAGCTTCACCTCCAGCTCTACAGAGCTCAGTGATCCAGCAGAGCCTGCCCCAACACAGGCACTGTCTCTCCTCTCCCTGTGCTCTGCAGTGTGAGAGGTCTCCATCAACCACTCCCAACAGATCCCTGGGACAACAACAAAGCTCTCCATGCGCAGCCTGAGAGGCCTAATATCACTGCTGCTAATCACAGGCCACTGGAATGCAAAGGGGATCTGACATGACCTGAACAGGCTGGGTCACACAGCCACCAACCAATAGAGAACAGCACATACTCAGCTGCTTCCACAGCTATCTACTCAAACATGGAGAGCTTTGAGCAGAGAAGATGAGGAGTGCTCACTTTCACAGCAGGAAAACTAGAACATCTAGAAGACTGTTATTTCCAGGACAGACACAATCCGAAGAGGAAGTACAAACCTTTGGAGGACACAGGACACCAGCCTAAATTCCAAGAATACACCAGTGTGACTGAAGAAATAAAGGCAAGGAAATGCAGGTGTGTGTAGCCATTCCTCCTGCTGCAACTAGGTATTTCAGAAGTTTTATGTCTTGCAGCTACACAGTGGACCTGCAGCAAAGGCCCCAGGCCAGGGGCAAGACGGAGGGACACACTGCAGTACAGCCCTAGTGCAGCAGAGAACAGACTCTGGATGATGCAGCAGCTCCTCGGCTCCAACCAAAGCATCCCACCTTTTGTGAGCATCAGGATCTCACACTTGCAGCACTCAGGTCTGCAAAGCCAGTTTTGAAAGCAGAGCTCCCCAGAGACGAGCTCTGTGAGCAGGGGAAGAGAAGACAGGACTCACAGGACTTGGACTCCCCAGGATCCAGTCGCAAGTCACAGAAGAGGATCTTTGGTGGGGTGGACAGGATACACTGACCCCGCTCTCCTGGAAGAGAATAAGAAACACATGAATGCTCCATAGCCTCAGGCTGTGTCCAGGTCAGTCAAGCTCTATCCCCATGGGAAGGAACAGGGAGAAGAGAGCCAGAAAGGAAGCATCTCTTGCCCTGGTCATATTATAAGAGATTGCCATTGCAGCTGGACAAACAACTGTCATGTTTCAGTCTAAGACACTGTCACTGTGATTTCAGTATTAACAAGGTCCCACAACATCTATCAGCAGGAAAGCAGCACAAACTTTGCACTCTTGATGCACGCTGCATCAAGACACACACATTATGGTCCGCTTGACCCCTGCTCACTGTGCTCTCACTGTCCCTACCCAGGTAACAGGCAGGAGAGGCACTCACCTCTGTTGGGGACAAAAACAGTCTCATTCTCTGCCTGCACATCATGCTTGCTGCCATCAGAGGGAGGGAGTGCCACCCGGTTCTCGCTGGCGTGAAACTGGCAGTGGATCTGGGCACTGGCCCATGCCAGCATCTCACTGAAAGCAAAGAGCAACACTCACATCTCTGCTTTAAAACTCAATTACAGCAGGCAGGAATTGGGAGAAGAGCAAGTCTGTCAGCTCTGCTTCATGCAGGACTGCTTGTCTGGAAGGAAGGTGTTGCTTCACTGTCACTGAAGCTACTCTCACAGTCCCCTTCCAAACAAGCCTTGGGAGTAAGCTCAAGCTGGGATGCTGACTCAAAGCCACTTCCACCCCAGCTGCTGACAACAGCTTCACCCAAAGCCTGGCTCTGCAGTCCAATGGCTCTTTTTAAGCAGCAAAAATTGCAGTCTGAGCCACAACACCAACGGCACAGTACTGACATGGCACAAGAAAATATTGCCCCAAGAAACTTGCTGTACACTCATGGCAGAGGACAACAGGCAGCAGAGGTCAGCAGCCCCTGTCCCCTTCTATGACAAGAGACAAGGTGGCTTGTGCAAAACTTCACAGGGATCTTTCAGCCAACATGCTGAAATCAACTGTTCCAAGATCCAGTCCAAAGCCTTACTCATTTGTTCATCTTTCACATCATCCTCAGATTAGAACTGGCCACTCAATGCACTCTTGGGAGGACACCTTAAGCTGCTGCATGTGGGCCTGGCAGAGGACTCTCAGCCATGAGGAGTTAAATCCCAAACCAGAGGTGATACACAGATCAGCACTCTGGTAACAACACAAAAATTAGGGAAGTGGGCAAATTCTAAAGCAACAAATTCCTGCAACCTGGGCTCAGCTGCCCCTGCCCACAGCACAGAGATGCCCCAAGCTCAACACTGCTCAGGGCAGGTAGGCACAGACATGCTCCCTCTGGTCCCACAGCACTACCCCCAACAAGAACATCAGCTGCTGTTTGTGCCAGACCAAAGAAGGATGCTTCTGGGTCTTTCATTAGGACCTACTTAATCCTCCTTATGCAAGGACTTAGCTGATGGCAATAGGGGAGACAAACATGTCATTTTGACCCCTCTCTGTACAGCCCCAGGAATTAATGTAGGGCCAGGCATCCGGCACAAAAAACAGTCTTCTGTTTTGGACATTGCTGTGACGTCAGCCATTCCACAGGGCACTAGTGACACCTTTCAGTTTCCAAATCACTCCTCTATTTTTTTTTCAATAGTGGTCTCTATAGTTTAGCCAGTGAATAGTTCCTCTGGTGTTTTCTAACATCATGATCTGATTAGTAAGCAGTAACAACAGAGCTCTAGGCAGCACAGGGATTTTTTGTGACACACGAGTGTCCCTCCATGTGACGCATCAGAGCAGTTAAAGGTCTAGATGAACTAGGGAAAAAGGTGTGCTGTATTTGTGTCAGCTGACTAATGATGTGCTATTTGATCTTTTATATGTGCTGGCTGCACTTACCCAAACACAGCTCAGTTACTATACCTAGTTGCTTTGAGCCCTACAGCTGTGGTTCTGCATTTTCAAAAGTACCAGCATGGCTTTTTCATCAGGGCTGTCCTACATTTTTTTCTTGTAAGGTATCTGCTGTTTGGAAGCAAAGAACTGCTCTTGCTTGAGGCAATGTTTGCTAATTTTATATAAGCTTAGAGTGATTACAATACCTTCAAACACCATATGTTGAGTATTTTTTTCTTTCTTTTTCAGTACAGCTTTACAACATGCCACTGGATTGTTTTCATTTTTTCTAGCCAGATGTCCCAACAAAATTTGCATGTCCCTTCCTGCCAGCAGAGCTGGCTTGCTCAGCTAGTGCTTGTTCAGCAGTGGAGGATCCTGCACTGGTGCTGAGGTCACTTCCTCCCAGCCTCACCTTCCCCCACAACGCCTGTAGCCTACACGGGACATGCTCCGTGCAGCCTCTGGGTAGAAGAGATTTGTTTCCTTTACTCCACCATCAAATTAATTTCCTGCCTTTCTTTCAATTCTCTCCCTGTTCTCAATATGTGGCCTTGCTGTCCCTCCAGCTGTCAGCCCCAAAACCTCCCAGGCTCTGACAGGTCTGTCTGTCTGTTGCAGTCACAGTGCTTTCATCTGGCTCCTGCCTTTACGCAACTCACAGCTTTGTTTTCCAAACCACCAATCTATTTGCTGCTGCCACTCGTTTGACTTAGCCAGGTCTCATCCGATTGATCACCTGAGGCTTTTTTTATTATTTTAAGAAGTTTTCTTTTTCAAGAGGCAGTCTTCTACAGATCACAACACATCTAAAGTTTTAAATTAAGCTCTTGTGAATGCACTGAAACCTCCCCCCTCCAACCATGCCACCTGCTACCCTTGCAGTCCTACATTTCAGAAGCAGACAAAACACAGGATATCTTGTCATCACAGAGGACCAAACTCTGGGAAGCTGGATACTTATGCCACAGCTGACTTTGAAACCTGATCTCAGCAGCCAAGAGGTAACAAGAAAAAAAGAAGGAAAGTTAAGGAAGGCAACAAATATAGAAGCCCTCTGCTGCTGAGACAGCCCTCTGCTGCTGAGACTGCAGGCACTGTGAGTGGGCCCACCAAAATAATCACATGTGAACATCATACTGGTGATGAAAGCATGCTGAACCTGACAGGGCTGGAAACAGACACTTCCCAGGAAGGACTCAAGATGAGAAAGCACTCTCCACTCCCTGAAGAATCAGACAAGGCTGCACACTCAGCGGACATGAAGGCTTTGGGCGATTACTTGTGACATAGAGTCACCCCCTGTGAGCCAATACGGGAAGCTCCCATCTTCTCACATTTCCTCAGCACTGAGAAGGGGGGATGCAGCACTCAAAGGCTGGGCCACAGAAAATGTGGCTGCAGAAGGTGCCCCTTTCAGACCTGACCCTCTGTCTGCCACCTCTGGAGGCAGGTTCACACTGATCTGTCCAGCACTGCTGGGTTACAAGAGAGCTCCTTCCACAAATGCAGGAAATAATGACACAGCCTGGATGTTGCTCTGTGGGACTGTCACTCTGGTGTGACCAGATAGCCCACTTTGACAGCCAGTTTGGCTTCATTTTCAGCCAGTCACTGTCACTGAGGGCTCACCTGAGCAACAGAGAATCTCTAACTGCATACCTCCTTCCTTGTCTACTTCTTGGGGGCACAAACCCAGCATAATTACCTCAGCTTCACCCCCAAAATTGAGACATGATGCAAGGCTTCCTTAAGGGAGTGCCTTGAGTAGGGAAGTCACAAGGGGCTGAGCTGGCACCATTGCCCTACAATGCAGCCATGACTACTACCCCAGAGAGGGGAGAGAGGGGCTGTTCCCTCTGGAGGGACTCAGGCAGCTCCAACACTTGGAGGCTCTGTGCATGGACTGGCACAGGCTCACGTACCTGCTGGCAGAGGTGGATGAGGCCGATAATGGGTTGGTGAAGGTGATCACACACTCCAGCACCTCCCCTGCCAGGAACACGGGCCCACGGCCCAGCTTGGCTACCACTTCAATCATGGCTTGGACAATTCTGCTGCACACCTGCCAAAAAAAGCCAACATTGGGCATGTTATCACAGAATCATAGATTCAAGGAATTACCAAATGGTTTGGGGTGGAAGAGTCCTTAAAGACCATCTTGTTCCAGCTCCCCTGCCATGGGCACGGACACCTCCCACCAGAACAGATTGCTCAGGACCCCATCCTCCCTGGCACTGAACATTTTCAGAGATAAAGCAACCACATTTTCTCTGGGCAACCTGTGCCAGTGCCTCACCACCCTCACAGTAAAGAATTTCTTCTTAACAGTTAATGAAACGTAATCTCTTCAGTTTAAAGCCATTCCCCCTTGTGCTATCATGGAAACACGGAGAGAGGACTGGGCCATGTAACTGAAGGTGAATGGGGACACCCATACACACACAGGAGGTGTGGGGGGAAACACGCACAGCCCCGTCGTTGCAAACACATACATCTTCCTCTCAGATCCACACAAGCAAGGAAGTGGGGTCAGGACACATCGCGACGGTGAGAAGGACAGCCCTGACACCCCAGCCCTTCGGTACCGAACATAAACACACACACGGATATCTCTACCCGAAGGATCAGGGACAACCTTTCCGCAGCTCCCGCCTCGGGCCCACTCACCACCCGCACAGGCCGCGCTCGCCGTCCGGCACCACAGCAGGCCCGGCTCCCCCACACCGCTCGGCGGGGATCGGCACTGCTCGGGCCTAGTTCGGCACTGCTCGGGCCTAGTTCGGCAGAGCTCGGGCCTAGTTCGGCAGAGCTCGGGCCCAGTTCGGCAGAGCTCGGGCCCAGTTCGGCAGAGCTCGGGCCTAGTTCGGCAGAGCTCGGGCCCAGTTCGGCAGGGCTCGGGCAACGCTCGGGAACGCTCGGCAAGACTCGGGCAGAACTCGGGCAGCCTCGGTCGGCTCACGGGCAGCTCCCGGACAGCGCTCGGCAACTCTCGCACGCCCCTCAGCAGCGCTCGCTCAGTGCTCGGCTACTCTCGGAATCTGCTCGGCGGCGCTCGGCCGCGCTCGGCCGGGCAGCCCCGGGAACCGGCGGCGGGGCGGGTCCGTGCTTCCGCCGTGCCCCGGGGGCGCGGGCGGGGCGGGGCGGGGCGGTGAAGAAGAGGGCGCGCACGGGGCGGGGGGCGGTGATGGCGGCGGCGGAGGAGACGGTGGAGTGGCCGCTGATGCGGCATTACGAGGGTGCAGCGCAGGGCCGCGGCGTGGCGGCGGACGGCTGGCGCGTCTGCCTGGCACACAGCTTCGAGGAGCTGCGGCAGCCCTACGGCGCCGGGGACGTGCCGCTCCGCGATGTCCTGCGGCACGTCGGCTTCGGCTTGCGGTACGGCGGGGGATGGAGGGGGCCGGGAACACACCGGGACGAGGGAGGGCGTTCCTCGGGGGACACGGCGTTGCGCCGGAGCCGCTCGGTGCGCGGGGGCCTGTCCGGGGAGGCACCTGAGATGTCCCGGTGTACGGACGGGCAGAGTCCGGCGGATCACGGAAGGCCCCGGGCTGGCCGGAGCCGCCCTCCTACCGCCCGGAGGCGCCGGCACTCTCCAGCCTTCCTGGCGCCGGCACCGGGAGCAGTTGGTGCTGAAGTGGCAGCACCCGGCGCTTGGGCTCCTCAGAACGGGGGAGCTGGGAGGACTCGGGGCATCGCTTGGGGATGGGGACCCCCATTTCCCACCCCTAGGGCTCATCGCTGCCGCATCCTCCCCGGCACAGTCCCCAGTGCTGGCCGCTGGATGTTAAACTAGGGCCAGCTGGGAGGGGTTTGGAACGCTGTGTGCTGTGGCAGGTTCGGGAGCGGGCACCTCTCTCGGCTTTGCCTTGGGGTGAGCTGGAAGTGACGACGGAGAGCACGCGTGGAAAGCGACAGCGTCGTTTTAGGCTTTAACGCTGGAGTCCGGGTGCTGCAGTGCTTGTGCACCCGTGGGGCTGAATGCGGGGACCTGCCACTGCGTTGCTTATTTCCTTGTACTGGATTTATGACTCCTGCTTCCATTTTCTGCTGGTGTCCTTGGAGGCTGCCACTTGCCAAGCTGGTTCCTGCAAAGCTGGATGAAAGGGCAGATTCTGGATTGCTTTGGGGTGCAAAGCATGCTGGTCTGACCTGAGACACCCCGGTGCGAGCCTGGGCATCCGGGAAGGGAGAGCATAGGTCATGCGCTGGAGATAAATAAAGGCTGCTGGAAAAGCTTCTGCAGCAGGTTGGGATGAGCTGAGCATGTGGGAAAGCATGAAGTTCTGGTGGGGTGAGCAGGGAGGAGAGGTGATCCTGGCCTTGTTCTCATTGAAGTCTGGAAGAGCCTTGTATCTATCCTAGGAAAAGGTCTTTGAAAGCAAGAAGCTTGAAGTCAAACTACTGCCTCTTCTCCTGTTCAAGTTTAGGAGGTAATTTTGTTGTTTTCTCAAAGTACTTTTGCCATGGCAAGAGCTTCCCTGCCAGGAGATTCCAGCCATAAGAGCAGAGGAGACAGAGTGCTAGGGTCATGAGAAATATCTGTGTGATTTTGATTTAAAACCCAAGGCAAACATTGTTGGCTGAAAGGGCAGCCCATTCAGGGATGCAAGGATATATGGGAGGCTGCATGCTCCAGGTGGGCATCTCAGCATCTGCCTGGCTGGGGCAGCCAGCTCATGGAAAGCTGGGTGCTGGTGCTGCAAGAGAAATCTGGACTTCAGTTCTCTGTCATGGTGCAGGGATCTGTGAAGCCCTGCAGATTGGCCTGCCTTTTCCTGAGTGACCCCTGTGCCAGGGATGTTCTAAAAACTTGGCATGGCCTGGTGCATCAAGTGCAAAGTCACCTGGTGCAGGTGTTTGTAGCCACTGGGGGCATCTTGGGGTCACTGCTTAGGCTCAGGAGATCCAGAGGAGCTCAGCAGAGGAGCCACAACATTCTGGGTTGACATTGTTGCATTGAATTAAACATGATGAAGGGTGCCCTCTTCTGCAGCACCAGTTCTAGGTGCAGGTGACATGGCTGGGTGTGGACAGCCCTGGTGCAGGATTTTTTTTGTTAATCAGGGCTTGTCAGGGTAACTGTGGGGGACACGTGTGTCTGGAAAGAACGGGCTGTGCAGAGGGCTCAGCTGGGGCTGGCGAGGCAGGTGAAGAGGTGCAGGTAGGTTTCTGCAGAGGTGGTTCATGTGTCCTGAGAGGGGTCATGGCACAAATCCAGATCAGCTGGGTCATGTTCAGCTAGGTTTTAACTCCAATGCCAGTTTGAAGGGGAAGAAATGCCTTCCAGCCCTGGCAGGGCTTTTGGTGCTACAGAACACAAAGTCTTTCTCCTTGTTATTCTTCAGCCCTGGCAGAGCTGTTAATAGCCAGCAATTGGGCATCGACCACTGAGCTTCTCCTCCTGGCTTGTGTGATTTTGGGAGAAGCTGGCAGGAGAAGAGTTTGCATATTGAGATGATAAAATGACTTTGGCAGTGGCGATAAATTCCAAAGTTTTTCAACTGTGTTCTCCTGTAAAAACTGCTTCCTGAAGTCCATCTCCTGCCTCCTTTTCAAGAAGTCAGGATGCCCTGCTAGGCTGTGCTGCAGCCACTCTGCCTGGCCACCTTATTTCCTGTTGCCAGAAGCCTGCTGGGGAAGCAGCTGGGTTGGTTCCTTGACGATGAGTTGAAAAAAAATAATAATAATTTCCTTGAGAGAGAAAGAGCGCTGCCAAAACCTCGCCTTGGCGGGGTAAGGCTGGGACTGTCCTGTCTGGAGAAGAGCAATTGCAGAAGATATAGCTGGAAGATAGTGGCAGGCCCTGGTTCAGGGCAGTCAAGCAGGACAGGCTGGTTCTCATCATGCCCTGAACCTCTGTGAGCAAAACATGCACAGACAGTCAAACACAAAGCTGGGTCTGTAGGAGTGGAGAGCAGGCTGCAATTAGGTCCTGTGAGATCGCAACCCAGAAAATCTCACCCTGAGAGAGATTTGAGTACCTTAGATGTTTTTGAATAAAGGTGATTGCCCAGTGAGCAGCCAAAAAGTCAGCTCTGGGTTGTTTCTGTTTGGGAAGCATAGCAGCAGAGGTGTCATGGGAGAGCCTCTCTCCCTTGCTCCTGGGTGTGCATGTCCCAGGGGATTATTGCTCATTGCCCATCGCCTGTGCTCTGCATCCTGTGCAACCAGGAGCAGGACAGGCTGTGTGCTCCTGGTTGAGGTGGTTTTCTGCTCAGCAATATGAAATGGGTGTCTGGAGGTAGCTCAGGAACACTGCTCACCATGGGGGCTCCTGTGTCCCCCCTGCCCACCTGGAACACAGGGCCATGGAGCTGCCAGCTGGGTCTTATCTGACTGTTTCCTGGGCAAGGTTCATCAGCTTCTGGTCTGGTTCCCGTGTGCTAATTGTCTCTGTATAGAAGGCTTAACTTGTGGCAGTTTATTAGCCAAAGCCAGTATTTTACAAGCATTGACTCGGAGCCCAGCCCTGCTCCTCTTGCCTGCAGTGGTGCTGGCACACCCAGCTGCAGGTGTGCCCCTGTTTGGGTGTCTTGATTCCCAGACCTTTGGGTGAGAAATTATCTGATGGGCAGTGCTGGTCTGTGCAGCTGGTGTGCAGGAGGAGGCACGTCCCCAGGATCCTGCCAGCTGCAGACGGCAACCATCACCACTTCCAGGGCAAGGCTGCCCTGTGCCCTCTGCCCCTGATGAAGTGATAGTGTATGGCAATGGGGAAGTGGGTGGAGGTGGAAGAGCAAGGCACGTGTCCCTGGAGCAGTGTGTGTCTCTTCTGGGCTTGCACCTCTGCTTGCAGGCCTTCCTTAGCAGAACACTGTGTACTAGGCATGGATGTGGTGGTGGCCCTTGTGTGCATTCCCACTTCTCCATGAGTGTCTGGGAAAGCCTGTGCTACATGAGCTGGGAGTCCTGCTCTTGAGTTGCCCTTGCAGTCAGTCCTGAGCTGCCTGAACTCTGCCTGCTTGTGCTTGCTGAGTGATGCATGCTCCAGATGGGTGATAGAGCCTTATCACCCCTTGTGCCATGTGCATGGGGACATGGGTTCCTGTTGTCCATCTCCGCAAGGAGGGAAAGCTCAACCTATGTTCATCCTGCCCGGTGACAATGAAGGGATGGTGTTGCCTGCTCCTTAGTTCTTCAATACGTTTCTTTCCCTTGCAGGTACTTCAGGTGGTGGGTCAAGAAGACCTGCATAGAGAAGAAAACTGCCTTCATTGACCTCTTGTGTGCTGTTCCTCTGCAGCAGATCTATGGTCAGCCTTCACTTTGGACACTGGGGTGGGCAGGGGTTCACATGGGGCCATCAGGGTGCTAGATGGAATGAGTGAGTCAAGGAGCTTTTGTGATTTGGGTGATACTGAGTGGCTCTCCCCTGCAGAAATGCATGGGGAGAGTTCTTGAGCCAGGTGCCACCTGGGGGAGGAATGGGGTTGCTAACTACTGGTGTCTTTGCCAGGGTGTCCGCTGGGCGGGATCGGGGGAGGCACCATCACCCGTGGCTGGCGGGGAGAGTTCTGCCGCTGGCAGCTGAACCCTGGCCTTTACCACTACGAAACGGTCATTGCCAATCAGGTAGGTCTGTGAGGGGAGTGACAGTCACTGCAGCAGCCTGGGCGCTTGGGACATCTGCCGCAGGACTCCTCTCATCCCCTGCTGTGCTCCTCCACAGTTCACAGTGTGCCTGCGGTGCAAGGGACAGACCATCTACCAGCAGGTCTTGTCCGTGGAGAGCCCCAGCAGCCTGCAGAGCTGGAACTGGGGCTACTGCGGCCACTACGCCTTTTACCATGCCCTGTACCCCCGTGCCTGGCTGGTCTACGAGCTGCCGGGGCAGCAGGTGGTGCTCACCTGCCGGCAGGTCTCGCCCGTCATCCCCCATGACTATAAGGTAAGGCGGTGACGGCATCCCCGAGGGCAGAGCTGCTGGTGAGCGCCTTTCCCAGCATTTCCTCGCTCCCGATGGCAGAGCTGCTTGCTAGCTGCCGCTTTCCCAGCGTGTCCCCGCTCCCGAGGGCAGAGCTGCTCGTTTGCTGGCGCTTTTCTCAGCGTGTCCCCTCTCCTGAGGGCAGAGCTGCTCGCCCGCCGCTTTCCCAGCGTGTCCCCCCGGCCGCACTCAGCAGCGCTGCGGGCGGGGGAAGCCCCGCAGCCGCAGCCGTGCGGGAGCTCAGCATTGCAACAAGGGATGGCTCAGCGCTGCCGCTGCCCGTGCCGGCTGCCAGCCCCAGGCGAGGGTGGCAGCTGTGCTGCTGACACGTCTGACCTTCCTCTTACCCCGGCATTGCAGCAGCACGTGAGCCCGTATCAGCCTGCCGAGCAGATGAGTGATGAGACGCCCGGCTGAGCCCTAAAGGCTGCTTTCCGTCCCTCTGCTGCCCGGCGTGGGGCTTGCCAGCCCAGGGCTGCTTCTCACTGGAATTTTGTCTTGCCTTCCTCCCAAATTCCTCTGCTCCTGCTGCTGCTGCTCAGCTTGGCAAGAGACTCCAAGACCAAGTTATTATTGCCCGTGCTCTTGCTGCCGCTGCATCCTGCGTGGTGTCCCCAGTAGAGGAAAATGATGCTGGGGCAGCTGCCCGTGGAGCGGCAGTCCTGTAGGCAGCTTTCTGCGTCTCTGCCAGGACTCCAGCTTGCCGGTGGGAGTGTTCATCTGGGAGGTGGAGAACGGGAGGGATGAGGACGTGGAGGTGTCCATCATGTTCAGCCTGCAGAACGGGCCGGGAGCGAAGGCGGCCGGGAGCGGCGGGCACTGGAACGAGCCCTTCACCTTCCACAAGGATGGCCAGCGGGTTGCTGGGGTCCTGCTGCACCACTGCCCGCCCGTGAACCCCCTCACCCTGGCCATCTCTGCCCGGGAGAAGGTAAAGGGCTGGCCCTGCTGCCGTGGCTCCTGCTGGGGAGGCTGTGCAGCCCTGCTGCGTGTGGGGGAGCTGCCTGCAGGCAGCTGGCAAAGGGTGGGGGGGCACGAGCTTGGGGTTGGCACCGTTCCTCAGCGCTCGCCTGACGCCACGAGTGGGGACATGACTTCCCTGAGGGCACCCTTTTGGGGACGGTGTCAGGAGAGCAGCTGAGGCAACGAGTTGCAAGTTGCTGGGCAGCACATGAGAAGTGAGTGTCATGTCCTGCTGGTGGTATTGGGGAGGGGAGAGTGAATCTTCTCCTCCAAAGGAGCAGCCCCTGATGATGCTCTTCCCTTGTTCAGGCTGGCACGGGAGTCACCCACGTGACGGCATTTGATCCCACAGGATTGGGTGGAGAGGTGTGGCAGGACCTGCTGCAGGATGGCAGGCTGGATTCACCCCCTGGTGAGTGCCTCCATCCACCCTGGGATGGGTGCAGGCGGAGCAGGGCAAGTGGGTGGCCATGCTGCTTCTGGGCACCCAAGCCAGGGCAGTGTTCTTTGCTCCAGCCTCCTTGGCTCTTCAAAATCTCCCCAGGATGCTGTGGTTTCTTCCCAAATTTAGGCTGTATCCAAACTTCCTATTGCTTGTCCTTGCTGTGGTTCTCCAAAAGCTGTTCATACCACTTAGAGGCTGTTCTTGGGTATTGGCTACACATGCCAATGTCTCATTATTCTGTGTGTGGTTGCACACTGAATTGAGATTTCTGCTAGGAAGCCTTTGTGCTTCCCAGCCCCCTTCCCTTAGTTAATTTCCAGATAAATTAGCTGTGTCCTGTCAGAATTGTGTTTGCTGGTGTAACCAGTGTTTGGGATTTAGTGCTGCTGTCACTTTCTCTCCTCTTCCTACTGTAACAGTTCTTTGAACGTCTCTGGTATTCTTCTGATAATTCTGCATCCATTCTCAGGTCTCTGCTCACTCCCTTGGGAGGAGCCTTGAAGCAGGGTGGCATCTCCAGCCTTTGGTACTCACCTCCTATTGCCATAAAAGGTGACCATTTCCCTAATGTCTCTCAGTTTTTAAACAAGGATGATGCTGACCAACTAGTGATGCTGGGTCTTTGCAAGTTTTCTTGAGGCTTAAATTATGCAAATGAATCATTTGTGATGTAATTTTTTCCAGAAAAAATAAGCCTCCCGCCTAGATGCATTCAGAGCTCTCAGGCTATTGGGATGTGGTTTTTCTTCATGCATGCCAGACATTATCATAGTCAGGATCTGTGCTTATGTCGCTCTAATTAGTTTACCTTGTACACATGTCAGAACCAGCATATAATTATCCAGCCACCTAAGGGTTTTTCTTAAACACCAGGTGGCTCAAACGCCCTGCAAAAAGCTGGAAACAATGACTGTCCCTAGAAAGTCACAGTGTCTCTGACTGCAGTGCTGATACAGAGTCATGGGATACTCTGTAGCTTCCATTCGTGCCTGGTGGCTTTTCCTGCCTGATCTGTTCCTGTTCTTGGATGACTGAATTCTTTTAACCACTCCTCCTATGGAAGGTTTTTTTTTCCCTGCGGCGACATCATCCCTTAAAGCCCTGGGCTGTACCTTTCAGGTTGTACAGGAGCTTTGGTATGCCCACTCTCATCTCCCTCAAGGTGTGTGTGAACTTCAGTTACCTTCCCTTTGGTCTTCCTTGGTTGCTTAAGAATATCTTAATTTTTTCTGGTAGGTAAAAGCAGGCCGACAGAGAAGGGGGAGGTGACAGCAGCAGCAGTCTGTGCCAGTTGTAGGGTGCCTGCCCACGGGCACAAGACGCTGGAGTTAGCCCTGGCTTGGGACATGCCCTGTGTTCACTTCGGCTCCAAGGAAAAGCTGCACCTCAGGTAGGTGTGTTCTCTCCACTGGTGTTTGGCTCATGCCCCCAAAGCCCTGTTTTCCCTCCTCCCTGACTTGTGTACTATGAGGGGACCTTTTGCCTCCCACTCCTTGTGGCTGTGGCCCTGCCAGCTCAGGGAGAGGACCCTGTGTCCAGCCCCTGCTCCCCAATGCCCCTGCAGTAGCAGCTGAGTTACACTGTTCTCTGCAGTCCAGTGTCCCTCTGTGGTGTCCGTGTGGGTTTCCCAGGTGGAGCCCATGGGGTGCTGACCAAACCCTCCCTTGGCAGGCGGTACACCCGGTTTTTTGGCAGCAAAGGCGATGCTGCTCCTGCCCTGTCCCATTATGCCCTGACACACTACGAGGAGTGGGAGAGGAAGATTGAAGCATGGCAGAATCCCATCCTGGAGAACAGGTAGGGCAGATGAGAGCACCTTCCCAGCGGCCTCCTGGGCTTGGCTGCCGCAGGAGCATCACCACCCCGGCCTCCGAGGATGAGCTTCCCTCTTTCCCGCAGCCAGCTGCCTTCCTGGTACAAGTCAGCCCTGTTCAACGAGCTCTACTTCCTGACGGATGGAGGGACCATCTGGATGGAGGTGCCCCCTGACTGCTGTGCCGAGGACCTGCAGGGGCCGGCGGGGGCGGGGCTCTCCCACCTCCTCCCTGTCCTGCGGGAGTACGGAAGGTTTGCTTATTTGGAAGGTAACTCACAAGGATGTGAGGCATTCTCCAGTCTCAAGCCCTCCCATTACTGTAACCATAGTGTGTTTTGAACCTGCCATGGGGATGTTTTTCACACTCCAGTGTGTGTAGGGAGCAGTGCTATTCCCAGGAAAAGCCCTTGCAGCCCTGAAGGATAGGGCATGGAGTGTTCCCCACATGCCTGGTGCTCTGTATAGAGAATGAAACTCTCTTTGAACGGGAGCCCCTGCCTGTGCTGGGAAAGATGCCCGTGTCCAGGGCCCTGTGGAGGGAGCAGCTTTGCCCCTTCTCCCCTCCCCATGGCAGTGTCCTTGCCCTCACCACCTGCTGTGTCCTGCCAGGCCAGGAGTACCGGATGTACAACACCTACGATGTCCATTTCTACGCCTCCTTTGCCCTCATCATGCTGTGGCCCAAGCTGCAGATCAGCCTGCAGTATGACATTGGTGAGTGTCCCCAGAGCCCTGCCTTGGTGCCTGCTCCTCAGGGAGAGACAGAGCCTTTGGGACAGCTGCTGCTGCTGCAGAGATGTGCCATGGAGCCAGCATCCCCCTCCAGCTGCTCTGCTGTGCCCAGCACTTGCAGCCCTGGAATGCTGCTGCCCCAGCAGCTCAGTGCCCAGCACTGGGGGTGCCTTCTTGCCATGCTGGCTCTGCCTGCCCTTGGGGAGCGCCTGGTCTTCCCAGCTCTGTCCTTGCCCCTTGCAGAGCAGACATGGAGCAGTTTGCAGACTCCCAGTCTGGGAGCTCTGGCTGAGTTTGGTGGCTGCTTGTTGCTGGCCAGAGTGTGGAGCACCGCCCTTTGCTGGGCTCTGGTAGGGCTGAGCCCACTGGGTTCCCTTCCCAGCCCTCCCTTAAGGGGGTAGTGACAGTTGCATGTCCCCTGCTGAGTGGGGGATGGAGAGCAGCCTGTCCCCTCAGGTCTTTGAAAAGGGCTGTGATCTTGGAGCTCCAAAGGGCAGCCTGGCGTACTGGTGCTGGTGGCTCTGCCTGTGCTTATGCTTGGACCTTTCTGCCACAGTTTTTGCTGTCCTTCTTATTTGTCCTGCTTTGTGTTCTCTGCAGCTGTCACTGTGGTGAATGAGGATGTCCAGCCACGGCAGTACCTGATTTGTGGTCAGACAGCCCAGGTGAAGATGAAGAATGTGGTGCCACATGACACTGGGGACCCAGGTGAGGGGTCTGTTGGGCCTGTGGGGGAGCAGAGGGGATGCCAAGCTGTGGGAAATGGCTATGGTGCATGAAATACACTTTTTAATGATGTCAAGCACTGGAACTGGCTGCCTGGGAAGTTGTGGTGCCACCATCCATGGTGTATTTAAAAGTGTAGATGTGGCACTTAGGGATGTGGTTCAGTGGTGAACTTAGCAGTGCTGAGAGGTCTTTTCCAGCTTATATGACTGTGTCATTCTATATTTTCTGGGAATGGAAAGCTGGATGGTGTGGGGTGGTGATGAAGACCCTGCTGCATGGATCTTTTACAAGGGAGACAGAGGGAAGTAGCAGGAAGGCTGTTCTCGCTAGAGATGGCACAGGGTACAACTTGCTCTTTCAGTGCTGTTTGATCCCAGCACCCTTGGGTCCTCGCTCCTGTGTAGGAGGAGGGATGTTTGTTGCTTGCTGCCCTGCTGCATCTGGTCTGTCCTGGTTTAGGTGACGAGCCATGGCAGCGTGTCAATGCCTACCTGATGCACAACACTGCTGACTGGAAGGACCTCAACCTCAAGTTTGTGCTGCAGGTGTACCGTGACTACTACCTGACACGTGACTCCCTGTACCTGCGGGACATGTGGCCAGTGTGCCAGGTACTGGGAGATCAGACTGTGGGGCATCACCGTTTCCCACTTCCCACTTCAGGAGCCAAGCAGCTTCCTGAGAGGGTGGATGCTCCCGAGCAGAGCATGAGGAGCTTCCAGCATGTGAGAACTGTGTGACCATGTCCTGCCTCTCCCACAGGCTGTGATGGAGTCGGAGCTGAAGTTTGACACGGATAACGATGGGCTCATTGAAAACAGCGGCTTTGCTGACCAGACGTACGACGCGTGGGCAGTGCATGGAGCCAGGTGAGCAAGAGAGGCTGGTTGGAGAAGGGCAGCTTTGGGGAAGGGACATAGCTCAGAGCTGGGCCCTTGTAGGCCGTTTGTCACAGAACCCTTGAGGTGTCCCACATTGCTGATGCTTCTCTCGTTTGGCTCCGGCAGTGCCTACTGTGGCGGACTGTGGCTGGCTGCGGTCTGCATGATGTGCAAGATGGCAGAAGTGCTTGGGGATACTGAGATCCAGCAAAAATACCTGGACATCCTGAACAAGGGCAAGGAGGCGTTTGAGAGGATGCTCTGGAATGGTGGGTGCTCAGCAGTGGGGAACCACACTCAGCTAGCCGTCTGTGCATCCCTTGGGAGGGAGTGGCTTCTCCTTGGATCACGGAGCCTTGTGGGGAATGGGGGAAGGAAAGGGCAATACTGTCCCTGCAAGCTGGGGGGAAGGAAGGGAGATGCTGTCCCTCCAAATGGAGGGTAAGGAGCAGCTGTCTAGGCAGGAATAAGTGTGGGAAAGAGAGAAGAGTGTTGTGGGAAAAGCAGCTGTGCTCCTGCCACACAGGGAGGTATGTAGGGACAGCTTATACAAGCCAGTATCTTAATCTATCGATTTTAAACTGTTTCCTGCCTTTTCCAGGAAAATACTACAACTATGATAGCAGTGGAAGTGACACGTCCAGCAGCATCATGTCAGACCAGTGTGCTGGGCAGTGGTTTCTTGGAGCTTGTGGTCTGGACCAAGAAGACTTTGAGGTAAAAGAAGGGGCTGCCTTTTGTGGTTGTGGCAAGATGGGACCTGTGGCAGGAGGGAAGCAGCAGCAGGGCTGGCACGTGTTGGGGGTTACACTTTAGGGCTAGTGTAGGAGGCACCTGCCTGCTCTCTCACTCTGCACACCATAGTGGAGGCTGTTGGATGGGTGCAGTGGAATCCATCTTAGACCAGAACCCTCTCACAGAGAGGCCATGCAAGCAGGGATGTGTAACTGCAGCTAGCTTTGGCCCCAGTGGGGTTTGTGGTGGGCAAGGTGCTATTTGTTTAAAAACAGTAAAAAACGTGTATGAAACTTTCAACAATATTTGCTGCCCTAAAATGTCCAAAATTAATATCAGAGGGATCTATGGCTTATTCCAAGTAATGAAGGCTGTTGCTCTTCAGTTGCAAGAGAAGAGTTGGCTTCAGACTCCTCATGTCTGTGCTCAGAGCAGCCACTGGTGCTACAACACCTTAAAGGGAGAGGGGCAGTGCAGAACCATTGGGTTATTTACACCCCGTGGGCTGCTGTCACAGCAAAGCTTTCTGGTGGACATGGGCAGGGAAAGGCCTCAGCTGAGTGAAGGGAGGAGTGACTTTGTCTGTTGGAGGGTGACAAACCACTTCACTGTGTGCTGGGAAATCAGAGGGGAGCTTCAGGTGACTTTGGCTGTTCATTCCCTCCTGTGTTTGCCCCAGTGTGGGATTGGGGCTGTGCCTGGGGCTCCAGGCAGGGTGTGGCCCAGCCCTCCTGCAGTAAATGCCTCCTGTAGTTCCTTTTGGGGAGGATGCAGTAGATGTGGTGCAGTCCAGAATGTAGCCTGCCTTTCCCCAGCCTCAGCCTGGTGCTGCTGAAAGTGGCACTTGTCCCTGCTCTCTGGTGAGCTCTGAGCTGACTGCAGGTGGGACTGGTGAATTCCCCTCCTCTGTTAGCACGACGTTTCATGGATTTTTTTTTTCTATGTATTTTGCTCCACTGCCTGGCTGGCATCACTCCTGTCTGTGAGCTCATTAACGTGGCCTTGGTGCATGAACAAGTCAGAAATGTGACATAAGAACCGTCTGTGATCCGGTCCTGAAGAGAGTGTGCCCAAAAGCTCCTGCCAGAGAAGGGCAGACCAGCCCTTCCCTGATTCCCACAGCATCCCCTGGCTTATCTCCAGAGCCACAGTGGGGAAAACTGTCTGCAGGGATGCTTGGCTTGAGCATAGAGAGGAGGGATTTGCTGCTTTTGCTTTGGACTGCCCAGCCTTCCCTGGCAGGGTCCTGCCTGGCGTCATCCCAGCCTCTGCTTCCCCTGGCTCTGGTGTCACCAGACTGACAAGAAGTGTCTGGCATGTCCCTGGGCTGTGCTGATGAGCTCCATGGCTCTTGTCTCTCTTGCAAGTGACAGCCATAAAGCTGATGAGGATGGTGTGGTTGGCCAGGCCCCCAAAGCAAACCCACAAGCAATGGGGAAGGGTCTTGGCCAGTGATTGTGGGTGAGAAGCTGTTTTTGGAGATCAACTACTTAGATGAGCTGTCAGCATCCTCTTGAGCAATGTAGAATGTGGTTCAGCACACCTCTGTAAAGTATTTTGGGGGCTTTTTTAACCTTTTGGGGAAAGAGATGTTTCCCTTTCTCCTGTTATTCTTTGAGGTGGGAATTTGTGTCTGTTAACCCAGCGAGCTGTGTTGCCCTTTTCCTCACGGAAAATTCAATCCCGCTCCAGACCCATCCTGAGGGGTCCGCATGAGCACCAAGCCCGTCTCTGTCTGCCCAGGTTTTCCCCAAGGCTCACGTTCTCAGTGCGCTCAGGACCATCTTTGAGAAGAACGTGCTGGGCTTCGCGGGCGGCACCATGGGTGCCGTGAACGGCATGAGGCCCGACGGCAAGCCCGACACCTCCAGCGTGCAGTCCAACGAGGTGTGGGTCGGCGTGGTCTACTCCCTGGCTGCCACCATGATCCAGGAGGTGAGCGGGGGGGATGCTGCTGCTGCGCTCACCAGCTCTGTGTGCTCCCTGGGCGTGCTGATGCTCCTGTTCCCTCTCGTGCAGGGCATGGTGGAGGAAGGATTCCGTACGGCGGAGGGCTGCTACCGGACGGTGTGGGAACGGCTGGGCATGGCTTTCCAGACGCCGGAGGCCTATCGGGAGAAGAAGGTGTACCGCTCGCTGGCCTACATGCGGCCCCTCAGCATCTGGAGCATGCAGCTGGCCCTGGAGCGCCGGGCTGGCCGGGCACCGGCGCCCGCACAGCTCCCCCAGGACCACAGCCACCCTTGAGCCTGGTGGCACTGGGCAGGGCACCGGGGGCACCGCGGGCTGGGGGGTGCAGATGGCAGGCAGGGACCCTCCCTCTCTCTCTGTGCTAGTACTCACATTGCTGTTTTCCTTCCCTACCTCCACTATGTGCCCTTGACCTCAGAGGGCTTCCAGCTGCTGATGCTGAGCACAAGGGGGGGACTAGAGGTGTGGGGGATGTCTCCTCAGAGCGTGGTGGCTTAAGGAGTTGCTGCTGGAGCCTGTGCCTCCCCTTCCCCATCACTCAGGGCTCTGATAGCCCTTAGGCTCCCCAGCCATCCCAAACTGCAGCTGGTACCTTGCCCAGAGGCACAGGAGACCTCTCTCCTGCAGGCATTGGGCTGGGTAAGGTGGGCAGCTGTCCTGCAGGGAAAGAAAAGGGTGTGGGTGAATGTGTGTGTGAGGAGATTGGAGTGGTGCACTCAGGCACACGGACGCTGTAGTTGTCCTGGGCTGACACTGCACATGCTGCCTGGCTCTCCCCCAGCAGGGCCTGTGGCAGATACAATCCCCAGGGGAGACCCGGCTCCCTGGACAGTGACAATCTGAGCCCAAGAAGCAGGTCCTGGTCTGGTACCATGGCCCCTCCCTGCTGGTGCCGGGGCCAGGCAGTGGAGCACATGAAAGGGGATAAATCACTTCAGTTCTTAATAAATGTGTCCAGCTGTCTACTCTTATTCTTCTTTCGTGTCTTCTTTGGCACAGGACCAAACTGGAAGAGGGGACTGTTGCAATTCTTCCCCTTTGTCTTCCTGGACGACACTGGAGGGCTAGGGAGGCAGGGAGGGGACAAGTCCCAGTGGTGTCTGGCTCTTGTGGAGTTTTGCTGAAGGGGGCAGGATGTGCCTCCCTACCAACTTTTCAAGATGTTCTAGCAGCAGGTAAGACCTGCTTCTTGCTTGGCTCCTGGCTCTGCCCTGCCTTGCAGGCAGCAGAGGAGAGAGCATTCCTCCTGAGAAGGCCTCTGTGGGCAGCAGCTGAGCCCCAGGGCTGCAGGCCCTCAACTGCATGGAGTCCCTTCTGCCCAGGGCTGGGCACCTTGCTTCCTTCTCCTTTCTCTGCCACTGCAGCATTTGAAGGCTGCAATCCTGGTGTGGGAGGGAAAGGAAGGAGGGAGCTCCTGTTGTGCCCACAGAAACACAGATCTCCTGGACAGATGGGTACTATATCCCTTGGACAGGGAGATGGACAGCCCAGTCCCATTTCTGTATCAGGACTTGTAACTTGAACGATTCCCTATTTGCAAATATTTGCAGTTCCCTATTTGCAGGGGTGAATGGAGAAAGGGGTGTCATGCTGCTTTTGGTGTTGAACAATGCTGAAATGAGTCTGACTCATCAGTCCCTGAAGCTCAACATCCTGAGTAGTGATAAGAAGGTGGGATAGAACTGGCAAAGAACCAAAGAAAGGAAACCAGCAAGTGATACTATTGATCATGTATCTAAAGCTGCTGAACTGCCAGAGCTGACATCCTGCTGATAGTCAGTCACATTATACTGTAAAAGGTTGCCCCCAGTTTCTAAGGTCAAGGTCTTCTAAAACCCTCCTTCCCAGAGTGTGTGTGGAGATTCCTCCCTTGCATGGGGATACCCCCTTCTTGAGGCTGAACCAGAGAGATTTGCCCACAATTACTGGTATGGGTAACATCAGGGTCTACGTTGTAATTGGCTTCGCTAGCTTTAATATAATGAATATGCCTTCAAAATTTTGCACCATACTATTGAAATTGTTACAGCTTCTAATCTGTAGTAAATAATTATTATAAAGATATTTTTGTCTAATAATAAATTATTTGTTTTTATAGAAATACATCTGATTTGGCATCCTCAATGCTGTGGTACTATGTTGTACAAAGTTTCTATTACACCTGTATAATCCTTTAGACATATTCCATTGCCAAAATCTGGGGCTAAATTGGATCCAGCTGTGCCCAAACTTGTCAGTGGTGAGGATTCTAGAAAGCAAGAGAGGGCTTTCTGAACCTTGTGATTCAGTGGGAGGGCTTGTTTAATAAACATTGTCTGAAGCTCCCATTCTGCCTGTGGCACTGTCCCAGACAGACACCCCCACAGTCCCATGTCCTGCATCCCCTCCATCTCCCCAGGCAGGAGCAGATGCGTGGGGCAGTTCTGTGTCCACAGCCAGGGCTCCTCTGGGTGCCACGAGGGGCTGGGAGTGCCAGCCAGGGGACTCCCCGCTCCCAGCATGGGCAGGGGGTGCTGTCACTGCTGTACCTGAGAGCTGCCACTGCACAGTGAAGCCAAAGGTGGGGCAGCTCTTGGCTGCTGGGCTGCTTGCAGGGGTGACAGCAGGATCTGCTTGTTGGTGGCTGCTGCTGCGCTGTGCCAGGAGCCCAAGAAGGTCCCAGCTGTGTTCAGGGCCAAAAGGGTCATGTAGGAGCCCAGCTCGTTTCTCCACAGGCCCTGCAGGTGACGCTGGGGCTTGTGTGGGTGGCTCAGTCAGTGTCCAGGCACAGTCCCACACTGAGCCTGGCTGAGCAGGGGATGTGTGTCCCATGGCACAGCCCCTCGCCCTGGCAGCTGGGACCAGCACATGGCATCAGTCAGGAGAGCAACCCTCAGTCTCTGGGCAGGGCAGCAGAGCTGGAGGTACCCTGTGGCAGGGTAGGTGACCCCCAGTAGCCCCAGGGAAGCACAGCCAGAGCTGGCAGCCTCCTAGGTCATGGGCACTGCACCGTGGCATGGCCCGGCATGGTACAGGATGGTGCACCCAGAACCTGCAGCCCCTCAGGCAAAACCTCTATGTGCTGGGGTGGCAGAGCATGGCACAGAGAAAACACACACCATGGGGATGGCACGGCCAGGGCGTGCAGCCCCTCGCTCCCCACCTTGCACCTGAGACAGCTCAGCTCAGCACAGCCTGGCACGGCCAGACCGCCCCAGGGCTGCTCTCACCTCCCTGGATGCAGCACCACGGGCCATGAGCAGGGCCAGGGTGAGCAGCAGCAGCACCCAGGGTGCCCATAGTGGTGGTGGCCGTGTGTGGTGCCCAGGCTCTGCTCCTTTTATATCAGAGGGGGCTGAGCCTCCTGCCAAGGGACAAGAGAGCCCCAATCCCTCTGGACAGTGATGGAGTCTGGGGGGACACTGAGTGAGCACAGCAAGGGCAGGGAGCACAGCAAGGGCAGCAGGTGAGAAGAGCATTAAAGATACCACAGGCAGGGTGTGGGAGCTTTGAGGACACCACAGGAAACACGTTGGATCTCTGGGACACCACAGAAAGGGTGGAGGAGTTCGGGGGACACCACAAGAAGGGCTATTATCTCTTTCTGGCCATGGCAGGACTTCTTTTGTGCCAAAGTGCATTCTTAATAGTCAATAGTTATCAGGGCTGGCAGATATGAAGTAGCCTGTCCTCTCCTCTCCTGTCCTCTATGACCATTCTTCAGCAGACCATTATGCTGCCCCGGTGCTGCCATTTCTGTCAAATGCCTTTTTTTGGTCCCAGGGGAGAATTTTGAGGCAGAGGAATAACATTATATGGCAAGAGCAAGCTCCCATATGTGGCCACCCTGCACCCTCTGGTATCTTCCTTTTCCAGAGCCCACAGCAAATGAAGAGGGACAAAGATGCAAAGAAGCTCTCCCGTGGGGTCACTGAGGGAGGCTGGAGGGGTATGGTGGCACCACAATACTGGAGCATCTCACCTGGGCTGTCCACTTGCATTTATCTTGGAACAAAGGCATTCTGGGAATATCAGCTGTCAACAGCCCCTCTGATTACTGATAAATTTGGGGACACCCAGATGGCACAATGCCCTGGCCAGAGGCACCACCCACAGCCCATCTGGCAGCAATAAAAAGGAGAGGGAGCAGGAGCATCAGCAGAGACCTGGGGAGCACATCCCCAGGTTCATCAGCTGTCTGCCTGCTGCAGAGATGGTGCAAGCAACTCCCTTGCTCCTCGTGCTCTTCCTGGCCCTGGGGTCTCATGGCCTCCAGCGTACACAGCAGGTACCATCAGGGGTGGGATGCACAGGGTGGGGTGGGCAGGGGGCTGTGGCTGCAGGCTGTGCTGTGGCACAAGTGCTGACTTCTTTCCTCTCCAGTGTGAGCTGACTGGGCAATGGAAGAACGACCTGGGCTCCAACATGACCATTTATGAAGTAAATGGAAAGGGTGGCTTCGCTGGCAAGTACCTCACAGCTGTTTCAGCCTCCCCATTAGAGATTGAGGAATCACCTCTGCTGGGGTTCCAGCACCTCCCTTATCTGAGCCAGCCCACCTTTGGTTTCACCGTCAACTGGACCTTTTCAGGTACTTAGACTTAGCATCCTTGTTGTGTCCCCAGGCCTCCCTTCTGCCCTCCCTGCCGTGTCCTTGCTGATTCCCTGCCTTCCCCTGCACTATCCCCACTGCTCTCCCTCTCCTCCACCTGGAGCTCCTCTGTTGCTGTCAGCTCCCAGTCCCAGGCTGCAGGAGAGGCAGCAGGGGCTGAAACCTGCACTGCTTGCCCATGTCTGTGTGGCACCCCAGCCCTCTGAGCCCTCCTGCTGCTTTCCCCATCCCCGCTGTCCCCAGAGGCCAGGGACAGCAGGGGTCTACTGTCCCCTGTGCTGAGGCAGCCACTGACCTGCCACCTCAGCCACGCTCCCCTCCGCCTCCTGTCTTGTCCCCACAGACACCATCAGTGTTTTCACGGGCCAGTGCTTTGTGGATGAGTATGGAAAGGAGGTCTTGAAGACCATGTGGCTGCGGAGGTCACACGCAAAGAACCGCCGCGACGACTGGAACGCCACCTTGTGAGCCTCCTGTTCTTGCCCTGCACATGTCCCCTATGCACTCCTGAGGGGTTGGGGCTGTCACAAATGAGTGGTTTAGGTCACTTAGGAGTCACTCCCACAAGTGTTGGCAAAAGGAGGTTTGATATGTTTGCAAAAGCTGGACTTGGCAAAGCTCCATTCCAAGGTTCACTTGGTTGCTTTGTGCAGGGGTAAAACACAAGGAGAAAAAAATGGGTTAGAATCAATCCAGAATGATTTACATGGAGGCTGGAAATGGAAAAGGAGAAGTGAGACCCTTCAAATGAATTACAAAGTTCAGGAGGTGCCCACTGCTTTCTAAAGCTACCGATGGATCCCAGCTGGTGCTGATTCTGTTCTCAGTCTCAGATCTGCTCAATGGTTCCTGTCTAAAGGACGCGGCAGCACTTATCCATTGACTAATTTAACATTTATAAGGTGATTGGGGAGGGTTTACCACAATTGCAGCAGAGATTTAATTATAGATCCAGTCTGGCAGCAGTCATACTGCTCTTGCTACAGGGTGTTCACATCCCTTCAGCCACGCACTCGGCGGGAGATGGTGGCACAGCCCCTGCTGTGGTCCAGGAGAGCTGAGGGGCCTCACTTAGGAATGCTCTGGTAAAGTCATGGGATGATTGACCTTAGTCATCAGTCAGTCTTCATCCTGGATGTAGTGTGAGATGGTAATTACAGGAATTTTTCACAGTTCCAGTGATGATAACATTGTTCCACTTTTGGCTATGATTCAGGCTAGTAATTCCCCAAGGCTTTTGGAGTATTGATAAGGCAGCAGAAGGACTTGGTGTGCAAAGTGTCTGTGACAAGCTCAAGGGAAGCTTCACCACCTGAGAGGCATTTCTAAAGCGAAAGGCCTAAGAAGGACTCCTGAATGGCCCAAGGGTGGGGATGAAGGGTGGTGCTCCCAGCCTGGGGTGCTCAGCACTTGGCAGAGCTGCTGCCAGTGTGAAAGTGAGGGAGGACAGGGTGATGGTGCACAGCTTCCCTGGGCATCCTGACAAGGTGCAATTGTTTTGGAAGGATACAGGGCTGGGTGGGCAGTGGGCCACTCCCATGTCCCACCCTTACACTTCCTCTGTCTGTGTCTCCTTAGGGTTGGCTACAACATATTCTGGCGCAAGGAAGAGCTCGTGGATTGAGGACTGGTATCATTGGAGCTCCCAGAGAAGAGGCAGTGCCAGGTTGTAGCCCATCCTCCTGCTTCAGCACCTTCTTTAGCACCTCCTTAAAACCTCCTTTAGCATCACCCTTAGAAGCTCTTTTAGTGCCTCCTCCATCACCTCCTTCAGCATCTTTATTCTCCCAATAAAGTTTTCCTGCAAGCACACACTGTGTCCTCTCATTCAGAGATCAGTGCCCCTGTTCCCTTTCCTCAATGCTGGCCTCTCTTGCCGCTATCCCTCAAGGCCATTGTGTGACCCCTGCTGTGACCCTCCATGGCTTGGGCTCTTCTTTCTCAGCCCATCCATCCCATGGAGCTCCTTGGGACCCCAGCTGCTGCAGGCCACCAGGACCCTGCTCAGCCAGGAGTGATGGCCTGTGGCACATCTCCCCCTGGGAGTCTGCAAACTGCTCCATATCTGCTCTGCAAGGGGCAAGGACAGAGCTGGGAAGACCATGCGCTCCCCAAGGGCAGGCAGAGCCAGCATGGCAAGAAGGCACCCCCAGTGCTGGGCACTGAGCTGCTGGGGCAGCAGCATCCCAGGGCTGCAAGTGCTGGGCACAGCAGAGCAGCTGGAGGGGGATGCTGGCTCCATGGCACATCTCTGCAGCAGCAGCAGCTGTCCCAAAGGCTCTGTCTCTCCCTGAGGAGCAGGCACCAAGGCAGGGCTCTGGGGACACTCACCAATGTCATACTGCAGGCTGATCTGCAGCTTGGGCCACAGCATGATGAGGGCAAAGGAGGCGTAGAAATGGACATCGTAGGTGTTGTACATCCGGTACTCCTGGCCTGGCAGGACACAGCAGGTGGTGAGGGCAAGGACTCTGCCATGGGGAGGGGAGAAGGGGCAAAGCTGCTCCCTCCACAGGGCCCTGGACACGGGCATCTTTCCCAGCCCAGGCAGGGGCTCCCGTTCAAAGAGAGTTTCATTCTCTATACAGAGCACCAGGCATGTGGGGAACACTCCATGCCCTATCCTTCAGGGCTGCAAGGGCTTTTCCTGGGAATAGCACTGCTCCCTACACACACTGGAGTGTGAAAAACATCCCCATGCCAGTTCAAAACACACTATGGCTACAGTAATGGGAGGGCTTGAGACTGGAGAATGCCTCACATCCTTGTGAGTTACCTTCCAAATAAGCAAACCTTCCGTACTCCCGCAGGACAGGGAGGAGGTGGGAGAGCCCCGCCCCCGCCGGCCCCTGCAGGTCCTCGGCACAGCAGTCAGGGGGCACCTCCATCCAGATGGTCCCTCCATCCGTCAGGAAGTAGAGCTCGTTGAACAGGGCTGACTTGTACCAGGAAGGCAGCTGGCTGCGGGAAAGAGGGAAGCTCATCCTCGGAGGCCGGGGTGGTGATGCTTCTGCGGCAGCCAAGCCCAGGAGGCCACTGGGAAGGTGCTCTCATCTGCCCTACCTGTTCTCCAGGATGGGATTCTGCCACGCTTCAATCTTCCTCTCCCACTCCTCGAAGTGTGTCAGGGCATCACTAAATGTCAAGAACAGCCCCAAAGCGGCATGAAAAACTTTTGAAGAACCACAGCAAGGACAAGTGTTGCGTTGTGGTTTTATTCCAATAGACAAGCAATAGGAAGTTTGGATACAGCCTAAATTTGGGAAGAAACCACAGCATCCTGGGGAGATTTTGAAGAGCCAAGGAGGCTGGAGCAAAGAACACTGCCCTGGCTTGGGTGCCCAGAAGCAGCATGGCCACCCACTTGCCCTGCTCCGCCTGCACCCGTCCCAGGGTGGATGGAGGCACTCACCAGGGGGTGAATCCAGCCTGCCATCCTGCAGCAGGTCCTGCCACACCTCTCCACCCAATCCTGTGGGATCAAATGCCGTCACGTGGGTGACTCCCGTGCCAGCCTGAACAAGGGAAGAGCATCATCAGGGGCTGCTCCTTTGGAGGAGAAGATTCACTCTCCCCTCCCCAATACCACCAGCAGGACATGACACTCACTTCTCATGTGCTGCCCAGCAACTTGCAACTCGTTGCCTCAGCTGCTCTCCTGACACCGTCCCCAAAGAGGGTGCCCTCAGGGAAGTCATGTCCCCACTCGTGGCGTCAGGCGAGCGCTGAGGAACGGTGCCAACCCCAAGCCCGTGCCCCCCCACCCTTTGCCAGCTGCCTGCAGGCAGCTCCCCCACACGCAGCAGGGCTGCACTGGCTCCCCAGCAGGAGCCACGGCAGCAGGGCCAGCCCTTTACCTTCTCCCGGGCAGAGATGGCCAGGGTGAAGGGGTTCACGGGCGGGCAGTGGTGCAGCAGGACCCCAGCAACCCGCTGGCCATCCTTGTGGAAGGTGAAGGGCTCGTTCCAGTGCCCGCCGCTCCCGGCCGCCTTCGCTCCCGGCCCGTTCTGCAGGCTGAACATGATGGACACCTCCACGTCCTCATCCCTCCCGTTCTCCACCTCCCAGATGAACACTCCCACCGGCAAGCTGGAGTCCTGGCAGAGACGCAGAAAGCTGCCTACAGGACTGCCGCTCCACGGGCAGCTGCACCAGCATCATTTCCCCCTGCTGGGGACACCACGCAGGATGCAGCGGCAGCAAGAGCACGGGCAATAATAACTTGGTCTTGGAGTCTCTTGCCAAGCTGAGCAGCAGCAGCAGGAGCAGAGGAATTTGGGAGGAAGGCAAGACAAAATTCCAGTGAGAAGCAGCCCTGGGCTGGCAAGCCCCACGCCGGGCAGCAGAGGGACGGAAAGCAGCCTTTAGGGCTCAGCCGGGCGTCTCATCACTCATCTGCTCGGCAGGCTGATACGGGCTCACGTGCTGCTGCAATGCCGGGGTAAGAGGAAGGTCAGACGTGTCAGCAGCACAGCTGCCACCCTCGCCTGGGGCTGGCAGCCGGCACGGGCAGCGCTGAGCCATCCCTTGCTGCAATGCTGAGCTCCCGCACGGCTGCGGGGCTTCCCCCGCCCGCAGCACTGCTGAGTGAGGCCGGGGGGACACGCTGGGAAAGCGGCGAGCGAGCAGCTCTGCCCTCGGGAGAGGGGACACGCTGGGAAAGAGGCAGGTAACAAGCAGCTCTGCCCTCGGGAGCGGGGACACGCTGCGAAAGCGGCAGCTAGCAAGCAGCTCTGCCATCGGGGTGGGGAAATGCTGGGAAAGGCGCTCACCAGCAGCTCTGCCCTCGGGGATGCCGTCACCGCCTTACCTTATAGTCATGGGGGATGACGGGCGAGACCTGCCGGCAGGTGAGCACCACCTGCTGCCCCGGCAGCTCGTAGACCAGCCAGGCACGGGGGTACAGGGCATGGTAAAAGGCGTAGTGGCCGCAGTAGCCCCAGTTCCAGCTCTGCAGGCTGCTGGGGCTCTCCACGGACAAGACCTGCTGGTAGATGGTGTGTCCCTTGCACCGCAGGCACACTGTGAACTGTGGAGGAGAGGAGCACATCAGGGGATGAGAGGAGCCCTGTGGCAGATGTCCCAAGCGCCCAGGCTGCTGCAGTGGCTGTCACTCCCCTCACAGACCTTGCTGCAAACTGAGTTTGCAATGATTCCATAGTGGTGAAGGCCAGGGTTCTGCTTCCAGCAGAGCACACCCCACCAACCCTTTATCTTTTAGAACAGAATAAAAAGTGATTGCAACTTTACACATGTGATTTGCTGTCTTAAAATTCCTGTATGAATATGTGTGGCAAGTAAGACTTGTTCAGTAACTTCAAGGCTGTTGCTCTTCAGTTGCAGGAGAAGAGTTGGCTTCAGACTCCTCATGTCTGTGCTCAGAGCAGCCACTGGTGCTGCAACACCTTAAAGGGAGAGGGGCAGTGCAGAACCATTGGGTTATTGACACCCCGTGGGCTGCTGTCACAGCAAAGCTTTCTGGTGGACATGGGCAGGGAAAGGCCTCAGCTGAGTGAAGGGTGGAGTGGCTTTGTCTGTTGGAGGGTGACAAACCACTTCACTGTGTGCTGGGAAATCAGAGGGGAGCTTCAGGTGACTTTGGCTGTTCATTCCCTCCTGAGTTTAACCCCTGAGTGTTCCAGATTGCAAGGCAAGGTGTATTCTATTGCCATCTGTATGGCAGTTGTCTTTTGCCAAGTGGGCAATTTTCCTTATCTCTCTCTCTGAGCGATCACAATCACTCCTCCCTGGGAAGGGAGGTCTGCTGATAACAGGCTATTGAATGTCACTGCCTGGCTGATAAGAACTACAGCATCCAATTGCGAGATGCTCTGCCCAGAGGGAGGAGCCAAGCATTGCTACCCAGATGTAATCTGGAGATTCTGGAATATCAGCACAGCTTCTCCACTGGATTCCCCAGAGGAACAGCAGCTGCCTCTTCTTCCACTGGATCTTCAGAGGAAGACTACACCCTTTTCTACAGGATCCCTGCTCCAGCAGAACCACTCCTGACACTCCAGGAGGACGCAACCATATTTCCAATGGGACTGCTACCAACACCCTGACACACAGGGTGTCAGGTGGTGTTCTGACTCTGTCAGTGTTGTTTTAGTTTACTGAATTGTTTATTTTATTGGGTTTTTTCCCTATTAAAGAACTGTAAATTCCTGCTCCCATAATTTTTGTTTCCTGAGGGGCCCTCAATTTACAATTTAGAGCAATTTGGAAGCAAGGGGGTGGGGGTTCATTTTCTCCATTTCAGGGGAGGCTCCTGCCTTCCTTAGTAGGCGCCTGTCTTTCCAAACCAAGACACCCAGTGTGGGGCTGTGGCTGTTCCTGGGGCTCCAGGCAGGGTGTGGCCCAGCCCTCCTGCAGTAAATGCCTCCTGCAGTTCCTTTTGGGGAGGATGCAGTAGATGTGGTGCAGTCCAGAATGTAGCCTGCCTTTCCCCAGCCTCAGCCTGGTGCTGCTGAAAGTGGCACTTGTCCCTGCTCTCTGGTGAGCTCTGAGCTGACTGCAGGTGGGACTGGTGAATTCCCCTCCTCTGTTAGCACGACATTTCATGGATTTTTTTTTTTCCATGTATTTTGCTCCATTGCCTGGCTGGCATCACTCCTGTCTGTGAGCTCATTAACGTGGCCTTGGTGCATGAACAAGTCAGAAATGTGACATAAGAACTGTCTGTGATCCGGTCCTGAAGAGAGTGTGCCCAAAAGCTTCTGCCAGAGAAGGGCAGCCCAGCCCTTCCCTGATTCCCTCAACATCCCCTGGCTTATCTCCAGAGCCACAGTGGGGAAAACTGTCTGCAGGGATGCTTGGCTTGAGCATAGAGAGGAGGGATTTGCTGCTTTTGCTTTGGACTGCCCAGCCTTCCCTGGCAGGGTCCTGCCTGGCGTCATCCCAGCCTCTGCTTCCCCTGGCTCTGGTGTCACCAGACTGACAAGAAGTGTCTGGCATGTCCCTGGGCTGTGCTGATGAGCTCCATGGCTCTTGTCTCTCTTGCCATTTGATGCTGTGGTTACTCCATGACTTCTGCAATTATATTTCCTGTCTTTATTGGTAATAATGAAATTGTTGGAAATGCTATATTTATATTCAGTTGTGTGCAGGGGATTTTAATCTCACTGTAGTCCTCACCATGCTTCCGCTCTGCTACTTTTTGCTGAGCCTCTCACATTGTTTCCATGCTCAGGAGCTGGATGGTTGCTTTTGGTTTCTTTTTGTTTGCAGGTTTGCAGCTTTCTTTTTGTTTACCTTGTGTTTCTTTGTTCTCTTTTACTGTTTTGGCAACAGTTTGCTCAGTGTGATACTTCAGTCTATTCTAGTAAATATTTTTAATTCTTACCCTAGTTTTTTGATTTTTTTTTCCTTATAGTCAGAGAGAAGTTTTTACTTTTTCCTGATAATCTCCTGAAATAAGTGCTTAACAGCAAGCACAGCTGAAGACCTTTCCAAAGTCTTTAACTTTCCCTTGAGAGAAAAGTTTCAGGTACCTGCAGCCATACACAGAAAACCAGCAGGGGTCATGTGTGCCTCAGTCTGACCTCTTCATCCCCAGGCTGCCTCTTCTTTCTCTCCAAGTTGCCCACTCTCAGTCACAACCCTTTGCATCATGATCCAATTGCAAAACTGAAAGGATTAAAGTACTTTTGGAACTCACTCAGAATAAGCTGTTTTTCTTTTTTCCTTGACCTGGAGCTGAATTTTTCTTGTCCTTTCTTTCTCCAAAATTCCCAGCAGTTACACAAAAAACCTGGACATGATCCACAACGGGGACTTTGCAGCTGCAGGATAAATTCTGATGCTGCCAGACTGGCTTGGCCATCATTTTTGCCTTTGGCAGAAAAACACCTCCAGCCTCGCTGATCCTGGACAGTCCTTTGTCCACCTTCAGCCAGGGTCCCACCTTTTGAAGGCATTGTGATGCTCCCTGTAGCTGGTACAGAGGCTGAGAGAACAGTACAGCGAAGGAGAAAGTGGGGTCCTAAGTAGTCCTTACCCTAAGGAACAAGCATTGGTAGCCAAAAACTTGATGGGGGTGGTCTAGTTGGCCAGGTCACCAAAAGAAAGTTTCTAGAGTTGGGAGGGCTTTAACCAGGGACTGTGGGAGAGAAGCTGTTTTTGGAGATGCACTAGCTGGATGAGCTGCCAGCCTCCCCAGGAGGAAGGTGGAACGTAGTTCAACCTCATTCTACATCATGAATGTAGTTCAACATCATTCTACTGAGCAGAATTTTTCAAAAGCTTTTTGGGGAAAGAAGCTTTTCCACTTGCTCCTGTTCTTTTCCTGAGGTCCTATTTAGGGACAGCTGATCCAACAAGCAGTGTGTCCCTTTTCCTCAAGGAAAATTTATTCCTGCTCTAGACTGAGCCTGAGGGGTCCACATGAGCACCAAGCCCAAAACCCCCATCTCTGTGCACTCGGGGCTCTGACAGCCTGCAAGCCATCCCAAACCATCCCAAACTGCAGCTGGTACCTTGCCCAGAGGCACAGGAGACCTCTCTCCTGCAGGCATTGGGCTGGGTAAGGTGGGCAGCTGTCCTGCAGGGAAAGAAAAGGGTGTGGGTGAATGTGTGTGTGAGGAGATTGGAGTGGTGCACTCAGGCACACGGACGCTGTAGTTGTCCTGGGCTGACACTGCACATGCTGCCTGGCTCTCCCCCAGCAGGGCCTGTGGCAGATACAATCCCCAGGGGAGACCCGGCTCCCTGGACAGTGACAATCTGAGCCCAAGAAGCAGGTCCTGGTCTGGTACCATGGCCCCTCCCTGCTGGTGCCGGGGCCAGGCAGTGGAGCACATGAAAGGGGATAAATCACTTCAGTTCTTAATAAATGTGTCCAGCTGTCTACTCTTCTTCTTCTTTCGTGTCTTCTTTGGCACAGGACCAAACTGGAAGAGGGGACTGTTGCAATTCTTCCCCTTTATCTTCCTGGACGAGACTGGAGGGCTAGGGAGGCAGGGAGGGGACAAGTCCCAGTGGTGTCTGGCTCTTGTGGAGTTTTGCTGAAAGGGGCAGGATGTGCCTCCTTACCCACTTCTCCACATGTAATGGCACAAAAGACGTGACCCTTGCTTTCTTTTCTGCTGCCTGTAAGGCAAGGTAAGGCCAGGAGCCAGAAAATACCTCTGTGGGGAGCAGCTGGGCCAGTTAACCAAACCCTGTGCCCTTCTGCCCAGGGCTGGGCACCTTGCTTCCTTTTCCTCCTTTCTGTGCCAGCTCAGCCTTCGAAGGTTGCACCAGCCTGGTTAGGGAGGCATGGGGATTAGGGAGGCCTGCTGCCCTTCCTGTTGTGTTCCCAGACAATGTTGGGAACTGTGAGTTTTGGTGGATGCCTTGGTCATTGCTGAGTCACAGCCACTGCTCCACCCTCCCTAAGAACTGGGACATGGGTCCTGCCTGTGTGGGGCCAGCATGGCCCCTTTTTGTGTCACCAGGGAGCAGCAGCATGACCTCCAGCTGGGACAGCACCTCTCCTTCCCCAGGCAGAGCAGGACAGAGCTGAGAGTGCTGGGTACTCCCCTATACCAGGGGTAAGTTGCCAACAGTACCCACAGAGACAGCACAACCAGAGCTGGAAATTCCCATGGTCATGGACGCTGCATCATGGGATGGCACTGGAATGGGATGGAATGGTGTGGGATGGCACTGAATGGCATTGCAGGGCACAACAAGAGCATACAGCCTGTGAGACAGCATGGCACAGCACAGCCAGGGCCTGCAGCCCCTCACTCTGCACCCGGGACAGCACAGCACGGCTCAGCTCAGCTTGGCATGGCCAGATTCTGCCCCTGGGCTGCCCTCACCTCCCTGGATGCAGCATCACAGGGCCAGGGCATGCAGCAGCAGCAGCCTGGGGTCCCCATGGCAGTGGTGGCTGTGCATGGTGCCTGGGCTCTGCCTGCGCTGCTGCCCCACACCCACCCAGCCCCTTTTTTATAGGAGGGGAGATTGAGCATTCTGCCAAGGGACACCCATGGGGTAGGACATCCCTGTCCTCTCTGGGGATGCACAGGGGACCTGTGCATGTCAGGGACAGGGAGCTCACCTGATCTCGGATAGAGCTGGACAGAAAAAGAGCATGAAGGACATCACGGGGAGGGCGGTGGAGCTCTGTGAACACCACTGGTAGGGCAGGGCATCTCTGAGGACATCACAGTGAAGGGCAGGAGGGCCCTGAGGACACCACAGGAAAGACTATGAGCTCTTTCTGTCCACTTTCGAGCTTAGTGTTCCCTAAGTCCTTAGCAGCCTTTAGGGCTGGGGTGGGAAGCAGCCTATCCTACTCGCTGTGAGCATCCTTCCCTCTTTTCTGTCTTGGGAGCTGCTGCAGGCAGGAGATCGCCGTGGTGGCCCAGGGCTGCCACTGGGTGACAAATGGCCTTTTCTTCACTCCCCAGGGGAGTGTTCCTGCAACCACATAAGCAAACAAGTAACAATATCCAGGAAGGACAGGTTGTCCTGGATGCAGCACTCCCAGAGCAGCCGGCGCCATCCTCACACGGCAAAGCCCACAGACGATGGAAAGGGATGAGGATGCCATTCCTTAGGGTCACCGTGGCAAGGTTGATGGGACAGGGGTGCCAGCACATCAGTGAGGAACGCCTGGGGTCCCCACCTCCATCCATATCCTGTTGGCAACTTCCAACAATAGCAGTGATGTCCCGATCCAGCTGGCAAGGAACAAGAGCAGGCACTGAAGAAAGCACAGCTTCTGGCTGGACTGGTGTTGCTTTGATGCATCAGTTCTGTTCCTTAACCCCAGGCAACGTGCCTTCCAAAGGTTGGGATTCAGTCTGCATAAAGGGATATTTCTGATTTCTCTTTCACTCTGGCTTTATCACCTCAATTAATCTTGTATCTGATAGGCTCAGCTTTCATCAGCTTCTGCATGGATGGAGCTGAGGGCTGAGAGGACAGTCCCTGGTCACAGACATTTTGCCTGCACCACTGTTTTTCAAGGCTGACTCAACCCTAGTTTGAGCAGCAAGTTAAATTGTTCATTAATTGTTTCTTTTTATTATACACCAGCACTTATTTTTCACAACACCCTGAACATACATGGGTTTAAACCACTGCCCTGATGACTTTTAACTTCTTCAGTGCTTCCTGCATTGGATTTCTTCCCTGCCTGCTGGTTGTGCCCACTTCCTTCTGTGCCAGGGCTCAGGCATGGCATCGCAGAATTTAATCCTGCTGATGATTGCCAGCTCCAAGCCACTTTACTCTCTGATCTTTGGAGGGCACAAACCCCATGGAGACACCTCAGGACTCAGCTGAGATCACTCAAGAATTCTGCCTGCTTGAGCACTGAGCTGGCCCCTGAACCTGTGAGATGAGCCACAGGGATTGTTAAGTAGAGGGAAAAAAAAAGATTATGTGAACAAATAAACAGTATTGTTTGTGTGATGCTAAAATAAACCTACATCTCTGAAGGAGCTGTGGGCTGCCATCAGCAGCATGGAGAGATTGTGTTGTCCATCCACAGAGTTCCTGCAGGAGCCCCCTGAACCTTGGTGATGGTGAGGGGGTGATGGAGAGGGGGTGGTGAAGAGGGGGTGGTGGAGAAGGGATGGTGGAGAAGGGATGGTGGAGAAGGGATGATGTCTGCCCCTCCTGGCCCCCACAGCCATCCCAGACTGACCTTACTCATTATCCCCAACACTGGCAATGCTCTGGGCAGCACCTGCTTGCCAAAAAACTGTCAGAGCAAATGGCAGCTATGTGGGAAAACACACCTTGTTACGCAGTTGATTTCTGAGACAGAAAACACTGGGGCAGGAATGTGAGGTGGCCAGCCATCTCTCTCAAAAGGGATTTCTTCCAGGCAGGGTTCAAGTGGGCTGTAGGGCTCCTGTAGGGAGGAGGGGGGCTGTGGAGATGCCAGCAGCACAAATATGATGCTCTCCAACCTGGATAGCAATGAGTTATGTTGTCAGAGAGAAACCAGGGCTCCAAAGTGAAATTTAAGAGAAAGCAAAGACTGAGAAAAAAAAAATTTTTTTTGAGATGTTGCAAAGAGCTACCTTGTCTCCAGTTTACAAAAAGTATTATGTTCTGGTGAAAGGGGCTCCATCAGCTTCTGCTATGATGACTTGGGGAATAAAAACATGTATTATAGGAGACTGCCTTGAAAACCATTTAGAAATGGGCGAGAAACTTTGGGCTGAATCCATTCACTTCAGCCTCCTTGGCCAGCAACAAGAATAACATAATGGGAATTATGAAAATTTGTTCTTACAGTTGTCTAAGAATACTTGTGTAAATACAACTTTTGTCACTATTAAGATTCAGTGTCCCAGATGTTCAGTCAATGCTGGCTTCTCATTAAGTAAATAATTCCCTTCCAACGCAAACCAGTTTGTAAAAACAACACCTTAACATACACATCAGACCTTCTCAGACCCATCAGTCTGGGAGTGGGGGGGATGGGAAAGCTGAGTCCCAAAGGGATCTGGGTGGTGGGTGAGTTTGCATGAGCATGCCTGGAGAGGAAGAGCAGGGTGAGCTGTGTACTGCAGGCAATCCTGGGGTCACGAGGTTTAAGGAGCCTCAAAACCTGGGTACTGAGCTGATGTGGCAAGTGAGTGACAGAATGGGCAGCAGCTCCAGAGAGGGGTTTTCCCCACTGACTATTTCCCAGCAGTCGCTGATCAGCAGGAGCCAGGGCCTCTCTGCAAGGTGCCAGGGAAGCAGGAATGGACATTTTCAGTACTTCAGCACTCATTTCTGGGAATGTTTGCTGCAATTACCCCCTCTTATGGCTGGGAACCACAGATTTGGAAACACCCAGATTGCACAATGCCCTGGCCAGAGGTGCCACCCACAGACCTGGCAGCAATAAAAAGGAGAGGGAGCAGAAGCATCAGCAGAGACCTGCAAGGAGCACATCCCCAGGTTCATCAGCTGTCTGCCTGCTGCAGAGATGGTGCAAGCAACTCCTTTGCTCCTTGTGCTCTTCCTGGCCCTGGGAGCTCACAGCCTCGCTGTGAAAAAGGTACTGTGAGGGTGGGATGCACAGGGTGGGGTGGGCAGGGGGCTGTGGCTGCAGGTACTGGTGCTGAATTCCCTGTTCTCCAGTGCTCCCTGACCGGGCGCTGGGTCAATGACCTGGGCTCCAACATGACCATCATGACCGTGAACGCAAATGGTGCCTTTGCTGGCTCCTACCACACGGCTGTGACAGCCACCTCCAATGAGATCAAGCTGTCACCACTGCAGGGATCCATGCAGAAGAGCCCTAACCAGAAGGGCCAGCCCACCTTTGGCTTCACTGTCAACTGGAGCTTTTCAGGTATTTCTTTCCCAGCCTCCTTATGGTATCCTGGACCTCCCCTGCCCTCCCTCTTTTGCTCTGGAAGCTTTTTCTGCCCTCCCTGCCGTGTCCTTGCTGATTCCCTGCCTTACCCTGCACTATCCCCACTGCTTTCCCTCTCCTTCCCCTGGAGCTCCTCTGTTGCTGTCAGCTCTCAGTCCCAGGCTGCAGGAGAGGCAGCAGGGGCTGGAGCCTGCACTGCTTGCCCATGTCTGTGTGACACCCCAGCCCTCTGAGCCCTCCTGCTGCTTTCCCCATCCCCACTGTCCTCAGAGGCCAAGGACAGCAGGGGTCTACTGTCCCCTGTGCTGAGGCAGCCACTGACCTGCCACCTCAGCCACGCTCCCCTCCGCCTCCTGTCTTGTCCCCACAGACTCCATCACTGTTTTCACGGGCCAATGCTTTGTGGATGAGTATGGAAAGGAGGTCTTGAAGACCATGTGGCTGCTGAGGTCACGTGTGGAGAACATCAAAAATGACTGGAAAGCCACCAGGTGAGCCCCCTGTCCCTGCCCTGCACATGTCCCCTGTGCGCCCCTGAGGGGTTTGGGCTGTCACAAGTGAGTGGTTTAGGTTGCTTGCAGAGTCACTCTCACAGGTGTTGGCAAAAGCAGGTTTACTCTCTGTTTTAAAAGCACAACTTAACAAATCTCAATGGCAAGGTTTGCTTGATTGCTTTGTGCGTGGGTAAAACACAGATAGGAAAAATACCATCCCCTGGGGTCCTGCCAAGGCGCTAATGTGGTGTGGGAATACTGGTCTGGGTGCGTGTTTGGACACTGTCACGTCCCTCCCTCACGTGTCCTCTTCTGTGTCCCCACAGGGTGGGCACCAACGTCTTCACCCGCCTGCAGTCACAGGAGTGAGGCAGCAGCAGGGGCTGCCCGGGCCAGCAGCAGCGCCAGGGCTGTGCCCCTGCTCCTGCAGCACCACCTGCTTCTTCCAATAAAGCTTTGCTGCAAACACCCACAGTCTCCTGTCATGTTGTTGCAAAATGTGGGATAAGCAAAATATTTCTTTAAAAGGTTTGTTCTTTGATGTTTGAGGTTTTTGTGAAACTGAGACCAACAAACAAGCTCTAAGCTATGTCCAGGTGTTAGAAAGAGAACTTGGTAGAATTGCCTTGTTAAGGTTTAGGTCTTGATGGGCTTTAATGATCTCAGACCTGAGTGCAGGTTACAAAACTTAGGATGAACAATATACCACTGGTAATGGACACAAAGAGTGCGGAATTTACAAGACACTTGCTTGAACCCCCAGCATAAAATACTAATAAAGACAACTGGATCAGGAAAAACTCAGCGCTGAAGCAGCTCTGACTAGGTAGAAAATAAATTCTGGCAGGGAGAGAGCATGACTTATGGTCCACTAAGTGAAGAAACCCACCAACTCAAGAGAAGAGAATGGCTGAGCCTGCAAATTGATTAGCATCAGATGCAAGAGAATTCTTAACCAATAGGAGAGAGAATAGTAATTAATAAGAGAACTAAATAACTCATAGCCAATGAACTAATTTTGCTTTTGTTTGCTAGATGTGTAAATAGAAAAACATTTTGATAGTTGGTGTGCTTGATCTTTGGAATAACACTGAGGGCTCAGGCTTCTGGAACTAAAACAAAAAAATCAATGTCTCTCTTGAGTGTGCAATTACTGCCTTGTTATGCACCAGGTAACAAATCCAATTTTTTTGGACAACTCTCATGGCTCAGCACACACATTCCCAGTACTTCCCATGATGTCTTGCAGTCCCTTCTGTCACCATACCCGAGGCTTCCTGCGTGTCCCCTGCTGTGACCCTCAGTGACATGGACTCCTCCTCTGCAGCCCGCCCACCCCACCAGCCCGTTCAGCCTGGAGCAGTGCCTGCTTGCCCATCTCCCACCCAGAGGGTATCCCTTGGCAGGAGGGCAGGTTTCGGCAGCCGCTGCCCGGCCACAGCCCCCTCTGCTGTGAAAGGGGCTGGGTGGGTGTGGGCAGAGCCTGGGCACCACACACGGCCACCACCACCATGGGCACCCTGGGTGCTGCTGCTGCTCACCCTGGCCCTGCTCATGGCCCGTGGTGCTGCATCCAGGGAGGTGAGAGCAGCCCTGTGGCCGTGCCGAGCTGTGCTGAGCTGTGCTGAGCTGTCCTGGGTGCAGGGTGGGGGCTGAGGGGCTGCAGGCCCTGGCTGTGCCATCCCTGTGGTGCACTGGGAATGACCAGATGGCTGCCTGGTCCTGCTGTGCTATCTGGTGCCATGCCATGTCCTGCCGTGCTGTGCCACTCCATGCTGTGCTGTGCCACAGACTGCTGTGCCATGCTGTCCTGTGCCATGCTGGGCCACCCCTGGGGCACAGTGTGCAGGGCTGGCAGGGTTTCATGTTTCTATCATGCCATGCTGTCCTGTCCTGTGACACCCCAGCACAGTGTTCCTCTGCTCCCCTTGTGCCTGGCTGTGCCATGCCACACCACAGTGCAGTGTCCATGACCAAGGAGGCTGCCAGCTCTGGCTGTGCTGTCTTTGGGGGTACTGTGGGTCACCTATCCCTGCTATAGGGGGTTACCCAGTACTGCCAGCTCTGCCCTGCCCTGCCAGGGAGGGAGAGGTGCTGTCCCAGCTGGTGCCCATACGCTGGTCTCAGTTGCCACACAGAGGGCCATGCCATGGGATACACATGACACTGCTGGTGGGGGGAGGGGGAACTGTGGCTCAGCACTGCCCAAGCCACCCACACAACCCCTGGTCCCCAGTGTGACCTGCAGGGCCTGTGGAGAAATGAGCTGGGCTTCAATATGACCATCTTGGCTGCGAACACAGCTGGGACCTTCTCAGGCTCCACCCACACTGCAGTGGCAGCCACCAACAAGCAGATCCTTGTGTCACCCTTGTGAGGGGTCCAGCAGCATCCCAGTGCCAAGAAACCCCCCACCTTCGGCTTCACTGTGCAGTGGCAGCTCTCAGCTACAGCAGTGACACTGATCCTCTGCCCATGCTTGGAGTGGGGACCCCCTGCCTGGTGCCCCAAATCCCCTGTGGCACCCAGAGGAGCCCTGGCTGTGGGCACAGATTGGCCACATGCACACATTCCTGCCGTGGGAAGTGGTGGTGGGAGAGCTTGTCTATGGTGGGTTTCAGGGCTGTCTGGAAAAGGTGATGGGGGTGTCCATTTGTCTGTCCAGGGGCAGGGCTGATGCCCAACTCTCTGTCCAGTGATGTGGAAGCGGTCGACCTGGCCAGTGTGGCAGGAAAGCCCATCTCTCTGTCCAGGGCATGTTTGTCTGCCAGGACCAGGTGGCCCAGACTTCCCTGTCTTGAGGTGCAGGCTCTTACCCTGCTCTGCCTCTCTCAAACTTTGCCAGACTCCACCACTGCCTTTTTGGGCTTCGTGGATCACCAGAGGAAGGAGACACTGGAGACCACGTGGCTCCTGTGGATAGAGGTCCCGTCACACAAGGGCACCTGGAAAGTCACAAGGTGAGCTCTGTCCCTGCCATCTCACCCCACAGCCCTCCCTCCCACCCTGCTGGCACATTTTCCCTGCAGGGTTGGCTCTTCCATCTTCACCCACATCAAGTGATGGGAACAGGGACCAGTGCTGCCTGCACCCTGCTGTCCTTCTGCATCCCCAAGTCTCCCCACTCTCTGGAGCCAAACAAACCTTTCCCCACATGGCAGCGAGCTGTGTCCCTGGTGTACAAGCAGCCATCTGTGGGTGTGTCCCCATCTGTGGCCATGGGGAGACCGAGGTGCTGGCAGGGGGACAACAGGGAAGTGTTTTGGAAGGGATGGGAAAGATGGGGTTGGGGACAGTAATTTTGCTTCCTGATCATGGCTTCAGGCCTCAGCAGGGGCCTCCTTGCCTGTGTACCCATTTGGGACATTCATGGGGCTGGGTGGCTCCAGGCAGAACCTGCAGTGTGGGGTAGCAGGACACCCCACAGCTGAGGGAAGGGGTGAAAGCCACATGCAGGCAAGCCAGCACTCTCCCCTGGCCTCATCCTGTGCCTCTGCACCCCTCTCTGCCTCATCCTCCCATCAAACCCATTTCCAGCTACTGCTCTGCTTGGAGTCTCGGTGCTGCATGCACATATGCAGGAGAGCTGGGTGCCGGCCCTCACAGAGGGAAATCCAGGGTGTTGGGGCAGTCTAAAATCCAGGATGGATGCTGGGGGGATCAGGAGAGAGGCCTGGGACTCCAGGGAGAGCTGCTGAGCAGAGCGGGTGGCTAAAGCCAGGTACTGCAGGTGTGCCTGTTGTTCCTACGCGGGCATAATGTACTTCCCACTGACTGGCTGTCACCTGATCAGCTGGGGGGTGGAACAGGATACGGATCCTTTCTGGTGCTCATGTTCACAGGATGTTATCTGAACATTAAACTTTATCAGCTCCTTAGGAAAGGAAACAAATCCAACAAGGGCCCGATGCCCTTTGCACCGGTCTGACACTAATCCATCAATTCAGCAGCTCATGAAGTTTCTAACTCATTAGTTACATAATCCACGATGCACAGCTCCTAACTGCTGCTCCTGAGCGCCACAGGGAGAAGCTGTGTGGGCACAGAGAGGTGCAAAGTGTGTGAAGGACAATGCTGCCTGGTGGCTACAGGGCTGCTGGGACAAGAGACTGCTGGATGGGGCAGAAAGCACACAGTGCCCCGAGAAAGTGTCAGTGCCTGTCTGCCATCCTCTTCCTCTCACAGTGTGCCTGTCCTTCCCCAGCCTTCCTCAGCCTTTGCTCTTTTCCCTCATTCCCTGCTGGGTTCTGGGGCTGCACACAGAGCACAGACCTGAGGCTCTCCAGGGTAAGCTTGTACTAACTGACTACAACTGGTTTATGTGCCTGGTGGTCCAGCTTTTGGTCAAAAGTCACCGTGCATCCTCATCTTCACCCTTGCACCCTCATCCTCATGCCTGCATTCTGCACAGGGCCCTAAGTTCATCCCCTCTGATCCTTGGCACTGCTCTGGTTGTGCAGGGGTCGTTCTCCTGCTTCTCTTCCCCAAACACCCACTGTGGCTGTCACCTGCACCATGAGGCTAAAGCCTTGGGACTCCAGTGTGAGTGGAGGATGAGGCCGGGAGCCCTGCACAGCAGGGCACAAGGCCACTGACAACCATGTTGGCCCAGAACATAAGATTTAATTTAATTTCTGTCGTTTTATTACCCCCTCAACTGCAAATTCCCTGGCTCCTGGTTCCTTGTAAGAAAGCAGCCAGTGGGACAGAGAATGATCCAAGTGTTGTGCTTGCTTAATAAGAAAACTGAAAGTAAAACTGTAGAGTTTTACGAGAAATCAGCACTGGGGGCGCCAGTGCTGGATCAAAATCTGTGTATCACAATCTGTGCTCTTCAGCTGTCCTAACTATCCCACATCCGGTCCCTGACCTTGCTGTGATCCTGCCCTTTTATTGACATCTCATTTCATTTGCCTTTTCCTCTTGCCTGGTACATGCAACCTGGGCTGCTCACTTCCAGCCTGCAATGCCCTGCTCAGAGGTTTTCCTACTGCTGTTGGGGCCAGTTTGCTTCATTCATCTCCCAGTTCCCTGGACCCACTGCAGATCACCTGCTGTCCATGCACACATGCCTTGCCCAGTCCTCATGACTCTCTGCCCTTCTGTCCATCCCTTGCAGTGACCAGAGGGTGCTTTGGGACACAGGAGCTCCAGCAGGGCAGGGTGGAAACTTAGACCCAGCCCTCAACCAGTAGACATGGGGCTAAAGACCCCCAGGCCGGGTGATGTCGGTGGGCAGCCCCATGCAACCCCTCCTGCATCCCTGTTCTGCCCATACCCATTCCTGTGTCCACCCCTGTTCCAGTCTGGTGTCAATCTCCATCCCTGCCTCTAATCCCTGATCCCTGCCCCCATCCCGGCCCCATCCCCATCCCCCCCACCCTTGCTTCCATCTGCATCCCTTCCCCTGTTCCCATCCCCATCCATGTGCACATCCCCCAGCCCTCATCCTTGCCCCCCAGCTCCCGTTCCCATCCCACCACAGCGTCTTCCTGCCTTCATCCCCAGCCCTGTGCACATCCCCGTCCTTGCCCCTGTCCCTGCCCCGACCCCTCTTCCCCTCCCTGTCTCCTTATCCTTCCTTCTGCTAGTATCGGTCCCTCCCTCAGGTACCACCCGGGGCTTTCCCGGAAAGCAGCGCCGGAGCTGAATATAAGTCTGTGAGTCACTGGCATGGTTTGGTTCCTCACCGCCACTGCATCCCGAGCTGCCTCCCGATGAGCCGCCGCGTCCTCTCCGCTCTCGCCCTCCCTGCAGGGGTGTCCGTGGCCGCGGCTGCGGCAGGCTTCCAGGTGGGGGCTCCTGCTGGGAGGCAGGCGTGGGAAACTCGGCTCCGGGGAAGTCTGGATGGGAGCACGGCTGGGGATCCCGGTGTTCGGGGAGGGACACGAGTGGGAGACTCGCCGGAGGGATGCAATATGATAAGGGAGCCGCAGCGCTTGTTAGGGATGGGACGCGCGTAGAAGACCTATCTGCGGGGGAATACTCGGCAACAGGAGGATCCCCTGCTCCAGCGGGTACCCAGGCAGGAAACCCTGCCGAGGGAGATGAGGGAAGTGATGCTCCGGGGTAGTCCGTGTGCCCGGGAGGGATGTGCATGGAGATTCCTTCCCTGTTGCAGGAGCCATGGATGTGGAAATCCCCCACTTCCCTCCCAGGGACTTGGAGGGGAATTGGGGCAGGGGAAGTGCGGGGATCCTGCCCCAGACGGTGACTTGCCCCTGTCTCGGACCGTGCAGTGCGGCAGGGAACAGGCAGCACTTAGAACTGCAGGTGGGATGTGCAGGGCACTGGTGAGACGGAGTCCACTGTGGACCTGAGGGCTGTGCCCATCCTAGTGAGCCTCTCTGTTGTGCTACACGTGTGCTGAGCACAGCACAGGTATCCACAAACACGGGCAGATGTGCCCTGGACTCACACAGCTCACCTGCCCGGGCTACAGCAGGGGTCCCACCCATGTTCCTGCCTGTCCAAGGCTCCCACCCTTTACTTTTCCTCTTCACCTCTCCCTTTTGCTTGGCTTACCCCAGCTTTTGGCTCTCTTGATGTAGCTGAGATAGCAACAACTTTATGAATCAAGTATTTAAAAAAAGAATGCTTGAGCATTCTCAGGACTCCAGAAAACCTCTGCTGTGCCACCATCTGCAGCCTGACCCGTGTTTGTGTTCTTTTCCAAGCTCCTCTGCCAGGGAGTTGAGCACCCTGGGGAGAAAAAGGCCAGCAAGGAAGGGGAAAAGGCAACCATGGGGAAGAGCAGAAGGCCTATCAAGGTGAGTGCCAGCACCCCGTGGGCATCGGGGGGTGTGGGCAGGGGGCTCAGCCTGTAAGGGCTTGTACAGGCAGCCCCAGGGACACATCTGCTTATCCCCAGCCGTGCAACCTGACCGGCTGGTGGGAGAATGATCTGGGCTCCAAGATGCAAGTGTTTGAGGTTGGCAAGGACGGAACCTTCTCTGGCCAGTACCACACCGCCGTGTCAAGCACCAAGAAACCCATCCAGCCGTCCCCTCTGACTGGCTCCCAGCACCTGGATGAGGATGGACAGTGCACCTTTGGCTTCACTGTCAACTGGAAGAAGTTCTCAGGTCTGTAGTTAAATGATGGCTGTTGTTGGATGGAGTGCTGGGATGGAGAGGGGGGCTCAGGCAGGTCGCAGTGCTCAGGAATCCCAATTCTTCTGTTCTCCTGCTGTCTCCTGTCTCTCCTTCCCTGATTCCTTCCCCACTCTGGATGGTGTCTGCAGATAGCAGTACCCCTCCCAAAACAAGTTCTGGATGAGGCAGCACCACAGGTTGCTTTGACAACACCTCTGCCACACACCATTTCCTTGCAAATACCGGGATCCACTCAGGCTCCATGAGCACTAAGCTCACTGATGTCTGTGAAGCTCCAAAATCAGCTGGGGTCCTGTCAGGATGTTAACAGCTGCTACTGCTTTAGACTCCACAGCTGTCTTCGTGGGCCAGTGCTTCAATGGGGATGATGGGAAGGAGGTCCTGCACACCTCCTGGCTGCTGCGGGAGAAAGTCGACTCGGAGCAGGATGACTGGAAAGCCACCAGGTGAGCCAAGGTACCCCCAGTCCATCTGGGATCCCTGGGATCCCTATCCTGCTGCTGGCTGGGCACCAATGGGTGACTGCTTCCCCACAGGACTGGGCGCAACACCTTCACTCGAGCAGGCTGAAAGAAGGAGCAGCAACTTATTCTGGCCACACCTGGGAGACTGGAGACCCCTCAGCAGGATCAGTGTGTACCAGCATGCCCTGATGTTTCCAGCTCTGGAGGAAGTTATCTCAGAAAACAACAAATAAAATTAAAGATATTTAAACACAACCTTGTGCAGTCTGGGGATATGTCCTGGAAAAGCTGGGCTAAAACTCTGTGGGGGGTGGGTGTGGGGTGAAACTCTCATTCCCTTATTCTGGGAAGAGACTGGCCCCAAGAAAGTCCCTTTTCCAGCCCAAACAGGATGGTGCATTTCCAAAGTAACCCTCTGACACTAACTGTGACCAGCACTCACTCCTTCCTGCTGAAAGCCTGGTAAGTGTGATGGCAGAGTAGGCTGGGGAGCTCTTCTGCATCCCAAAAACCTGGCTGGGAGGCCCCTGGCTCTGACATAGCCCTTAAGCAGGCAGGTGAGGGGCCTTGGCTGCGTCCACACTCCTGAAAAGTGCCAAGGGCTGCTCGGTACCAGCCACACAGGGCCAGTAGCTGCAGTATACCCAGCCCAAAACTCTTTCTGGGAAATGTGATTTACTGAAAACCGAATGGCCAGCAAATACAGCCTCTCAAATCCCTGCCCAATGGACTATGTGGCTGACTAAATCAGGAAGTTCCTGTGCTGCCTTAGGCACCCCTGTAAGCCAAAGAAAATGATTTCCAGGAAATCAGGTCTTGGTCTGAATCTGAAAATCCTTGTGCCTTTGATTCTCAAAATAACCCAGGACAGTGCTGCATGCCCTGAGCTGGCATACTGCCTGGGATTTGATGAATTTAAAAGTAGGACTGGGCTGCTGGGGCTGCCACCCCTCTCTGCCCCCCTGGCTCTTCTGCCACAAATGCTGTGGGTGGGAGAGCTTTGCTAACAGCACCTGTGGCTTTAGTAAGTTTGCCTGCTCTGTGTTTTCACCTGCCTTGTGAAAAACTTGCATGTGGTTTGCTTCTCACATCTTTCTCCCTGGGGCTCATCTTCCGTTTCCAGAGCCATGCTGCTGTTCCCTTCTCTGTGCCTTGCTGGCATTTCTCCAGCTTTTTCAGTTCCCTTACAGAATGTCTTTACACCAGCCCTCTGCTATGCATTTATGTATCTGCACAGCTTTTTATGTGCTTTTAGAGGGGTTGGAGAAGTGGGAAAGTGAGAGGCAGAGGACCACAGGACTCAGCTCCCACCTGAAACCTGACCAGCTCAGCAGTGAGGTGCCCCACTGAGCCTCCAGCCTCACTGCATGCATCCTCCTGACCTCATTATTGCCTTCATGCCAGCATTTCCCCAAGGCAGGGCTCTCCCAAGGCTGTGCAGCACTCCCAGAGTGCTTCAGCAAGGCAGCAGTGCTGACCACAGTTGGAGCATCCTGCAAACCCCAGCAGGCAGCCACAGTGCTGGTGAGGAACATGGCAGGCATGAGCTGGCAGAGCTATTTCCAAGGCCAGTCCCTACCTCAGGGCACCCAGCCTGGTTGCAACGCATCCCTGGCACCCCTCAGGTTTGGGGTGGCAGGAGATTGGACCTGGGGGTGACTGCAGGTGTCTGGGAGTGGTTAAGGATGGGGATGTTTCTCCGTGGACATTTGGTACCCCTCAGCTCTGAGTTTTATTCAGCTGCAAACCTGCTCACTGTGCTGGTCTGCAAACCCTGCACTTCTTGTTTCCTTCTAGCACAGCCTCATCAGCAAGGCAAACATGAGCAGGGCTTCCCCTTCAGCCCCACTGCAGGAAAACTTGCTGTTTCTGCTGCATGACAAGTCTTGATCACAGTCATTCATACATTGTGAATGCCTCCAGGGGCAGGGGGAGTTGGTGGAGGCAGGAGACACCTGAAATCACAGGGGCATGGCTGTGTGGCACAGCTGTTCACACACACTGTGTATCAGTTAAAAAAAACCCCAAAAAATGAACTTATTAGGATCTTGGCATGGGGTGATGTTTGCGTAAGGATCAAATCCTTTCAAGCACTGAAGTCACTGTTAGAATGGAGAAGGAGCTTCAACTGCAGGGGTCCTCCAGCACTTACATGTCTTAACCACATGTGGAAAACTCTCCTGCGCAACCGTTTCTGTGGGGACTGCTGCTGTCAACCGTTTACAAATGTCTCAACACTGAGCATCTTGGTGCCCAACATCTCCCAGGGCAGCTGTTGACCCATCTAAGCAGACAGAGGCAGGGAATTCCCAGGTCACTCAAGGGACTGCATGGTTTGTGGGTTTGGGTGTACCACAACCTGGTACCCTCCACTCTGCAGCAATGACAAAAGAGTAAATTCAACTTTCAAGCCATAACTTCACTGATGAGTGGAGACACGTAGCTCCCGTCCCCTCCACTACTTCTACATGGTCCTCTGGTCAGGACCACACATTGTTCTCTCTCTTCTGCCTCTCTCCATGGCACTGTTGCAGCTGTAGCCTTGTCAACCATGGACTGCCATCCTGAGAGAATGGAGGAGCTCCTTAGTTATGTTCTCAGCCCTTCCTGGGTCTGGTTTGGAACCAGGGCACCTCCCAGATGTGTTTTGCCTCCCCATCCTACAGATGTGCTCATCAAATTTGTCAGTATAACCCTTTGTGTGGATGAGGAACCTGCAGCTTGTCCAGCTTGCTCTACATGGCTCAGAGGGTTGCTCAGTCCTGCCACCCTGCCCCACCGAGGCCGTGCTGTGGCACCAGGGCTGAGTCCCCTTCACTGCACTGCACCCTGACCAGGCAGTGGGTCACTGACTTTGGCTCCAGTGTAGCGATCTTGGCCGTGAACAGAAAAGGACACTTCACCGGCTGCTGCCACACACCATGAACGAGGCCTGGGTGTCACCACTGCAGGTGACACACTCAGTGAACCAGAAGAGCCAGCTCACCTTCAGCTATTAACTGGAGTTTTTCAGGAGCTTCTTCTTTCCCAGTCTCCCTCCTGTATTCTGAGCTCCTCTAGTGTCCACTAGATGACCTTGGAGTATCCCTGCCCTTCCCATGATGTCCAGCTCAGCTGGGCTCATGCCACCACACCCTGCATATCCCTTGCCTATTCAAGGTCCCGGCAGGACAGGAGGCTGGGGAGGGAAACATCACCCACCCACAAGCAGCCTTTCCCACTGACAAACTGGGTGCCTAAGAGGGACAGCCCCATCCCATCCCATCCCATCCCATCCCGGACAGCCCCATCCCATCCCATCCCATCCCATCCCATCCCATCCCATCCCATCCCATCCCATCCCATCCCATCCCATCCCATCCCATCCCATCCCATCCCATCCCATCCCATCCCATCCCATCCCATCCCATCCCATCCCATCCCATCCCATCCCATCCCATCCCATCCCATCCCATCCCATCCCCTCCCCTCCCCTCCCCTCCCCTCCCCTCCCCTCCCCTCCCCTCCCCTCCCCTCCCCTCCCCTCCCCTCCCCTCCCCTCCCCTCCCCTCCCCTCCCCTCCCCTCCCCTCCCCTCCCCTCCCCTCCCCTCCCCTCCCTTCACAGACTGCAGACTCCATCACCACCTCCATGGGCCAAAGCTTCACAGAGGAGGAGAGAAAGGAAGTACTGAAGGACCACATGGATCATGCAAGATGAGGCTGACCTGCTCAAGGATGACTGCAAAGCCAGTGGGTGGGCTGCAGGGCACTGTCCATCCTTGCTCTGTACTGGTGCTGCCCCTGTGGGTGTTGCATGGAGCCCACAGGGGAGTACCAAGTCCTGGGTGCTGGGAGCCAGCTGGGCAGCAAGCAAGGGAGAGCAGTGTCAAGACCCCAAGTGCTTTTGCAGCAAGTCCCCAGGATGAGAGTTGAACACAGCCCTGTAATTTCTTTATTAAAAGCAAAGTGCAATTTGAACATAGGATCCCGTTCCCTGTAATTTTTTTATTAAAAGCAAAGTGCAATTTGAACATAGGATCCTGCTCCCTGAGGAAGAGGAGAGTGGGTTTCCTTGTCTTCAGGCCCAGGAAAGATGAGAAGGATTGCCAAAGCAGATCTCACCCCTTGTGCTTGGGCGGGGGCCAGAGAGGCACTTCATGACCTGGACATAGCCAGATGCCATTCTATCTTCCCCTGCAGTGACATGTTCACCTGGTTAGAGTGGTGTCTTGGGGGATGTGTCTGTGCCATGTCCCTGTGAAAATGCCAGGCAGTCTGAGCACCCCCATTACAGCCTTGCACCATCAGGAACTCCTTGGGAAGGGTCAGACAGGGCCCTGCCCATCCTCAGAGCATCATGCATATGGCATCACCTCCCACGGTGTCTAGGGAGGCACCGTGCACAGAGGTGGGAGGCACCCTCCCACAGGAATAAACAAATTTTAACATCTACACATCTTCCAGGAAAGTCCTTCTGCCCTTGCAAAAATGTCTGATTCAAGAGTTCCTGCTGCTGTGACAGTCTTAGGTCCCAAACCCGAGGAAAGCCCAGCACAGCCAGGAGGAAAACCAGTTTAGAAAGAGCAGCAGACACTCACAGTGTAGGAGGGGACAGTGACAGGGATGAGCCCCTGCGGGCATTCCCGCCATCAGCCAGCGCAGCAGGGCACGGCCGGCCGGACTGTTCTGGCTCCAGCCTGTGTTTAGGTGGCAGCACTGTGTCGGTGGCACTAGGACAGTGTCAGGCCGTGCCCGGCCCCAGGGCTCCGGCACTGAGCAAGGAACGGGGTCGGCGGAGCCTCTTGGACAGTGGATGTGTAAATCATCCCTGCATCCCCGCCTCCCTGCACAGCCGTGCTCATCCCCGCGTTCCTCCGGCGCTGCCCAGGTCAGGCAGACCTCGTCACCTCACCTGGCCTGGGCACGCTGACATCAGGACACTCAAGGCGCAGCTGCCAGCCGTCATGGCTCCGGTTACAGCTCTATAAAGGGGTTTGGGAAGCAGGGCAGAGAGGCAGCTGGGCCGGATATTTCGCGGCCCCGCAGACATGGGGGGCGGCGCTCTCATCCTGGTCCTCGCCGTGGCCCTGGCAGAGAGCATTGCTCCTGCAGAGAGGAAGGTACGGGGATGGGTGACAATGGGAGCGTAGCAGATATGACAAAGGGATGCAGTGTGGGCAGCCAGGAGTTCTCCCTCAAATGCCATTTTAGGCTTAGACAAGAAGGAGAGCCTTGCAAGAACCAAGTCCAGGTAGAGGGCAAGGTATCCCTAGATCTACCCCAGCCACATGGTACCACCTCCAGAACGATTTGTTCCCACGAGGGAACCATGAACAGGGCATTTCTTCCCTTGGGGTTTGTGCCTGGGAGCACCATGCCTGTGGCATCCCCTCGATGTCAGGGTCTGTGTCTGGGTGTACCCTGCATGCTGCAGGACTGGGATATCTCCTCAGCAGCACCCTGGGGCAGCATTTCCCCAAAGTGGGATTGGGGACAGCCAATGCCCTGCAGCTGCATTACTGCAGGGCTGTGGCTCCCCTGGTGTGGGGCAGCAGCAGGGATGGGGTCCCTCTGCATGTGGGGGCGCAGAGTATGTGGTTCTATTTCTTCAGTGCCAGCTCAGCGGACTGTGGAGGAATGACCAGGACTCACTGATGGAAATTTCGGTGTTGAGGGACAATGGGGACTTCCATGGACAATACCTCACACGAGTCACCCTCTCCGGGGGCTGTGCCCAAGTCTCCCCCCTGAGGGGTGCCCAGCAGCAGCTTGGAGAGGAGGGCTGGCCCACCTTTGCCTTCACTGTGCGCTGGGACAAGTTCTCCAGTAAGTGCTGGGACACCTGGAGATGGCATGGCAGTGTCAATGGAATTCCTGCATGCAGCCAGCAGGAATTTTCTTTCACCAGGAATTCAGCTGGGTGATGCTTTGGTGCAGCTAAGCAGCAACACCCGCACAGCATGGTGCTAAGGGGCAATGCTGGGCTTGAACAGGGGGGCCTCTCCTCACCCAGCATCCCTGGGGCATCCACGGTGGGTCCAGACCCTGTTAGCACAACTGGGATGTGCTAACAAATCCTGCCTTACCTGAGGGAGCCACAGGGAAGGGCAGGACCCCTCCAGCATGGGTTTGGTGGTTGCTTGTGTGGCCATTGGAGCAGGAACACAGCTGTGTCTGGGAGGACAGTGGGGGAGGGGGAGGAGCCAGTTTCCCCACGGTTCTCCCAATAAGTGCTTCCTCCCAGATGCCACCACCGCCTTTGTGGGCCAATGCTTTGTGGATGCAGGTGGAAAGGAGATGCTGAGCACCATGTGGCTGCTGCGTGAAGCTGTCGGGTCCCTTGAGGAGGACTGGAAAGCCACAAGGTAGTGAGGGGATGTGACACTAATTCTACAGAGGGGTCCTCACTTGAGGAAACTTGGGGGGAATTCAGGGACCCCCCCCCATCACTGCTGCAAGGACTGGCAGGTCTGAGGGGTTGGTGTCTGTGGGTCATCTTACAGAAACTCTCATCTTCTCTCAGGGTGGGCAGAAATGTCTTCACACGCAAACGCACCACAAAAGGAAAGATCCTGCCGAACTTGTCCCCTCCCTGTGAGGCTGTGTCTTCACCAGGCCCTTGATGGGATGGTCTGGCTGCAGCTTTACCCCCCAACAAGGCAAGAAAAACCTGCCTCCCAGCTGAGAATAAAATTTTAAAATCATCAGCTTTTGCTGCCTTTTCTTAGAGACTGTCCTTGCTACATCTTCTGTCCCCAAAGATGCACCTGCTGAGGAGAAGTCTCACCACTGCCCTTCTGCAGGGACACCTGCATCGCTCCCTGATCCAACCATCTGCCTCCCTGGGCTCATTTCCCATCTCACCTAAACCCAAAGTTCCACCCTGTGTCATCATTCCCCACCTGCCTGATGGTGGCAGGGCTAGCAGCAGCATCCTGAATTCAGCTCACTTCTTGCTGTGCTTTCATATCCATTCCCCCCAGACCCTTTCCAGCACTGGAAATCCATGCTCTGTTGGATTGGGCAATGGAGGCAGCATTATCAGTAGATTTGAGATGCTGATTAACTTTGTGCTGTATGGCACCTCAAGTAAAATGTGCAAGTAAAAGTTAAAGACCCCATCCTGCCCTGTCCCATCCCATCCCCCCAGGTCAGGGATTTCCCCCTTTTCCACCATTAAATTTTGGCAGTACCTCTCTATTTGTCTCTGTAGACACCTGCCAAATTTAGTCAGCTCTTTTGACACAAAGCTTTTGGCAGGTCCATGGGTGAAGAGAAAGCCTATTGCAGAAGTGTTACAAAAATACCTCAGCCCCAGGGATGACAGCACCATGGCTGCACAGTCCTTCAAGCCTGGCCCAGCTCTAGCAAAGCTGCAGCATGGTGCCATGGAGTGGGGGGAAAAATGGCACTACCCTGGGATCTCTAACAAGGTTGCTTGTCCCTGTCAAACATCACAGAAAGGCAGGAGCTGCTGTCAAGCCAAAAGAACAGAGTGTGGCTTCCAGGACAACAGCAAAAGACTCTCCAGGGGTAATTTCTCTGAGTACCTGGGACAGGCCATGAGTTTGGGACTGAAAAAGACAAAGAGGAGGGACATGTTAGGAGAGGAGTGTTTTCCACTCAGCCCAGCTTTTGAGGTTACCTAGATGAGAGAGATGTGCTGAGCACAGGGTGCCAGGATGTGCCAGGGCTAGCAGTGGGCACTGAGAGGAGCCACCCCAAAGGGTGGACACTCCCCCACCCCTAATTTGCACACTGCAGCCCTGTTGCCATGCACTGCCCCAAACACTGTTGTCTTGAACACAGCAGGTGTTGATTCAGCTGAGTCCCAGCTGAATTTTCAGCTGCCACAGCCATATGCCTGCTCCAGGCATCACAGCAAAGGCATGGCTCAGGAAGACAGGGACAGTGCACACTGCATTTTTCACATCAAAGGTCCTTTAGAGCAGCCAATACAAGGAAGAGGTGTAAATACAATGCTGGCTATCACACACTGTGTGTTTAGCAAACACATTCATTGGGACCTCAGTAACGCTGCTGTGTTTACTTCTTCCTCTAAGTCTCACAAAAGTAAAAGCAAAAGCATCAAAACCAGCAGCTGACATCCAGGAGAGGCTGGAGAAATGTTACCACTTCTAAAATTAATAAACTTTCCCTTCTGACCAGCACTGCAGCATCCTAGTCAGGCAGTGGCAGCAGCAAAGCAGGGAGGGGGTAAATGTGGAAATAGGTGGTGGTTTCCAGCCTTTGTGCATGGGAGACAGATTCCCAAAGATGGTATTAATGCTTTCTAGGCTACTATAGAGCCTTACAAAAAACTTGTGTCCCCACCCCTCTGCCCAGCCGTGCTTATTCCTGCGTTCCTTCCACCCTGACCAGGTCATGCAGACCTGCTCACCTCCCTCTCCTGTCCCGGGCACCCTGACATCAAGCCATTCATCTCACAGCTGCCATCCTGGTGCTGGTGGGGCTCCAGTTACAGCCCTATAAAGGGCGGCAGATTGCAGGGCTGGGAGGAGCTTTTAGCAGCCTTGCAGCCATGGGGAGAAGTGCTTTTGCCCTGGTCCTTGCCCTTGCCCTGGCAGTGTGTGTTGCCCCTGTGGAGAGGAAGGTATGAGGACAGATGACAGTGGGGATGTGGGGCTGACATCCTGCTAGACCCCAAAGTGTGCTGCTGGGGCATCATAGCTCAGCAGAGAGCCAGGGCTGGGCTGCTGGAGCTGGTGGGAACAGCACTGAGGGAAGCAGCAATGAGGTTGGGAGGAAGGGACTGCCTCCTGCAAGGATGCTTCTTGCTTCAGGAAGTCATTCAGAGGGAGGTAAACAGAGCCATATACAAGACAGCTCCTGTTCCCCCCTCCCCCTCCAGAACTCAGGGAAAACAGTACACCTGCTGCTTCAGCATGGGGGGACTCACTCTCCCTTGGCTGGGTGAAACCATCCTGGACAGTGGTTGAGCTGAATGTGACTATAACTCAGGCATGATGCTCACACTGAGATGGTGATGCCAGAGGCACATCAGGTCTGTGGCACACCACCCACTGCTGCAGACATCTCTGGGCAGAGCCAGGGTGAAGAGGTGGGAGCAGGATGCTCCCCCCTCTCCCTCCCTCCAACCCACAGCACTGGCCTTGCAGTGCCTTCTCTCCGGGTCGTGGCGGAGTGACACCAGCTGCCGGATGGTTGTGTCCACCCTGGACAAGGACAACAGATTCTCCGGTTTTTACCTGCCAGGACCTGCTGCTGGCTACTCTGAACTCCTCACGTCGCCGCTGGAGGGGTCCCAACAAGATACAGAGCTGATCCCACAGCCCACCTTCTCCTTCACTGTGAACTGGAGGCTCCAAGGTAGGCAGCAGGGGGCCATCATCCTGTGGGTGGGGATGCCAGCAGAACACAGGGTGATCTTGTGCCTCTCTACCTAACTCACATCACCTTAAACCCTTCCAGACTCAGAGACTGCACAGACAAGTGTCTTCCTGGGCCAGTGCTATGTGGACACCAAGGGGGAGGAGACCCTGCATGCCCTGTGGCTCCTGCGAGAGGCATCCGACAGCCCTGCAGAGGACTGGAAAGGCACCCGGTGAGTGCTGGGTCCCAGCCACTGCTCTGCCAGGGTCTTCTGCAGCTCAGGCTGGAGAAAGGAGAAATCCCAGAGGATGAAGCATGGGAGAACCATGAGGGTGGAATGGGTTTGTCACCGTGATATGCAAGGGCTATGGAGCATCCATGTAACATGGTCCACCCCTGCACACCAGATGTGCCTCAGGATGGGGGAATCCCTGGATGGGCTCTGGCCACAGAGAGCCCTTTCTGGGGCCTTCTTTCCACTCTCCACAGCAGGAAGAGAAGGAAAAGATGACAGCACCTGGCAGAGCCTCTACCACTGGCCGTTGGAACCTGTAGTACCTCAGTCGGCCACACAATGCTCCCCCTGGGTTTCCCCTCTACCCTCCAAAGCATGCATGACACCATCTGATTTGCTGTTTTCTGCAGGATTGGCACCAGCACCTTCACACGGATAAAATAACAGCAATTGGGAAAATCCAGCAGCCACAGGACTGCAAGGAGTGCCTAGGCAGACTTTGCCCGCACCAGCATGCTGCACTTGAGGAGCAACCTCAGCCCAGAGGTTCATGCTTTCTTAGGCAAGTTCACCAGATGCAAAATAAAGGGTTTCTGTGGGGATGCAGGGCTTGACTCTGTCTTCTTCCCTGCCTCAGACTTGTGGGGTTTGTCTCACCCTGCCACAGGGAGGTTTCATGCTGCGCTGAGACTGAAAAAGACAAGGCTGAGGCCAGCATAGTCCCTGGGGATGGCAACCCTCCCAGCTCCCCTCCCTGGCAGTGTGCAGCAGTACTGTGCCTGCAAACCTGATGCTATGCTCTGGGTAACATGTCCCTAGGGGTCACTCCCAAATGTCCCTAGAGATGAGGGACAAACCGGGCTGTGGCCAGGCAAAGGATAAGGCACAGCCGCGGTGTGCTGCCGCGGACAACACTGCAGAGCCTTTCCCGTGGGAGCCGAGCACAGGATGCTCTCGGGCGCCCGAACGCACGGGGCGTTGCAAACGACTCTTGCAGAGCCGTCAGCCTCCGGTTCCCAGCCCCGGCGGATGTGCAGCGCTGGCCGGCTGCCAGCTGCCCTCCCAGCCCAGCCCTGGGGAAAGCTCCCAAATACCGCCCCCCAAGAGTCCCTTCGGCACGACTGTGTCCCCCGAGCTATGCACGGAGGTGTGTCTCCAGCCAAGATGTCCAGACATGGCCAAGGAAAGAGAACAGGAGAAGGGCACATCTGGCACTGGCTGGACTTTTTTAGGCATCACAGCCCGACGTCTCTGCCTTCTGCCTTACACACTTTGCCAAAGTGCTCCTAACACGACCCCTGGGGGTTCAGCAGGCCCAGGGCTGAGCTGCCCAGCTGTGAGAACTGGAAGGAGGCAGTGGCTCCATCACTGTATTTCCAGCTGCTTTTTAAACCAGTTTTCAGGTTTCTGTTAGTTTTTCTGTTTCCACTAATATCCAGCAGCTGGTGCTAGTGGATAAAAATAGGATGGATGATGACAGGATTTAGATTTCCCTTAAAGAGGTGGATATATCTTGTTTCTGCTACTGACTGAATCTTCCATCTCTCTGAGAAACCCTAATTAATTTTTTTAAAAAGGGCAAACATGATTCCTTTAAAGCCATGATCAGGAAGTGTTTTGCATTGATTACACAGTCCATGACTTCCTTAGCAATAGAAAGCAAATTTCATTTTATGTTTTCACAATTTTCAATACATCACTATCACGGAAAGGAGAAGATACTCTAATACTTGAGGAGTCACCAAGCAAAAAAGATTCTGTTTCCATCTAGCAACACCCATCTGGGACATGTCAAGGACTGTCCAGGATATTTTGCCCTGAAAAACTCATAATTCCAGTCTGCCAGCATAGTCCCAGAATGCTGACAAAGGCACTTGCTGGGACACAAGGGAGATACCAAGGTCAGCCTTGGGCATAACAGAGGGAACGCGGTGGGGATGCAAGCTGGGACTATATCACTGACCTAAGGCAGAGTGTTGGACTCTGTGTGCATGCAAGCAGCCCCAGTGCACATCCAGGCCGTGTTCTAACCCCATGTTCTGACAGCATGGTAGGAAAAAGAACAAGGATCTGCAGCAAAGAGGGCAAGGAGGGTGGCAAGAATATCAGTTGGCTCCTGCTTCTCTGCTTGATATAATCAAGTCCTCAGCCAAAAGAGTCATTATGAGGACTTTAATCATTGCTGCCCTTTAACCCAAGGCATGAGGTCCAGGCTGAGCTTCATTTCTCTCCCCAGGTCAGAGCTGCTTGCTGTGGGACTGGCACAAGAACATAGAAAGCAACGAAAAATAGCAGACTTGGGCCATTATGAGCTGAGACCATAGAGCAGTCCTCCCCAAACCCCCAGCTCCTGGCTCCCAGCCTGCTCTCCCAGAGTTACCTCCCTTCCTGACATCTGGCCAAGCAAGCCAGACTGCTACAAAGAGCAATACTGACCCCATCCTACCCAGGCAAACACCAGCTCACGTGGCTGCTCCTAACTTTCCTGGCAACACCACCATATATTACTTCAGATGGCTCATTTGATATTGATTAGTGCTGGGTCAGGAACTCTGTGTAGCATCTGTGACACTACACACTCTGGCCTTCAACTGCAAAAAATGAAACTAAAGGGGGAACAGGCCATTACATACTCTGACCCTGAACTGCAAAAATGAAAGTAGGGGGGGAACAGGACATTACGTTCCTTGGCTTCGAACTGCAAAAAAATGAAACTAAAGTGCGGAGGGGCATTACACACCCTGGCCTTAAACTGCAGAAAATTAAATTGAAGCATAGATGCGGTCCTAGACCTTCCAGATGCCATGCATACATCCTGGGGAAAGAGTTCCAGTGGTTCATTTGTGATGCTCAAGGGCTGTCAGTCCTGGCCAGGGTAGAGCTGTGACCCAGCCCTGTTGGGAGCATGGTGCTACCTGGTCCCGAGGCAGAGGCCCTGGACGAGCCTCTCCTTGGCTGTGTCCCCACTGGACACAACACTGTCTCATGTCTTGTTTTTGTTTGTTTTTGCCCCCTGGGTGAGATGCAAGTGTGAAGCTTCCTGCACCCCCCACCTTGCTGAGCTCCTGTGCCCCCAAATCCTACACTGGGCTCTACAGCCTGGGATCAGGGTCTGTCAGCGCCTCCTGTGGATCCAGTGACCCTAACCAGATGCAGAAAAAATCCTGAATTTAGCAACCACACAGCAGGCAAGGCCCACCCAGTGGCTGTTGCAGCACCCTGGCTCTGCTCCACTTCCTGCGATTGTGCAGCTCCCATTACGAAAGCAGCGGTGGGGGCTGACACCGGCTCCTCGCGCTTCCTCCGGGGGAAGCTGCTTGCTTCCGCAGTGCTGGGGGCTTGTGTGTGTGTGGTGGGTGCTGGCTGCTCACCACATACATTTTCCTCCAAGAGTGCTTTTGCACCCTTGAAGCAGGGTGAAAGCAAAGCAGCAGCCCTGGAAACCCACGCTGTGCCTCACCAAGCCCCTGTGCAGAGCTGCAGCCACGCGGACTTCCCCTGCACCACTCCGAGAGGGTTTCTCCCACAAACCTCCCAGCCCCAGGTACAGCCCCCAGCAGCCCAGTACCTCGCCAAAACAACCAGAGAGGACACAGTCACACACCATTATTATTTATTTAGACTCTATCAATAAGGAAGCTATCCATTATTATTCTGATCCAATTTGAAGCTATCCCTGCTCATTGCAAGGAGAACTGGACTAGATGACCTTTAGAGGCCCCTTCCAATCCAAACCATTCTATATGACTCTATGGAATGTCCTGCAGTAGGACAAGGAGAGCTTACAGGTACCACTAAGCTGCACTCTGGCAAAGACACTGCTCACCAGCTCAAAGTGTTTCGGTTCAACCCAGAACCATTGACTGCATCACCAGCCAGCACAGCGAGGCTTGGGCACACAAGGACATGGCTTTAAACTATCCTGTGGCCAGGAAAGCCTCCAGAAGAGCAAGCAGCTCTGATGCTCTCTGAACATGCTGCCTCAGCAGTTTGGCTCAAGGCATGCCTGCTCCCTGAAGCCCAAAAGCCTGCAGGAGATGAAAGGCTCAAGCCCTTATGGTAGGCAAACAGCACACATGGCTCAGGAAGGACTCCACATTACCTCCTCTAGCCAGGCTAGGAGCTGTGGCCATGGCTCAAAAGCTAGCAGGAACAGGCGACATGCTGGGTCTGTCGCAGCAGCAGGCAGGACACTCCCGTGAGAGCACTGATCGTCAAATTGCTCCCTCACACCTAGAAATCAGGCAGCACTGCAGGATTAATGGAACATATGTTTGGGACCACAACACAGACTAAGAAGCACCTGTTTATCTCCAGCTGGGCAGTGAAGAAGAAGGGCAGGAGCCTCCACTGCCAGCTGCATTCAGTCAGACCAAATACTGGCACCTCAGTCTGACTGCCTCCACTCTCTCTGCCACAGCTCATCCCCACAAGCCACAAGGTGCCCTCTGGGCTGCAAGCCACATCAGCAGCTATAGTGAAATTCTCAGAATTTCCTGTCTCACCTCAGATGGAGTCTGATAAAAAATGTCAGATCTATTCCTCCCTGGTAAACCCTCTGAGTCACTGGCAATGAGGAGAGTATTCAGAAGAAACTGCTTGGATAGATAATCTGTTAGTGCAGATCTGTCCCTGCTCCACAGGATGCCCAGTATCATCCCAAGGAGCAGGATGCAGCACTGGTCACATCTCATTGGCATGGTGCTGCTGGATGAGAACTCTGTCAGGGTGTTCCACCCACTCCTGACCCTTGGACTTCCACGGCACCAGCACTGCTGCTGGCAAAGGGTCACTCTGGGGCGGGCCCGGCTTGGAGCCTGCTGCTGCCGGAGGGTCAGAGGATGAGTTGCTGTTGAAAGATCTGGGACTGGAGCTAAGTGGACTCTGCCCCTCTTCCCGTGACTGACTGAGGTTGCCTGACAGCAAGGAGTCTCCAGGCTCTGGGCTGAAGCCCTCCAGTTCAGTGTCGTGCTGCACATCAGGTGCTCCCTGGTTTGGAAACTCGCGGATCTGCCGTGACAGCACTGTAAGAGAGGTAGAGCCAACCCTGTCATTTCCAGCCTCCCACCCTCCTGTGCTGAGCATGGAGCCACTACAGAGCCCAGGAGAGAGGACAAACTGTTTAACCAGGACTTCCTCTTCCCAGGGGAGGCGGGGAGAGGATGCTGCACAGCTGCCAGGCACAAGCACAGTTTGTGCTCCAAGAGGGACCGGAATTCTCCTGTCCTTGCACCGTCCCTGGCACAGGGCCCTGCTTTCAGGCAGGCCTCTGCAACAGGGCTAAGGAAGAGTCCAGAGCTGGGGCCAGACAGCAAGACAAACCTAGTGGTCATCCCAGGCAAGGGGATGCTGAGTTGGAAGCACCCCAGAGTTCAGGCTGTCTCTGGGGAAGGCACTGTGCTCTGAAGGGCAGCACTTCACCTGGAGCCACACCTCAGCCCCAGCCTGGGCACTCACCCTTGAGCTCCCGCTGTGGCTCTACGCTCCCGGGCAAGCGGATGCTGGGGGACAGAACGAGGCAGAAGGACAGAACCAGGATCTGGAAACAGAAAGATCAGCACAATCTCAGCAAAGGAGATGGACAGGCATCACTAAATGCAATAAATCCCTCTCTCCCAAGCTTGTGAGGACAGCAGGGACTCCTCCACAGACATCGGGGCTGAAGCCACTTACCATGGTGAAGGTTTTTCTTCTGGCAGTTTTGGGGGCAGACCGTCTCACCAAGGCCTGCAGTTTCTGCAACTGCCTGAGCAGTGACCTGCAGCAGAGCACAAAATGCAGGTTAGCACAGAAGGTGGCCCTACACCTGCACACTTCCCTCTACCCTCTGCAGCCAGGGAACAGACCACAGTCCTGAGAACAGGAACAGCCTTCCCCACCACTTCTCCTGCCAAACCCAACAAGACAAACTCACATGTTCTGCTTCTGCAGTTGCTGCACCTTCTTCTCCAGTTCATGATTTTCAGCTGTGCAGGCTGCCACCCTTCTCAGAAAGGATGAGAGGTGTGGGGGAAAAACAGAGAGATTTTGTTGGTCAACATCACATCAGTCACCTCCTCTGGGTGGCTGGGGCAGATAAAATTGGTCCTGGGGTCCACCTGGTATCATGTGCAGCAAAGCCCAGAGAGCACCACCTCATACCAGATATGGGGAGGAATGAAGCCCTGCCAGTCCTGCAGAGAAGCAGATGATTAACCCCTCTGCACACTCACTCCTAGCAGTACACCAGTCCTGCAGATCTGTGACATCAGGCTGTATTACTAACTAGACTGACCTGGAAAACACATTCGTCCTTGCAGGTCAGCTACCTGGCCTGAACAGAGAAAGCTCTGGACCATCTGCAAACACAAGAGCACCAGACAGGCTTCACCCTGATGTTCTGAACCCTCTGCAGGAAGCTCTTGCCCTACAGGGCCAGCCTCACTTTTTGCTCAGGGTGACAGGAGCCCAGCAGCCAAACAGCACAGCAGCTTGTGACAGGTACCCCCTGATCCCAGACCTGACAATGTGGTCAGCACAACTAAGGCAATGCAGGTGGGGAGCAGCCATTGTGTGACCCACAAAGTCATGCATTCATTCCCTTCCCCTTGTTATGAGGCACTGAAGGTCCTGTGCACCAAGTACCAAAACAAACAGATTTCTTCTTCCTCTCCCTGCCAGCCTGAAAGTCCCTGGGCACCAGGCCCTTCCCTTACAAGTCTTGAAGGTTGCAGGCACACAGCCAGCTCTGTGTTACTGACAGCCCTATCACAGAGCAGGGAAGCACAACAGCACAGAGTGCACTGTCCACAAAATCAAGCAATTAGAAAGTCCTAAGGGCACCTTGGGAGTAGAATTTCTGCAGGACAGCTCAGGACTCCTCTGCTCAGGGACACATCTACCATTGCCTGCTTCCTCCCATGACTGAGGGAGAGACTTGTACTATTTGTATCATTTTTGAATCTATGTTATGATCATTATATTAATACACAGAACCATCTATTAAGATCTGATCCAATCTGCAGAGGGCCTGGGTGACTAGAAATTGTAAGTTAAGATGTATTAGAATGCAAGCGATTTAGAAATTTTAAGTTAAATTATATGATAGATCCTGTATTACATTGGTTTTAGACTGTACTACATTGATTCTGCTAGTAGAAAATCTGCACCACTCTAATCACAAATCCCCTGCTATACTAATCGTAACATGATAGGAAAATGAGATTCTGACTGAAATGACAATTTAGTGCCATCATCACTCTGCCACGGATCTCTAAAAGAACATATGGGTCCCTTCAGTGCTGGATGACACTGCTATGTGACCATACCTGTTTTCCAGGCCATCCACATAGATCTTCCTCCGGCGACGACTATCCTGAGCTGCCTGCTTGTTCCGAATCTTACGACGCACTTTCCTCAGAACTCGCTCCTCAGCCTGCAAATCATCTCATTAACAGCAATCCCAGGGTGCTGGCAATCCCACCCTCTCAGACCACCCTCACATATCAGTGCCCAGCCCTAATGCTCGTGTCCTCTGTCCTTCCCACACCAATGAATAAACTGCAAGGCAATCCCTGGCCTGCTGATGCAGACAGCAGCTTCCATGACTTGGCAAAAGTAAGGCGTACCTAAGGAAAATGAAAAGCACACAGACCACAAGCCACTAGGCAAGCAGGAAAAATAGCTGGAGGCACCTGTGGTGTAACTGCCTCCTGCAAACAGACATTAGTAGGGAGACTGACAGCAGCCAGAAGCTGCTGTGCCCATGGACAACGCCCTGGACTCGAAAGAAGGAAAAGGATACCAAGCCCAGATGAACACTGCCCTGAATGCAGCACCTGGACAGCAATATTCTCATCAAGGCACTGTCCTGCAGTTTCAAACCCCTACACTACCTGATTCAAGTGGTCTGATTGGTTCTAGTGAGGACTCACTTTGGTCAGCGGCAGACAGGTTGGTAATGTAACACCTTCTTTCTCCAGAAGCTGCTTCTCCTCCTCTGTCAGGACCAGCTCTGGTAAGTCAGACTAGAAAACAGTAAAAATAAGCCTACTGAGAATGCATAATACAGGGAGTCCAGCCTGGGCCAGCAAGGGCATGCAGCAAACACAAAGAACTGGAATCAGCTCTCCAAAAGTAATGTCATGTTTTCCCTCATAGGAGTCAAGTCAGAAGAGAAGGAGAGATGTGAGAAGCAAAGGCTGGGGTCCACAGGAATGGGACTCAGTACCTGTACCACGGCTCCAGGCACAAGCTGGGGCTCATCTTCCACAGCAACAGCAACGGGGGAAGTGGTGCTCTGTTCCAGCGCCTCGCTTGTGCCTTCCAAACCCACCCATGCCCCTGGGGAAGGAAAGACAAGTCAAATGCTGGGCCTCAATGAGGCAGCACCTGACCAGCCAGCTTTGAGCGGCATGAAATAGCAATTTGTACAACAGCAGAAAGCCTCTACTCTTGGCTCTCTCCATCTCTGCCTGACAACCACCAAAACAAACCAGTATGGGACTGCTTTTCTCTCTTTTGCCTGCAGCCAGGGCAGAAAGAGTCCATATACATCACTCACCTAGCTCAATGGTAACATCTCCTTCTGTCATGTCAGACCTCACACCTTCCAGTGCAGGCCAGTCCTGGTGCAGGGAGTAGTTATGATCAACGTGCACAATGTCTCGGCTGGCAAAATTGCCACCAAGGCAATGGGACAGATGCTGATCCTCAGAAATGCTGCTGTCATTGTTGGCAGGCAAATAACTGAGCCTGTCTGGTTCATCTTCTAAAGGGTTCAGCAGTGAGCTGATGAAGTCATCCATCTCCTTGTCCAGAAGCTGCAGAGGAACAGCTTTTACTCAGCAGGGAGACAAACCTCCTAAACCTCAGCTCATCAGCAATGCCTCTCAAAAATCTCACCTCAGGCATTGGCAGGCCCCAGTCTTCCAGCAGACTATTCTGCTCCCCTGGGATTTCAGGGCAGGGAGCATCATCCTTCAGAAGAAAGTCAAGCAGATCCCCATCTGCCAGGGCATCCAATTCCTCTGGGCACGACATCTGAGCACGACACCCAAAGTGAGCACAGGCACAACAGGAGACACCAGCCTTGCTTTAAGTGTCCCTCAGACCCTACAGACAAAGTATCCCCATGCGATGTCAACAGCCGGGAAGGCCAGTTCACATGTACTTCTCCAGCCAGACTATTATAGCACCACCAGTGACAACAATACAGTATTTTCCCCACAAGATTATTGGGATCCAGCCACAGTTGCCACGCTCCACCCAGCATAAAAGCTGCAGGAAGGAGAGGAAAAGTGAAACAATCCCAGACTTAATGGTGTGGAGAGCATGCAAGATTCTGCTGTTCCACAGAAGCCTCACGGTGCCATACCCCCTGGTCTGCAGCCAGCAGGGAGAACTTCCTGTCCCACGAAAATTAAGAATAGTCATTGCTGAGGTTTTAACTAAAGGGATTCTGTTAATGATTAAATTATGATCAAATTCTAAGTAATCGATGACTGAACAAAAATTAAATGGCAATCAAATAGTGATTAAGTGATCATTGAACAGTAATTAATGAGTGATTTGACAGACCTAAATGACAACTTAGCAATTCAGACAGCTGTCAAACACTATTACCATACCTGTATACTATTTACCATACCTGTAATAAATAAGTGGACATTGTAATAAATAAATAATGGATATATATAAACATCACTAGCACACAATATACCTTTAGGCTGAAAGTAAAATACTCCTTACCTCGCTGTAGAGATCAGACACTGGTAAAGAGTCTGTCGGCCCTGAGGAGTGATCTGGAGAGCTGTTCCTGCTGCCTGGGATGTCAGGGCTGGGCAGCAGGAGAGCAGCAGAGCTCAGTGGCTGGAGGCGCCACAGGTACTCGGAGGGCAGAGTGAGGGACTTGCAGCCAAACGCTGCCTGGCGCTTGTGCACCTGTGTGGCTGTGGCAGCTTTAGCTTTGTCTGGTCCCAGCTCGGGCTGCTGCTGTTATGTCCTGACAAGACATGGCCCAGGAGCCTCGGTCCCTGAGGAGATGCGGCCTCGCATGGCTCTCACTGGGATCAGCCCGGCCGGCTCGTGGGCGATGCCTGAGCCGAGGCACCGCTCAGGCTGTCAGAGCGTAGGCATCCATCGCACCTCTCCATCAGCACTGCTAAGCTTTCACATCTAGCTGTCAATTGCCACGGTCTGAAAAAAAAACCAAAAAAACAAAAAACCCAGAAAAAATAGAATATCACTAAAACCCCCTGAAACACCACCCAAAACCAGAGGGTCAGGGCAGTCCCCAGCCAGGGCAGCTGCGACAGCTGATTGAAGGGAGAGCTGTCAGCAGAAAGCTCAGCAACAAGAGGAAGAGGATCTGGGCAAATCCGGGCAATGTCAGGACCCATGGCTTCCACAGACTCGGAGCAGTTTCCCCCCAGGGAGTGTGCGCCGCGTAGGCAGCAGGGACAGGACAGGAACAGGAGGAGCAGGTGCGACAGAAGGAAGGGTGACCGGAGCGCTGGGGCCGGGACACCCACCCGGGGAGAACCAAGCAGCCCATCTCAGCCCCGGCCGTGGGCCTGGGCCGGACCCGGATTCCCTGTTCCCCGGACCGCCTGGACCCTCCTAGCAGCGGAGCCCCCAGCCCCGGTCGAGCCTGACGCCCTCCCGCCCCTCACCTCAGCCTCGCCGTTCCCAACGCACCGCGGTGACGTCACCCGGCCTCCCGGCGGGCCCCGCGCGTACCGCCCCTGCCCCTCCCGCGCTGACGCCCCGGTCGCTCATTGGTTGGGGGAGTGGGGGTGAGGGGAGGGGGGAAGGGGGGTGGTGCGTGTGGACGGCGGGAGGCGCGTGGGCCGCGGAAGCGCGGGGCGGGCGGGGAAAGGAGGGTAGAGGAGGGGATGGGAAAGACGGGTAGAGGGGAGGGCGATGGGTCCGGGGTCATGCGGGGCCCCGGGGATGTCCTGGGGCGGGTGGGTGCCCGGGGGTGCGGTGTGAGCAGCGGGTGGAGCACGACCACGCTGCGCGGGCGCGGAACCGTGCCCAGCCCCGGGGCGTCGGGCCGGGCTGCGCGGGCACGGAGCAGCGCTGTCTGTGGGAGCGGGATGCCCATGGCGCGGTGTCCGGCTGGAGCGCAGCCCCGGGACACCGTGCGCGGCAGCGCCGTGTCACCCGGCGGCGCGCCATGTTCTGGCGCATGCGCAGCGGGGGGGCGGGAAGCGGGCGGTGCCGCCCGATCAGCTCCCCTCAGCGTCGCGGGGCCGCCGCGCTGCTCCTGCCCGCGCAAAGGTACGGGGACGGGGGACGGAGGACACACGGTGTCCCGGTAACCGGGGAGGGGGGGGCTGCAGGGGGGGGTCCTGCGGATTGGCAGCGCCCTCGCTCTCGGGGGGCTGCCGGAAACGGATGTCCCGCGGACCCTGCCCTGCACCCCGCCCGGTAAATGGCGGGGAGGCAGGGAGGAAGCAGCTTTCCGGTTATCGGGGTTTCCCTGCTCCAGCCGGGGCTTGTCCGCGGGGCTGCGGTAACCCGAGGGCTTCCGGGGTTCACTCTGGCATGCCCAGATCGCCCCTGGGGCCGGCGCCACCCGAGCACTGACGCCCACCGGAGGCTCCGGGGCAGCACGGGCTGGCGCGGCCACGTTATCCGTGGCCACGTTATCGCCTGCCCTGCCCTTGCCCTGCCTCACCAGGGCTGGGGCCTGGAGTCCATCGTGGTGAGGTCCGGGCCAGCATCCTCACGTCGGGGGTCCCTGGGGACCGAACTGGACGAGCCTGGCCGTGTCCGACGGTCCGTGGACCGTGGGGACTTGGGGGCAGGCCAGGCGCAGCTTTTCCCCCGGCACCCCGTTCACCCTGCCGGGACGTGGGGAAAAGCGAGTGGCAAGGGTGTCTGTGTCCTGCTGCGTGGTTTTGGGTGGGGACACGAGGGCACAGCGCTTCCCATGGCCATACCGAAGCCAGGGAGGTCACTGCAGCCGTCCCACCAGGACACACAGCTGGCCACAGGCCCCGGGATGAGGCGTTGGGGTGATTCCCATGCAGGGTGCTACTGGCCCCAAGCGGGGAAGGCACGGGTCCCCACCATGTCCCGGCCGAAGCAGTTAACCAAGCAGGGAGAGACGCTGCCCCATCCTCTGCCTGTTCCCTGCCGGATCCTGCCCCAGCCCCTGCAAATTCCCCATCCCTTTGAATCTGCCGGCAGGATGTCTACATGCTTCTGCCGTGGCTTCATCGCTGGCTGTTAGACCCATATTTGGTAGCGATAATTGTTTACTCCCTTCTCTCTCTCCGAGCCTCGCTGCTGAGAAGGGGAGGGCACATATTTTTGGGATCTTTAGTTTTGCCAAAACCTGTGAGTTGCCCAGTGAAGGGTTCAGACCACCTGCATCTCCCTGGGTTATAGGGTGAAAGAGCCTAAGTGCTAAGTTAATCTGTGATGGTGCATGGGAAGCACTAGTCAAGCACTCCGTTTCCTTGCTGAATGGCAGCGACAGGAATCTGGTGCTTCCCAAAGTGACACATCTCATTAGATTTAGAGAAGGGGGAGTGGGAAGGCTGGGGAAAGGGGAATAGGGTCCTGTGGGGTGCCCTTCTTTGTGGAACTGAGCTTTGCTGGCTGCTGGGTGAAATGACCCCAAAATGCAACCATGCTGTCTTCTTTCTTTCACCTTTCTGCCTGTCCAGCAGCACAGTGCTGGGCAAGTTGCAAGTTGTGGGAAGCGTGGGTGCCTGGATCAGGGCACCCAGTGCTTTCCAGAGGTCATGACAGTATCCACTGCACCTCAACCCCTGCTCTTGAGGTCCTGTGCTAGAGGGCCAGCTTGCTAAGGATGCAGGAGAAGCTGCAGCTGGAGTCCCACTGGTCCCCATGGTTGCCTTCATCATGGACAGTCTAGAGGTGCCAAGATTTGTGCTCCATTCCTTTGGAGGTCAAGGGATGCCCAGCAGGAGCAGACAGGATGTGAGATGTGTGTGAAATGTTGGCAGTCAATAGCTGGAGCTGCTTCAGCTCAGTGCATGTGGGCTGGCAAGCAGGCTGCAGCTGCGATCCTCCGGCCCAGCTGCCTGGCCCCTGCCCGTTTCCCATGTAGAGCAGGGCTGCCCTCCCTGCAGGAGTGAGAGGATGCTCCTGTCCTAGCCATGGGTAACAGCAGAATGGTCACGGGGGTGCCGTGTCTGGCCTTGACAGTCACTCATGCTCCCCACGAGCAAGCTCGGCCTCAGCTGGAAGAAGCTGTCCTGCCATCTGACGTGGACATGCAGCTGGGAAAGAGGAACTGGGCTGAACAGTCTCAGCAGCGTGTGACACTAAACCAGCTGGGGCTGCTGGCTCAGCCTTCCCATTGGTGCAGGGCTGAGCCCTGTCTACTTCAGTGCCTGCTGTGGCTGTGTGTACTGATCCTGCTCTGGAGAACCCAGCCAGAGCTTCGTCTGGCTTCTTATTGGCTTAATTTTTGAACCTGTTGATGCTGCTGGAGTGCAGATGCTGATGTGCTGGCCAAGCCACTGCTGCAGACATTGTGTTTTGGTGGCCTGGTATCTTCTTTGCAGTGCCAGTGGCTGTACTGACTGGGCTGTGCCTGTGGAAAACCCCAGCACTGGGGTGATTTACAGCTGATAAAGCTTCCTGCAGCCAGCTCCCAGTCCAGGGGTAGTCTGCAGTGGGGCCTTTCCCAGGTGAAATTTGGTATTGCCACAAAAAAAGAAGGAAAAAACCAAACCCCATTACAAAACCTCTTTTGGAGTATCCCTTAAGAGAGACAGTAATAAAAATAGCAGAACTGTTGCATCTGAAGATTTGCAGCTTTTTCTGGAAACTCATCACAAGTGTTCCAGCTGTCCGCAGTTGAATTTTGATTTTTTTGTCTTCTAAGACACAAACTCTTCCATGTAACCGTTACCGCAGCAGTGAATTCCTCCAACAAAAATACAGTCATTCCAATATGGGACTAAAAACTCGCTGTCAGTGGTCCCCAGCAATGACATGGTGGTTCCTTGGGCCACACAGGTCCTGTCTGCCCACAGCCATGCCTGCACTGACCCTGACCTCAGGCAAAGCCTGGAGGCCTCCTCCACTGTCTTGGTTTTGCTCACCTTGCGTGGGGTGAGATGGAGGAAGCCGCAGCAGCTCCTGGGGGAAGTAGTGGGACCCCAGCAAGGTTAACCCCTCCGCCTCATCATCTCGGGATTGGCTCAGAAGTGTGCCTGTGGTTCAAAAAGGGGTTCACGCAACTTACTATAAAATGCAGAAGTGTGTTAATCCGGCTGCTATGGTGCCTTATCTGTTTTTGCATACTGCCAACGTGATTGAGAATAGGTTTGCCTGAGAATGGGTTTGCTTTCTCTGGAGGTGAGCCAGCAAAAATTTGATGTGTGTTCATCGAGACTTGGTTTGTTTGGGTTTTTTGTTTTCCTTCTTTCTAGGGGGACAGCTTGAGTTTCACTGTCCTTTTTTTTTCTGGTTTGCAGTGCCAGGCTCCCACGCTGTCTCATTTGTTATATCCAGTCCAGCTTTTCTCTCTCCACATGGTTCATGGAGGGGAGAGATCTGTAGGGGCCAAGCCCTGCATTGATGCCTTCACACCGGGCAGCAGATTTGCAAATCTTGTGTGATTAGTTGCCATGTTTTGCTGAGCAGCCTCACCCTAGTTTGAGAAGGTGTCCTTTTGTAGCAGAGAATGTTTCTGCTCTAGACACTGCTGTCAGCAAAATTCAGCTGCTAGACCCTTGATTTTTTCCATAGAATATGGAAATTGAAGTGAACCATCTCCCTTTTCTCTGAGGTTTTCCTTGTTGTCATCAGCATCTTCCCTGCTGAGCTCTGTAATTTTTTTGTGTTTGGGAGTGGGAAGGCTTGAGCAGTCATCTTGTGGGGTCTTGGGAAGAACAGTGACCCCTGTGACGGGTGTGCTAAGGCTGCCTCTGGTCCAGTGCCTGGTTTTGGGTGGCTTTGTGAGGGCAAGAAGAGGATGCAGAACTAGTGGCAGATGTCCTGGCTCCTCTCAGTTCCTCTCTACTGTCTGACGGCCTCCACTCCTTCCTCCGTGGTCTCTGACCTTGTCTTGTCAGTGGTATGTTCTCCTTTTCCTGCAGAGGGATGGAAAGCAGCTTTATGCTCAACTTGAGAATATTTTTAGATGTAGAGAAGTTGGCCTGGTGACCGCAGGAGCCTGCCCTGCATATAAAATACTTGGAAAACCCTTTCCATGACAGAGTGTTCCTCATCCACAGCTTTGCTAGTGCTTCCGGATAGATGGCAGTGGCACGGGTGGGTGCCTCTGCCACCTCCTTCCCTCTGCCGATGGGCTCCGTCTCTCCGGAGCTGAAGTGCATTTCATTCCTCAGCAGCGGACACAGTGGGGGCCACGGGCCTCAGCAGAAACATTGCAGAACGGCTCAGGAATGCAGAGCTGGAGCTGCTCCATGTGCTGGCGGAGGCGGCACGCTCCTTGGTCCCTGCCTCCCACCCTGCACCACCAGCATGGCTTTATGGCTCTGCAGAAGCAGGGCCCCTGCCCTCTGACTTGCTCCTGGCCAAAACTGGACATGGATCCTGCCCCTAGGCTGCTCAGATCTGTGTTTGAGAGCAGCCTGCTGCTGGTGTACCCCCTTCCAGGGGGACTGGAGCTGGCAGTGCTGGGCAGGGATGCACAGACTCACCAAGAGCTGCTGCACTGCGAGGAAGGCTGCCAGCACATTTTACCCAAGAACCTTCCTAGGCCAGGCTGAGGATGCAAGATCAGCTTTCCCTGACAGCCATAATAGGAAGTCTGTTAGGAGCAAATGATTCTAAAAGAGAATAAGCAGATATGCATCCCACCAGTGCTCTTGCATCCTCCCATCACTGGAGTTTAAGGACATGGCAGCCTGGGTCAGCAGAACAGGGGACTCGCTCTGTATGAGCAGCACTCAGGGAGGGGAAAAGGCATGTCACTGCTGGAGAGCATCGGGTTGGGGCCAGACAGGGACAGGGAATTCTGAGAAGGGCATGGAGCAGTGGGGCAGGAGCAAAGGACTTGGGAGGGACTCTGAGGTGTTTGGCAACCTGGGAAAGCACTGAAAACTGTTTGACAGTGGGTAGATCTGAAGGGAAGGGCTCTTAGAAGCTGCATCAGGCAAGTGGGGCACTTACGTACGACTTCCTTTTACTTCTGTTACTTCTTTCAGCTTTTACTCTGCAATACAGATATTGCAGTTCCAATTAGGTGTTATTAAAGCTCTGGTGTATTGGAGCTCTGTTGAGGGATGCTTGCTCTGAAGCTGCTCTACGCAATCCTTTAAGCCTGAACTCTGCAACTACCTGAAAGGAGGTTGTAGTGAGATGGGGACCTGAACTCTGCAACTACCTGAAAGGAGGTTGTAGTGAGATGGCAGTCTCTTCTGCCATGCCTGCAGTGAGAGGACAAAAGGAAATAGCCTTTAGTTGAAACAGGGAAGGTTCAGATTAGATATCAGAAAAAAAAAAAATACTATTAAGGTGATGAGGCATTGGAATAGGTTGCCCAGGGAGGTGGTGGAGTCACCATCCCTGGGGGTGTTGAAGAGGCATCTGGATCTGGTGCTGGGTGATATGATCTAGTGATTTAGGGTTTACTGTGGTAGTGCTATGTGGGTGGTTGGACTGGGTGATCTTCCAACCCTGATGATTCAATGATTCTTTTCTATGAAGCTGATCCTTCAAACTGGACCCTGCTTGAGTCCTTTTTCAGATGGCATGGTGTGGCTCTTGTATGCCCATGCAGTGAGACCTGTCACAGGTGGTCCCTTGCCCTCCTGTGCATTGTCCTGTGCCCTAGGTTGGTGTGATATCTGCTGCCATAGACCCTGATCTCATGAGCACACCTTGGGTGTGAGTGGTGGTTTTCCCAGGTAATTGCATTTAATGTGTGAATTCAATGCCTGGGTGCCCTTATCTTGCCTCCCCGTGCAGCTTCAGGCTTTTCCGTCCCTCTGTGCTCAGGCTGTCAGCTCAGCACTGTCTGCTGGCAACATGAGGGGTCCTGATAGCTGGGGCAGGGCCCTGTCAGCTCTGGGTCAAAGCTTGGTTTTCCTCTTGTGGCTTCTGTGTCATGGCAGGTTTAATTATAACGCCTTCCATCATGCTCTCACAGCTTATCTAGCGTGCTCCCTCTGCTCACTTCCTCTCCCTGGCAGTATCTTTGTAGGGTACCAGCTTCTGTCATTCCCACAAGGCAAGTAAAATGGGCTTTAGGACCTTAGTGCTGGTCTCAGGTCCCAGGGTCTGGAAGGTGGGACCTCTGACAGGCTCGCCAGCATAGGCTGCAGCCCTTGCTTGCCACTGGAAGCTGAATCCTGGCTTTCAGGTGCTGCTGAATGAGGAAGGAGCAAGCACACTGCACCCTGGTGGGGTCAGCAGTCAGAGCTCACCCGTTTGTCTCCTCCGGCAGGTGACGCAGGAGTGGGGACAGCCCAACCACCACCATGGTTGCCCTCTCGCTGAAGATCAGCATCGGCAATGTGGTGAAGACGATGCAGTTTGAGCCCTCCACCATGGTGTATGATGCCTGCCGGATGATCCGTGAGCGAGTGCCTGAGGCACAGATAGGACAGTGTAAGTCCATGGTGGGACTGGCTGCCATGCCAGGGCTGCCTTGGCTTAGCTCCTGGCATTTCACTCGTCTCCCTTTTCTGTCTGTGCCTCTCTGGGACTTTGCCAGAGAAGTGATGGGGTGGGGGGAGCAGGCTCCAAGTCCTCTTGCCCAGTTGATGTGAGGGTCTGAGTTTCTCAGACTCCCTCTTCAACACCCCAGAAAGAACGTTTGTGTGTTTAGAAGTTAGGAAACCACATTTGGAAGTGAAATAACTCTTTAAGGAATTTGAGTCCGCTGCCCTTTCTGTCTCTGCTGTTCTGTCCTACTTACATTCATCGCCACTAGCTAGGGCTGTGTGGGTTTAAACAGTTGCAGGGGTCATAGCAAACATTAATAAACCATTTGAGTTAATTTTTCTTTTTTTGGGCTATATATAATCTCCATTGGGTCTGTCTTCCACAGGCAGCTCTCTGCCAGACCCCTGCTGGTGCTCCATTACCTTTATAGGCTGCCTCAGCTCCAGTGTTTTTTTGCTGCTGTTAGGATCACAATTTAGCCTATGGCTCATGAGCTCATGATGTGACTCACACCCACGGATGTGGCCTGTCGCCATCAAGGATGGGGGGTTGGAGCTCTGGGACGCTGTCTCAGGGGCTCTCCTGAGTCCCTGCAACCCCCAAAAGCGGCTGTGCCATGGAGGAGAGGACAGCAAAGTGGATGTCAAGAGTCGTGGGAAGAGGAGGGGGAGTGCAGCGACATCTGGGAGCAGCACATTCCTTGAGGTTGAAAGGAAATGCCTTCTCACACCATGCCTGGCTGGTCAGCAGTCCAGCAGACTATGGCTTTCAGCTTCAGCAAGGGACTGGATGTCTTTGGATATGCAGGGCTATAGTGGTGTTGGAAGGAGCATTGCATTTCCTGCTCCTGGGTGTGAGCCAGCCTGTTTATAAAAAAAGCAGCAAGGGGAAGGCCTTAAAGGGAACTTCTTATTCCTGCGTTCCTTTTCAGTTGCTCACAGCCTTTCTTTTCCTACGTGTTCCCTGCAGCTTTTACTTCTCTTTGCTCTCCTTACACACAGGCACTCAGGCTCCTTTTTTGAGCTGCCCTGGTTTTTTGTCACCTTTGGGCTGGGGGAGCTTTGGTGTAAGTTTCCAGCTCTGCTCTTGCTCTGTCTCAGGAAGTGCCTCTCCCCGCCCAACCCATGGATCTGGGGCAAGCTGCTCAGTTTTCAGTGCTTTGGATTTATCCTCTTGGAATTTGCTTTGAAAACAGTTTGGGTTTTTGTTATTCTTTTTTTACTTCAAAAATAAAATGGCAAGCTTTCATGGTTTTTTTTTTTTTTGCTCCCTGTTTAGTAGGATCCTAACAGCAGTGTTAGCTAGGCAGGCGCAGGGCGGCTCAGGAATTTGTCCCTCCCCAAAGAGAGCTGCCAACAAGATGACGAGTTATAAACATAGCCAACCAAGACAGCCTGCGGCGCAGGATTGTTGCAGAGGTGGAGAAGGACCTTTCCAGGGCAAAGCCAGGCGTGGTCCTGGCCTCTTGCTACATAAAAACGGGCCTATCCCTGTGGGTCTGAGCTGGTGAGCCACTGGCCAGGCTCCAGCGCAGCCCTCTCACCAGGCGCCCCACCCTGAGGGAGCAGGATTTGGTGATTGATATTTACTCACCACCTCTGAGACCTTGTAAGCCCTGAGTACGTTCTCATTCAGCCGCTTCTTCTGCAAAAAAAGGGAGTCCTAGCTTCTCTAGTTTCCATTCAAGTTGTCTCTCTGTATCTTTTCAAACTATACTGTGTCCTGAGAAGATGCAGACCCTACCACCAGAGAAACCCCACCACCCTGCTCAAAAGTGTGGATTGCCTAGATTTTATAGACCAGTTCTCAGCACCCTTCCTGGTGATCCCCCAGCATTTTACTACCTTACTTTCACTACTACTTACTTTCACTACTACTACACATTGCAGTGAAGATTTCAGAGAGCTGTCTGTCACAACTGCAAGCTCTTCCTTCTGCTGTGTCTGTCAGTTCCAAGTTCAATGTTGCGTAGGCATGTTGCAGATGATTTTTTCCATAGATAACTGTAGTGAAACCTCAGAGCTTGCGTGCCAGCTTTGTTTGTCAGGGCTGCTGTGCTTCACACACTAGGTTGCACCAGTGCATATCCCTGGGCACAGAGTGGCATTGTGGTGGCCCTATGCTGCTCAGGACTACCCTGTTAGAGACTGTACCTGTTTTTCAGCCAATGATTTTGGGCTCTTCCTCTCGGATGAAGACCCAAAGAAAGGGATCTGGCTGGAGGCTGGGAAGGCTCTGGACTACTATATGCTTCGCAATGGGGTAAGTATCCATCCTTCCAGCTGCATCCTTCGCTCTGTGGCTGGATATCTTGCTCACAGCATGGAGGTTCTGTGGGTGCCTGCTGTGCTGCCTTGCATTGTGCCCTGCAGCACGCCCTGTCACTGCCACTATTGCACCTGGCAGGGGGGAGCTGTTGGCCTGACAGTAGGGTGTGGGTGCCCTGCACTGGTGCTGCTGCTGGTAGCTGTGCTCTGCTGTGCCTGCAGGATACCATGGAATACAAGAAGAAGCAGCGGCCCCTGAAGATCCGCATGCTGGATGGGACAGTGAAAACAGTGATGGTGGATGACTCCAAAACTGTCACGGACATGCTCATGACAATATGTGCCCGGATTGGTGAGGAGAGGACAGCGTCAGGGGGGAAGAAGGGAGGGGGGGAAAGAATGGCAGAATCTGACAGTCTTCTGGGGGAGCAGCAGCAGCTCTGTGGAAGATGGCCTGGCTGCAGGGTATCTGAGGGGTGCGTGACACTAGCGAGGGGACACTGCTCTGCACCCCTGCGTTGCTCCATGCTCTGTGTTTGGCAGAACAGTCCTTCTGAGTTTGGTTCTCTGCTCTCCTGCAGGCATCACCAACTATGATGAGTACTCACTTGTACGGGAGATCATGGAAGAGAAGAAGGAGGAGGTTACTGGCACTCTCAAGAAGGACAAGACCTTGCTGCGAGATGAGAAGAAGATGGAAAAGCTCAAACAGAAGTTGCACACAGATGATGAGTGTAGGTTCCTGGGTGTGCTGGGAGTGAGGTCAGCCTGTGCCGACAGCCTTGGGGGAGAGGAGCAGGGACCCCTGTGAGGGGAAGAGGGTGTGGAGAGAAACATGTGGATGAAGGAACATGTGTCCACACTTCCTAGAATATCTCCTGCCTGGAGGCCCAGGGCAGATGGGTGAGAGCTGGGATGCATCAGGCAGACATCCATTTCTCACTTGGCATGAGCAGCCCCAGGGCCAGGACGAGCCGTGCCTTGATGCCTGTCCCTGCTCACACCCTGGCATTGTCTGCAGTGAACTGGCTGGATCACGGCCGGACCCTGCGTGAACAAGGCATCGATGACAATGAAACACTGCTGCTGCGGCGCAAGTTCTTCTACTCTGATCAGAACGTGGACTCGAGAGATCCTGTGCAGCTCAACCTGCTCTATGTGCAGGTACAGCTTCCCAGAGCACCTGGTTCCACTTCCTTCTGCCAGCCCCTGATAAGTCTGGTGGCTGAAGGTTTTGTCAGGAGCCATGATGGGGAGGTACTTTGGGATACCCAGTTATGTCCTGGGTAAGAGCTAACACTGGCAATCCCAGCCCTCTCCCCTGTCTACTCTAGAGCTCCCCAGGGAATCCCAGTCAGCTCTGTCTGGTAGGAACCATCCTGAAATCCTGCTGCTGTTCCTCTCCCAGGTTTGATGCCCGTAGGGAACAGCCTGGACCTACATACGCCTGTTTTTCAGAGCCACTTATTTTAAGTCTGTAAAACATGTTGTGCTTGATATGGAGGAGAGCAGTGACTGGGCTGCGTGGCTGCCCAGCCCACAGTGGTGTCTTCTATTCCCAAACAGGCTCGTGACGACATTCTGAACGGTTCCCACCCTGTCTCCTTTGACAAAGCCTGTGAGTTTGCTGGCCACCAGTGCCAGATCCAGTTTGGGCCATACAACGAGCAGAAGCACAAGCCAGGCTTTCTGGAGTGAGTGTCCTGAGGAGCCCCTGGGCTTGCCTTGAGGTAGCTGGGGCAGCTTGGCAGCACCCAGTGCCACACTGCCTTGTGGGGCTCTGGGGGTTTGGGTGCCCCTCGTGCAACCCCTCTCCTCCCCACAGCCAGTGCCCAAGCATAGGGATCCACACCAGCTATGAGGACTGCCAGCTCCCCATCCTCTGTCAGCCCTATAGGGACATGCAGTCAGCTGCTGTGGGGGTAGCCCCAGCCCACCCGCTGGCCTGCCTTGATGCCACACAAAGGGCTGCATTATCAGCACCTTTACCCCACTCTTAACTAGGGGAACTCCAAGGACAGCTTTCATAGCTGCAGCAATCTCTCCCACATTCTTACCGCTTCCAAAAACTTCAGCTTATGCCCTGGCAGGGGCTTGTTTGCAGCTTTCAGTCGGACTTGTTCATAGTCAAGGACAGACACTGGCTTTGGGCTCTGCTGCTAACAACTCACTTGGCTGTCTGTTGGCAGGCTCAAGGATTTCCTGCCCAAGGAGTACATCAAGCAGAAAGGAGAACGCAAGATCTTTATGGTATGTGCAGTGGGGAGGTTTAGATCTGGACTTTTTGTTCCTCCTCTCTAAAGGTTGAGGCCCTCCTCTCTGAGGAGGCAGCACACACCAGTCTGGTGGATGAGAAACAGGAGCAGGAGCTGTAGGTGGGCAGACAAGGCAGCTCCTGAGATCTCAGAGATCAGAGCTGGTGCAGGGGATGCTGATGCGGTGGGGAGAGCTTGGAAGGGCTGTGCAATGGTATCAAGGCAGGACTATGGATCTGGTGCAATGTTCTATGTTTGCTGTTGCAGGCCCACAAGAGCTGTGGGAACATGAGTGAGATCGAAGCCAAAGTTCGCTATGTGAAACTTGCCCGTTCCCTCAAGACCTACGGGGTCTCCTTCTTCTTGGTCAAGGTACAGCAGCAGCCCCCCTGGTCCCACTTCAGACTCACCAAAATTCTGCTTCTTCAGCATCCATCTGTTGTGTCTCCAGCTGCTTCCCCTCAACCTGTGTTGCTCCAGGTTTTTTTGCATCTCCCCTGTTGCATTTCCATGTGTACTGCCTTCCTACTCCTTGGTTCATGCTTTTTCTTGTTGTCAAACTACGTGTGATTGTCACCACTGGAAAGTGTGGCCTTGTGGGTGTCTTGGTAGCTATGGCAGACCTCAGATATCTCTGCCCCTGTGGATCCATCCTGGGGATAGCCACCGACCTTCTGTTATGGCCCACAGGAGAAGATGAAGGGGAAGAACAAGCTGGTGCCACGGCTGCTGGGGATCACCAAGGAGTGCGTGATGCGTGTGGATGAGAAGACCAAGGAAGTGATTCAGGAGTGGAGCCTGACCAACATCAAGCGTTGGGCAGCCTCGCCCAAGAGCTTCACCCTGGTAGGGACCAGCACTGGTCTCCCATGCCTCCTTCCTGCTGGTACCCCTGCAGGGGGGCTGCTCTCACTCCAGCCCCTCTCTCTGCTCCATGGTGGCACAGCCTTGCTCTCCTCTGGTGCCTCTCCCAGCACTTGCTTTGAAGGCTGGTGCTTGGGTGCTTAGTGCATACCAGAGGGGCTCAGGATGGCTGCCAGTGCCCTGCTCCGGTGCTACCCTGTGCCCTGCTGTTGCAGGATTTTGGAGATTACCAGGATGGTTACTACTCAGTGCAGACGACGGAAGGGGAACAGATTGCCCAGCTGATTGCTGGCTACATCGATATCATCCTCAAAAAGGTGAGGCTGTGCTGAGAAGGGCGTTGATAGCCCCTCTCCAGAGAGGCATACAGAATGTGCCTTCCAGCTGCCTCCAAACAGCCATTAGCAGACGGTACTGTTGGGAAAGCTGGAGGCAGGGCAGGGGGACCCTGTGACCCTGGTATGGTGTCTGGGCTGCAGGAGAAGGGAAGGGCTTGGGGGTATAATTTTCTCTTTCCCGTTGCAGAAAAAGAGCAAAGACCACTTTGGACTGGAGGGTGATGAGGAGTCCACCATGCTGGAAGACTCTGTGTCTCCAAAGAAGTAAGTCTTCCAGGAGCAAGGCAGCTGCCAAACACAAGTTGAATGGAGAGTGTGCTCCAGTGAAGTTTGCAGCACAGCAAGGAGGAGGAGCTGCCACGCCCACAGAGCCTGGTGCCAGCGCTGTGGGCATTCCTTTACCTGGTATTCCTCCCCATTTCAGGTCAACAGTTGTTCAGCAGCAGTTTAACCGTGTAGGCAAGGCAGAGCTGGGCTCAGTGGCCCTGCCAGCCATCATGCGGACAGGGGCTGGAGGGCCAGAAAACTTCCAGGTGGGCACGATGCCACAGCCTCAGCTGCAAATCACCAGTGGCCAGATGCACCGAGGGCACATGCCTCCCCTGGTAAGCTCTTGTGCTCACCATAGGGCACAAACTCTAAGAGGTGACTGTCAGGCTTGTGTAGACCAATCTGTTTGGGTCCATGAGCAAGAACTGTCTTGCTGTGAAGAGCAGGGGCTTTGTACCACTGGTTATGTGTGGTTGCTGGCCTAGCTGAGCTGGTGTCCTCCTGCACCTTCTTTGCAAACTTGAGCTACAACCCAGTGTTTTAGTCTGGCTAGAGACTGCAGCCTGTCATTTCAGGTAGTGACTGGACAGCCCCACTAGGTCTGTGGTTTGCAGCAGAACCCAATGCCATGTTTTGGTGCCCCCAACTTCTGTGCAGCTGGAGGAGCAGTTGGAAAAGGCCACAAGGAGGCTGATTTCTTTTGCCTTATGCAGTCTCTTGTGGGCACTTGCTGTGAAAGCCTTGTGGCATCTCACAGCATCTTCTCCCCACTCCCCGAGAGCCACTTAGCTGTGAGACTTCGTTGTAACCATGGTGGGATGAGGCATTTTCCAGTGGGAGATGCAGAGGGGAAACTCCCCTTTTGCTAAGTGCATCCCACTTTGTGGAGACCTACCTAGAGCAGTGCCATCAGCAGCACATTGCAGGGGAGCATTTGAGCCAAATATGTAATCCTAGATTCCAAGCCTTTGGCATATCTCACTCATTCTGTCTCTGTGTTGCAGACCTCAGCCCAGCAAGCCCTGACCGGCACTATCAACTCCAGCATGCAGGCTGTGCATGCAGCCCAGGCCACGCTGGATGACTTTGAGACCTTGCCACCTCTTGGACAGGATGCTGTGAGTGCTGGGTGAAGGTGGGGTGCTGGGGGTGGACGATGCTGGGGGTGGACCTTGCTGGAAGCTGGGCTGGGTGAGGCTGGCCACATTCCCAGAAGAAGTGTTAGCAGCTCCTGGGAAGACCTGTTGCCTGAAAAGAGATGGGGTTGTATCCCACTTTGTGGGCAGACATGGAGGGGACACTTGGTCATGTTGTTTGGTCAGGTTGGACTAAAGAATTTGGGTGGTTACAGGTCTTCCCACTCTTTTCTTTATATCCTTTTCCTTGCGTTTCTCTATGTGAGCATGTGTGCAGCTACCCACCACTTCTACCACCTTCTCCTCATCCTGTTCTCCCCACTCAGGCATCAAAAGCTTGGCGCAAAAACAAGATGGATGAGTCAAAGCATGAGATCCACTCCCAAGTGGATGCCATAACTGCTGGCACGGCCTCAGTCGTCAACCTCACTGCAGGTATATGGAGAGCGGGAGTAGAGGGATGCCCCAGTTCAGTAAAATGCTTGGTCTCCCTTGTCTGGCTGAAAGACTCCTTCTGCTCCCTGAAAGGAAAACCACATCAGTCACCGGTGTGGGGATGCTCTTGGTGCATCACTTGGAGCACATCCTATCCTGACTCCTGTCTTCCCTATGCAGGGGATCCAGCAGACACGGACTACACCGCTGTGGGCTGCGCTGTCACCACCATCTCTTCCAACCTGACGGAGATGTCTAAGGGTGTGAAGCTGCTGGCTGCGCTGATGGAGGATGAGGGAGGGAACGGGCGGCAGCTTCTACAGGCAGCCAAGAACCTGGCGAGTGCCGTCTCAGACCTGCTGAAAACAGCACAGCCTGCCAGTGCTGAGGTGGGAAGCTGGACGGGCTGTGGGACTGATAGGAAGGGGGAAGCCGAGGGAAACCACTGAGTGAAGTTTTAAGGCTTGCTCATGAGCCTTGTGTTGGTTTTGCCTTGTTCCTTGCAGCCTCGCCAGAATCTCCTGCAGGCTGCTGGCCTGGTGGGGCAAACCAGCGGGGAGCTGCTGCAGCAGATAGGGGAGAGTGACACTGACCCCCGCTTCCAGGTGAGTCCACCCAGCAGCAACCAAGGACAGCCACTCCATAAAACTATTGGCCTTTGCACAGGACCTCACAGGAGGAGCCCAAGCTGAACATTCGCCGGTGCCCAATGGTGACTTTGTGAGGGAGGGGACAGACCATTGCCCATCTCTGTCTCTAGAGTGATATAACAACTCTTATCTTGTGGATTCTATGTAGATCCCAGAAAACCGGTGTGCTTGGATCCTGCCTTCCTCTGAACCAAAGACGGTAAAACAGGCCTGGCTTGGTGTGGTGGTCCCTGCCATCTCCAGTGTGAAGGGGGCTCCTCTGGGAACTATAATCTGAAATCTTTGGAGAAGGGCTCTTGCGAAATTCTGCTTTTTTATTTTTTGGATCTCAGAAGTCCATGCACTCGGGTTGCTGTTGGAGCAAGTGCTGCTCTGGAGATCACCCCTTGCAGCCACCTCAGTTCCTGCCTGCTGCTCCCTGCCTGTGGGAGCTGCCTGCCTGCCCCCATCAGAGAGACAGTATGGGTGGAGCCTTGCGTGGCAGTTTTTTTTAGATGAGCTGACTGCCAGCTGGCTTGCTTTCCCATGTGTGCTCCTGCCAGCACAAAGGAGGTAGCACTGTGCTGGGGAGGACAATCCAGACATATTATAGACCAAAATACTCCAGAAAGAAGGGGTTTCTGTTCATGGCAGCCACACAGATTCAACTGAGTAGATGCCTTGAAAGGTGTCCAAGGGGAGCAGAAAAGTTAGGGGCAGGGCAGAAAGCCATATTTGGCCATGCAGCAGTGCCACGATAGAATATCCCCAAAGGTCAGATTTTGGACCTTGAAGACAATTTGCAGTCAAGCAGCAGGATGTTCTGCCTCACAGTTGTCAGACCCGAGTGTACGTACTTCCTTTGATGGGCTCAGATGCAGTGGTCTGGGGACTCTTTAATTGGATGCATGCACTCTCCAGTCTTTCCTCCTGTCGCAGAAGGTGATGGATTGTAGTTGGAGTAGTCTTGGCTTGCAGGAGGCGAGGGGATGCTGTGACTCTTCTGGTTTGGTGTCCAAAGGCTTACTTGTTGGGGGATGCAGGGCTGCTTGCTGTAATCATACACACAGCAGGAGGTTGGCAGCTGCAGTAGGCAGAGATCCCTGCCCTGCCTACCAGGATTTTTGCTATTTAGGGGTGGCGCTACCTGTTTTCACCAGCAGTGTGCCTCAGGGGCTAGTCCTGGAGGCTGCAGCCTCCTGTGATATCTGGTGCCCTGCAGGAAAGCAGTTCACTGTGTGCTGGTCCCTGCCTGTTGCCTCCTGGCACCGCTTGTGTGCCTGCCACCCAGGAGAGAGGAGGCTGGTTGCCTTGTCACACCTCTCTTTTAGCTTTGGGAATAACAGCAGAGATGTATTCTAGCTTGTCAGCCAACAAGTTAGAATTCAAAATAAAAACAGCTGGCATACTGGCAATACAGGTAGCCAGCATGGCAGTATCTCCCACTTGCCTCTTTCTGGCAGCTGCCCATGGTGTGGGTGTGCCAAGGCAGCCTTGTGCCTGCTGTTTGGCCGGAAGGGTTTGTCATCTTTTCACTGTGTTCAAATGTTTGCAAACCAAATCAAATCCAGGAAGTACCAGCAGTGCCTTGCAGCAGGTTCTTGCTGTGGTACAGTATGGGACAGGTGGTTGTCTGGGGAGTGAGTATTGCAGTGATGCTGAGCATTGCCTGAGCTCCTGTGGGTGGTGTTCATGGCAGTGCAGGCTGCAGCTCAGGGCCAGGGTTCAGCCTCACTGCCAGCTGAAGAACACGGTGGAGGTGGGATCAAGGTGTTGCCAGCCTTTCCAGCTATTCAGTGCTGCCGGTTCTGGGACAGAGTGGATGAAAGGGCCCTGAGGGCTCACATTTCCCATCTGAATATTTCACGAGAGCCTTGCAGATGGCTGCAGCTGCTCCCACTGCCATGGTTGCCTCATTGGCCCTTTCTGTCCCCTCCCAGGACATGCTTATGCAGCTGGCGAAGGCGGTGGCCAATGCTGCTGCTGCACTGGTGCTCAAAGCCAAGAATGTGGCTCAGAAAACAGAGGATGCAGCGCTGCAGACACAGGTGATCGCAGCAGCCACTCAGTGTGCCCTCTCCACCTCCCAGCTGGTGGCCTGCACCAAGGTAAGCAGCAAGGTTAACCCCTGCCTCAGCATGGGTGTGAGCTTCACCTGGCTGGGGGGCAGCTTTGCAGTGGGGTCCTGGGTGTGTCAGGACCACATGTCCTAAGGTGGGACATTGGGAATCTGGCACAGGAAATGTGGACCGCCTCTTCTTGGAGGCCCTGCCACTGTGCCCAAGCAATGATGATCCTTTTTGGAGGAGCAGAATTTTGGGATGGCTCCTCCATGGAGCATACCATGCTTGCTGCCCAGGCTTTGTTCTTCCTTTTAGGTTGTGGCTCCTACAATTAGCTCCCCAGTTTGCCAGGAGCAGCTGATCGAGGCTGGCAAGTTGGTGGCCAAATCGGCTGAGGGCTGTGTGGAGGCCTCCAAGGCAGCCACCAGTGATGACCAGCTCCTGAAGCAGGTAGGGGTGGCAGCCACTGCTGTCACCCAGGCCCTGAACGACCTGCTGCAGCACATCAAGCAACATGCCTTGGGTGGGCAGCCCATCGGGCGCTACGACCAGGCCACTGACACCATCCTCAACGTCACTGAGAATATATTCAGCTCCATGGGTGATGCAGGTGAGAGTGAGACGCCCAGGGCATAGCACAATGGATAGGGAGGTATCAGAGAGCCCTTGGGACTTGCTAACAGGCCACACTTCCATTCTGTTCCAGGGGAAATGGTGCGTCAGGCTCGTATTCTGGCCCAGGCCACCTCTGACCTTGTCAATGCCATCAAAGCTGACGCTGAGGGAGAGACAGACCTGGAGAATTCACGCAAGCTTCTGAGTGCAGCCAAGATCCTGGCTGATGCCACTGCCAAGATGGTGGAGGCTGCAAAGGTCAGTGTGTGGGGACGGGTGGATGCTGTCTTTGGCCCCAGCCCTGCCCAATGCTATTGGTTCAATGCTGGGTAGGGGATGAGAGCCTCTGGTTGAGCAGCAGTTCCCTGAGCAAGGTCTTGCATTGAGCCAGGGACCTGTTTTTTGGGCTCCTCCTGTGAAGGAGCTTCAGGAAGCTGTGAGTGGTAGCAGAAAAGCTGTTACTGCTCCTGCTGCTGGACTCTTCCAGAGAGGCTGTGAACATCTCCCATGTACCATAAACAGGGCTGTCTTGTGGGGGCCAGAGCAGAGATGCTGCTCCAGGAGGAAAAGGGACTCCATGGACCCTGAGAGGTGTGATGGATTTTCTGTTTTCTCCAGGGAGCTGCAGCCCACCCGGACAGTGAGGAGCAGCAGCAGCGGCTGCGTGAGGCAGCAGAAGGGCTCCGCATGGCAACCAATGCTGCAGCCCAGAACGCCATCAAGAAGAAGCTTGTGCACAAGCTGGAGGTGAGATGCTGGGCAAGGATCTGCAAAGGGCAAGCAAGCACAATCAGTGAGCAAGGCCTGTCCAGGAGCCCCCATACAACTCCTCTTTCCAGAGGGTTAAAGTCCTTTTCAAGTACAGTGTCCGTGCTGCATCACAGATCTCCCTTCCCTTGTGTGCACTGTGTTGTTTTGTGGTGCTGGGGATACTCAGGTGCCTCAGGAGTAGGCAAAGGAGAAGTTTCTTGAGGGAATCTGGGCCCTGATCATGGTGGGGGGGCTCAATACAGACTGCCAGTGTTAACCTGTGCCTCCCTGTGCCAGCATGCAGCCAAGCAGGCTGCCGCCTCGGCCACGCAGACCATCGCCGCCGCACAACATGCCTCTTCCTCCAACAAGAACCCTGCTGCTCAGCAGCAGCTGGTGCAGAGCTGCAAGGTAAGGGCCTGGGCCTGATCCCAGCATCTCCTGTGCTCTCACTCCCTGTCTCATCTCCCGTTAGCTATGTGGTGCTTCCTGCTCCACCACGGTGGTCAGACTGGACCCTGGAGTCCTGAGTTAGGTCCTGTAGGAGCTGGTCTTTCGATCACTGGTTCTGGGTTGAATCTATGTGTGATCCTCTTCAGTGACCCTATTCTCTGGCAGGTGGTGGCAGAGCAGATCCCGATGCTGGTGCAAGGTGTGAGAGGAAGCCAGTCACAGCCAGACAGCCCCAGCGCCCAGCTGGCTCTCATTGCTGCCAGCCAGAACTTCCTGCAGGTACCCATGCTGCCCAGAGCCTCCCATGCCTCCCTCTGGCGTTACAGCTTTCCTACCGTGCTTGTCCCTTTTAAGACACTGGGAAATCTTCTGCACACAGGCAGCTGACGTGCTGCCTGTTTGTTCCCTTCTCACTGCTTTTTTTTCTGGCCCAACAGCCCGGTGGGAAGATGGTAGCTGCAGCCAAGGCCACTGTCCCCACCATAACGGACCAAGCCTCTGCTATGCAGCTCAGCCAGTGTGCCAAAAACTTGGCAGCAGCTCTGGCTGAGCTCCGCACAGCAGCCCAGAAGGTGAGAGGCTGAGTTTTATCCTGCAGTGAGACACCAGCTGAGTCCCATCCTGCAGTGAGACACCAGCTGTGCAGAGTGGTGGGGAATAGTGGGGACAGCCTGGTGGGAGGTTCTGGTCTCTGCCACAGCCAGCTGGGCTCAGTGATCACCTGCTCACTTTCCCTTCTGTTCTGTCACAGGCTCAGGAGGCATGTGGACCCCTGGAGATAGACTCTGCACTGGGTCTGGTGCAGAGCCTGGAGAGGGACTTGCAGGAAGCCAAGGCAGCTGCCCGTGATGGCAAGCTCAAGCCTCTTCCAGGAGAGACGGTAAGGGTGCAGGGAAGGGTGGCTCAGGGTGGACTCTGGGACAGTGGAGTTGCCCCACAGGTGCAGCTCACCAGCATGTCTCAACTTGGCCCCCTGCAGATGGAGAAGTGTGCCCAGGACCTGGGGAACAGTACCAAAGCTGTCAGCTCTGCCATCGCTCACCTCTTGGGAGAGGTGGCCCAGGGCAATGAGAACTACACAGGTACTGGCCTCCACAACAGGGATGGGGGATGGGGCACTGAGCTGACAGGCATTGACCTCTCCATCCCCCCAGGAATTGCTGCCCGGGAAGTGGCCCAAGCTCTGCGCTCACTCAGCCAGGCTGCCCGTGGTGTAGCAGCCAACACCTCCGACCCACAGGCACAGAGTGCTATGCTGGAGTGCGCCAGTGATGTCATGGACAAAGCCAACAACCTCATTGAGGAGGCCCGAAAAGCAGTGGCCAAGCCTGGTGACCCAGAGAGCCAGCAGCGCCTGGCCCAGGTGGGGACAGGGGATACCCCAGTGTGCCCCATCAGACTGTGGGAAGGATGTGGAGCTCGCTGGGAGGTGGTGACCTCTCTTTGCTTCCCTGCAGGTGGCCAAGGCAGTGTCACAGGCCCTGAACCGCTGTGTTAACTGCCTGCCAGGGCAGCGGGATGTGGACGCTGCCATCCGCATGGTGGGAGAGGCCAGCAAGAGGCTGCTGTCAGATTCGGTGAGCTGAGCTGGGGTGGGAGGGGAAAGGAAAAATCTGACAATGCAGGCTGGTCCAACTGCATTGAGTTACTCTTGCCTGTCCCCAAGCATGTGCCAGACTTTCATCTGCCATCTCCACTCAGCTCTCTGCCTCTCCTTACCTCTCTCCTTCCTTCCAGTTCCCTCCCAGCACCAAGAGCTTCCAGGAGGCACAGAGCCAGCTGAACCAGGCAGCAGCAGGGCTCAATCAGTCTGCCAATGAGCTGGTTCAGGCATCGCGTGGCACCCCTCAAGACCTGGCCAAATCCTCTGGCAAATTTGGACATGACTTCAATGAATTCCTGCAGGCAGGAGTGGAGATGGCCAGCCAGTCCCCGGTGAGAGGAAATGCCTGTTGGATATCCTGAATGAAGGGAGAGATTTGAGATATCTGAGAAGGTAGCTGACCAAAGGCAGTGTGGCCAGGCAGTGGTGGTTAGGGTGGCTGTGGCCAATGCAGCCAGGGAGATGGGGACTGGAGTTGTGCAAAACCACAGCAACGGGGAGAAGGTGGCTTAGGTTAGTTTGGCAAGAATTCATGATTCCTTGCTGTTGGTGGACCACTTGGATGAAGGGAACTAGCTCAGCTAGAAAATCCCCAGAGAAGACCCAGGATGGGGTGTGGACTTTAAAAGGTGCTGCAGAAAACTCATCTTGGCTCCTTGCAGAATAAGGAGGATCAGGCACAGGTGGTGTCGAACTTGAAGAGCATTTCCATGTCCTCCAGCAAGCTGCTGCTGGCTGCAAAGGCTCTCTCTGCTGACCCTGCTGCCCCCAACCTCAAGAATCAGCTGGCAGCAGCAGCACGGTAAGAGGAACTGCTCCCTGAGAGCTGCTGGCCGTAGATAGTAGTGGGGCTGGGTGGTGGGGCATGCATTGATCTGTGGATCTTTCTCCCATGTCCCTGGCAGGGCTGTGACTGACAGCATTAACCAGCTGATCACCATGTGCACCCAGCAGGCCCCAGGCCAGAAGGAGTGTGACAATGCCCTGCGAGAGTTGGAGGTAAGCCACATGTTGACAAGGCATGGGAGGGGTTGAGATGTTTGGTATGGGGGGAGCTGCACCCCACTGCAAGGAATAGGAGGGAATGAAGAGGAGGTGCAAGTGGAGGAAGCAGAACTTTCCTCTGGGTGTGACACCTGTGTCCCTGCAGACGGTGAAGGAATTGTTGGAAAACCCCACCCAGACTGTCAATGACATGTCCTACTTCAACTGCCTTGACAGTGTCATGGAGAACTCCAAGGTAAGCCCTGAATGGAGGTTTGGGGGAAAACAAGAAGGGCTTGGGAAGGATATGGGAACAAAGGGAAAGGTGATTCCTCCCCTACCAGTGAAACACAGTGAGCTCTGATCCTGGGAGCACTGTGGGAGTCGGAGGTGGTCCATAGTCAATGTGTGGTGTGTTCCGCAGGTGCTGGGAGAGTCCATGGCTGGCATATCCCAGAATGCCAAGAATAGCAAACTGCCTGAGTTTGGCGACTCCATCAGTGCCGCCTCCAAAGCTCTCTGTGGGCTGACAGAGGCAGCTGCCCAGGTGAGAAACACTCAGTCCCAGCCCTAAGCCTTACCCCAGGGGCATAGTTGTTGCATGGACCCCCACCCCTGCCTTTCCAAATCAGTGGGAAATGCTGCCAGACTCCTCAGCAGCCCATGCTCTCTGTGAGCCTCCCTGCAGTATACAGGCTCTCTCTCACCACATCTCTCATGCTTCTAGGCTGCCTACCTTGTGGGGGTCTCAGACCCCAACAGCCAGGCCGGACAGCAGGGCTTGGTGGATCCCACTCAGTTTGCTAGAGCTAACCAAGCCATCCAGATGGCCTGCCAGAACCTGGTGGACCCTGCCTGTACTCAGTCCCAGGTGAGTGTGGGTTGGGGTTCTATTAGAGGCATTTGATTGCATCAAAAGGAATATGGAGCTAGTTGGAAGTGCTGCAATCTAAGAGTTGGCCAAGATGATATCTAGTGTCTCATCAGACCCCATCAGCTGCACTGGGAACCAGCTGGCAGCTTTGGTGCAGTGGTGACAGTTCAGATAGGGGCTCTGTGGGCATGCAGGATCTTGGTGATCCTTCTTGGGTCCCAAAAGAGCTGCCTGTGGTCACTGGTGCCCTACACAGGGTGGGTGAGAAGGGAGAGCTGTAGGAATAGCAGGTGAATCCTGCCTTACTCTGCTTTCCCCTGCAGGTGCTGTCAGCAGCCACCATCGTAGCGAAACACACCTCAGCCCTGTGCAACACGTGCCGTCTGGCGTCCTCCCGCACCGCCAATCCTGTGGCCAAGCGCCAGTTCGTCCAGTCAGCCAAGGAGGTGGCCAACAGCACTGCCAACCTGGTGAAGACCATCAAGGTGTGAAGTCCTTTCTGAGGCAGTGAGCTGGTGCTGGGTTTTGGGGTGCAGCGGGGGTTGGGTAACTGTTTTGGTCTCTCCACACCAGGCCTTGGATGGTGAGTTCAACGAAGAGAACCGGGAGCGGTGCCGTGCTGCCACTGCCCCTCTCATAGAAGCTGTGGATAACCTGACAGCCTTCGCTTCCAACCCAGAGTTCGCCACCGTTCCTGCTCAGATCAGCCCTGAGGTGGGATACTGCTGGGACAGGGAGGATGGAGCCTGGCTGTGACAGGCTCTGCTCTGAGGTGGAGAGAAGCTATTCCTTCCCTGAGCCTGGGGAGCCTGAACTGAGGTGGTGTGATGGGGAGGTGGCAGCAAGCCTTGGGCTTCATGGGGCTGCTCCAGGGTAAAGGTCATGGGAGAGAGAGCAACGTCCCATGCACACTCCCTTACCTCACTGTTTTCTCCCTGTGCAGGGGCGCAGAGCCATGGAGCCCATTGTCATTTCAGCCAAGACTATGCTGGAGAGCTCTGCTGGCCTCATCCAGACTGCCCGCTCTCTGGCTGTCAACCCCAAGGACCCACCGCAGTGGTCAGTGCTTGCTGGCCACTCCCGCACAGTCTCAGATTCCATCAAGAAGCTGATCACCAACATGAGGTGAGCAGAGTGCTTCTGTGGCTGTGGCTCTGTCCCTGCTGCCATATACCCCTGCCCTGAGCAAGCATTCCTGGGGATGTTTTGGCTCATCATCTCCTTGGACATAGCTGGTCCAGGCAGGCAAGGGACAGGATGGAAAACACTGTCCTTTTTGTCCTTCCTGGAAGCTGCTCCTCCAGTTCTCACAAGGGTTGATGGGAACATACACTGATGTGCCCAGGCCCTATGACACTGGATTACCCCAAAGCCTAGAAGAGGGGTCTTGCCTCTCACCAGCACCAGCCAAGGCTGGGGGTGAAGGGGTCATGTAGCAGCTGCCAGTGCTTGGCTGATTCATCTGTCACTCAGGGACAAAGCTCCAGGACAGCGGGAGTGTGATGAGGCCATTGAGGTCCTGAACAGATGCCTGCGGGAGGTGGACCAGGCATCCCTCGCTGCCATCAGCCAGCAGCTGGCCCCCCGACAAGATATCTCCCAGGAGGTGGGTCAGGGACATGCTGTGGTCAAGCCTAAGGGACTGGGCATCCTTCCCCAGGCTCTCAGCAGCAGGAAGGGACCCCAGCCCTGCTGCAGCCTCATGCAACACCCTCTCTTTGCACAGGCATTGCACAATCAGATGATCACAGCTGTCCAGGAGATCAGCAACCTGATTGAGCCTGTGGCTGCTGCGGCACGGGCCGAGGCCTCGCAGCTGGGGCACAAGGTAATGGGGGTGTGACACTTGGTGCCTGGGGAGGAGAGGTACAATGCAGCTGGGGCTGGAAGCTGCTGGTGCTGACACTGCTCTTCCCTAGGTGTCCCAGATGGCTCAGTATTTCGAGCCACTCATTATGGCAGCTGTTGGCGCTGCCTCCAAAACACCCAACCACCAGCAGCAGATGAACCTCCTGGACCAGACCAAAACACTGGCTGAATCCGCCTTGCAGATGCTTTACACAGCCAAGGAGGCTGGTGGGAACCCCAAGGTGAGCAGGAGGGGCACGCGTCAGTGGTGTGCCCTCCTTTGCACGTGGGTGCTGCATGGTGCACACACGTGTGCCAGACATGGAAAACCCAGGGTCAGTGTGCAGCATCCCTGTTGGGAGTGGAGCCACCGCCTGTCTTCCCTGACTCTGGCTTCTCCTTTCAGCAAGCTGCCCACACCCAGGAGGCTCTGGAGGAGGCTGTGCAAATGATGAAGGAAGCGGTGGAGGACCTGACTACCACCCTGAATGAGGCAGCCAGTGCTGCAGGTGTTGTGGGGGGCATGGTGGACTCCATCACCCAAGCCATCAACCAGGTGAGGGGAGCAAGGAAAGGACCTGGACAGGGCTGGATGTGGGAGAGAGGAAGAGTCAGGGTCAAACTCTTGAAGCTAAAGACCTTGTGGGTCAGAGCTGGAGCCAGAATCTCCTGGTGGTCTCTTGCAGCTGGACGAGGGGCCCATGGGTGAGCCAGAAGGTACTTTTGTGGATTACCAGACCACGATGGTGAAGACAGCCAAGGCTATTGCAGTGACTGTGCAGGAAATGGTGGGTGCAACCAATCCTATCACTGTAGAATGCACTGCCTGCCACTGAGTCAGGCTACTGCCCTCCTTGCCCTGTCCAACTCCTGCTCTTCTTCCATCAACAGGTCACCAAATCCACCACCAACCCAGATGAGCTGGGCATACTGGCCAACCAACTCACCCATGACTATGGGCAGCTGGCACAAGAGGCCAAGCCTGCTGCCCTCACTGCCGAGAATGAGGAGGTGCGAGCCTGGGGGAAGTGCTGGAGTGTGACGTGGAGCAGAGCAGGGGCTGTTGGGGCATGAGAACAGAGGACAGGGAAACTTGAACCTCTCATTGGAGCTGGGGACAGGCAGCTTTCACACCTCCCCTGAAACATGACATAGAAACAAGGAGCAAAGCTGTGTTTCCTTTTTCCTTCCCCTGAGTGGGAGGATCGGGAAAGAGGAGCTGGGTGGCGGGTGTTTCCCAGCGGGCATCACAGATGCAGGGCTTAGTTCCCTGCTGACTCTGTCATGCACACATTCCTCTGCAGATCGGCTCCCACATCAAGCGCCGCGTGCAGGAGCTGGGTCATGGCTGTGCTGCCCTGGTCACCAAGGCTGGAGCCCTGCAGTGCAGCCCCAGTGATGCCTACACCAAGAAGGAGCTGATAGAGAGTGCACGCAAAGTTTCTGAGAAGGTAGGTGGTCGATAGTGAGGTGGGAGGGATTCAGCCATGTGCCTTTGGAGCCACCACTCCAGGGGTGGTTTCCTGGTCCTGTTGGAATCTGTTGGCTCTCTTGGCCACACTCCCCCTGCCCAGCTGATGGGGTGGAGGATGGATCCCTCTCTGCAGACACTATAACAGTGGCTGGTAGGTCAGCGTGATGACCAGGTGCTGCAGCCTGCCTGGAAGAATTGACCTACACACTGGTGACAGTCCAGGGCTCTCCAAATCAGTTCTTGCAGAGTTTGGCAAAGCATCTGCAGAAATGCTTGCAGCTCACACTCCGTGGTCAGTTTCCCCTTCACCTTTTGCTGGCATCCTGTTCATCAAGTCAATCTAAAGAGCATGCTTCTGAAGAACAGATGAAAAAAATGTGGCTTAAAAAGTCTAGTTGATATGGGTAAAGCAGCAGTGCTTGTAAGCAAAAACACAACAGTAGACACTTGTCAGTTGTGCCTGGCATCTGCAAATCTTACTAATTTGAAAACTAGCTGAGTCCAACGTCTCTTAGGCCACCAAACATGATAGTTGCAAGGTAAAAATAAGTAACTAGAAGCTAGGAAGGGGTGTGCAGACCAAAAAATTCCCAGTTCCTCTCCTTGGTATGAAGCAGCTCCACCCTTGGGGGTGTTGGAGCTGTGTACAGTGAGGGTTTCCTGAACCTGCTGTGCTCCCCCAGTCACTTTACTCATACCCCACAGGTTTCTCATGTGCTGGCAGCTCTTCAGGCTGGGAACCGTGGGACGCAAGCCTGCATCACAGCAGCCAGCGCTGTCTCCGGCATCATTGCTGACCTTGACACCACCATCATGTTTGCTACAGCAGGAACCCTCAACCGGGAGAACTCTGAGACCTTTGCTGACCACAGGTACCCAGGCACCCTGTCCAGCCTCTGCTCAGCCAGAGACAGGGGTATCAAGCTGTGTCCCATGATCTTTCTGAGCTGTGGACCAGCCCCAAGGAGAGCTTCAAGCTCAGGTCGTGCTGGCTCAGTTTCCCGAAACTGCAGCTTGTACATGGGAAAGCCAGGATCCACAGTCTCTCTGTACCCCAAGGACCATGTGTGCAGTAGAGAGCTGTGTCCTTCCTGATGCACTTTTTCTCTCCAGGGAGGGCATCTTAAAGACAGCCAAGGCACTGGTGGAGGACACCAAGGTGTTGGTGCAGAACGCCACAGCCAGCCAGGAGAAGCTAGCTCAGGCTGCCCAGTCCTCTGTGTCCACCATCACCCGCCTGGCAGAGGTGGTGAAGCTGGGTGCTGCCAGCCTGGGATCTGAAGACCCAGAAACCCAGGTGTGATTGGGTGTGTGGGCTGAGTGGAGGCTGCTGGTAGCTTGCTAGGAGGGGTTGAGGGATGCAGATGTCATTTGGTGCTTAGGCTGGATCCCAAGAGTTGGGGAGAGAGGGGGCTGGGCTTTGGCTGGTGCTAGCTGAGCTGGACTTCCTGCATGCCATGTGGTGCCCAGGTCACTCACTGCTGTGCCACACCACCTCCAGCCCAAGTGTGACTTTGGCTCAGCTGTTCCCCTGATCTTGCTCTCCCCAGGTGGTCCTGATCAATGCTGTGAAGGATGTGGCCAAGGCACTTGGAGACCTGATTGGTGCCACCAAAGCAGCTGCTGGCAAAGCTGGAGATGACCCTGCTGTCTACCAGCTGAAGAACTCTGCCAAGGTCTCTTCTGGTTGTGATGGGAAGAAGGGGAGGAGGCAGTGGGGGCTGGAGAAAGAGAAAGGTTTTTTTCTGCCTGTCTGGGCACAGGAACACAACTGGGGTGCAGTCAGTACAAAAGGATAGGAAGGAACACATAAAAGGTGGAACATAGCTTGCAGAGGAGCAATTGGGCCAGTTTGAGTGGAGTATGGGGATGGGGCAGTTTTGGACCAATCCATAGGGGAAGGACAGGTGCTGGCAACAGGCCAGAGCTTGTGTGGGGATTCACCTAGCTCTCTTTCTCCTTCCACAGGTGATGGTGACAAATGTCACTTCCTTGCTGAAGACAGTGAAGGCTGTCGAGGACGAGGCCACGAAGGGGACACGGGCACTGGAGGCCACCATCGAGCACATTCGCCAGGAGCTGGCGGTGAGTACAGCCACAGGGCTATGGCTGCCATGCTGCTCGCCTGCCGCCCTGCGCCTCACTACTGCCTCTCGCCTCGCAGGTCTTCTCCTCCCCAGTGCCTCCTGCCAAGGTCTCCACCCCGGAGGACTTCATCCGCATGACGAAAGGCATCACAATGGCCACAGCCAAAGCGGTGGCCGCTGGCAACTCATGCCGGCAGGAGGATGTCATCGCCACGGCCAATCTGAGCCGCCGGGCCATCGCAGACATGCTGCGCTCCTGCAAGGTGGGGCGGGCCGTGGGTGTGGATCTCTAGCACGGATTTGTGGGTGGAGGGGGATAGTGCTGGATGTGAATAGGGGTTTCCCTGTGTCCGGGTTGCAGGAAGCAGCCTACCACCCGGAGGTGAGCGGGGACGTGCGGCAACGGGCACTGCGCTTTGGCAAGGAGTGTGCTGATGGCTACCTGGAGCTGCTGGAGCATGTGCTGGTGGTGAGTGTCCCCACTCAGGTTCCCAGGGTGGGCAGAGGCTGACCATGGATTGCCTGGGTGTTCCCCAGATCCCCAAGGTCCTCTGGGCTCTTCAGCTCTTCCCACTGAGCCCTTTGCACAGCCCACGTCGCTGCCTGTGCTGGCACAGCGTGTGTCCGTGCCCCTGCCATGGAAGCAGATGTCAGAGAGCTCAACAGGCTCTAAGAAAGGTATTTTGCTAACAACAGATGGAGATTAACTGGCTGCAAACAGATGGACGCTGAAAATCAATAACGTGGTAGTGTAATCTTGTAAAAATACAGCTTCCAGTAAAAGTGATAGGAATAACAGACCTCAGGCAGTGGGAAAACAAAGTGTCATGCCCGCAGCACTACGTGTGGGAGATGGACAGTGCCAGCCATAGCAAAGATAATGACTGGAAGTGCCCACTGCACCCTTTTGATCCAGTCTCCCTCTACCTGAGTCCTCCCAAGGACTTCAGCTGCAACATTAGTTACAAGAAGTAAGTTAAGCCTCTAGCATGGTAGGAAAGATCCAGTGAAGTCCTTCCAACGGTTTGCATTCTTGGCAAGACCACAGAAGTGGAGTCAGGGGCACTGTGGGGATGTACGTACTCAACCCATAGTGCTATGAGATCTCTCAAAGAGGACAAAGCCTGACAGGGATTCAGCTCTGTGTCAAGGTTGCACTAAGCTGGTTAGTGAGAGTCTGCTATCTGCAATCACCAGCTACAAAGTGGTGGAGCCCAAACTGTGGTTCCTGCAGAGAAAGCCCCCTTAGGCAGAGGGTAACCAGCACTGGCAGCAGCCAGGGGAGGTGGGCAGGAATCGATGGCTAGAAATCGAAGCTGCGTAGAGGAGAAGTCAAAGGGTGGTTTTATTCAAGGGAGGTAACCACTGGGGTACAGTTCCAAGGGGAGCAGTGAGTTTTCCATCCTCTGCATCTAGATCAAATGTCTGCCTGGAAGATGCTTCAGGCACACATGAATCATGGCAGCCAAGGCTGGAGTGCTGAGTAGAAATTCTCTGGCTGACCTGTTGTTAACAGATGATTAGGCTAATGACTTAGTGTGGCAGTGCCCGAGGTCAGCCTACTTGCAGGAACACGCCATTCCCCTGTATTTTGGGTGTTACCATCCTGCTGCCGTGCAGTGTTTTGACTATCATACATTGGGACATCCTTAAAAATGTTCACTGGAGATGCCTCTTTGTCAGCTTTAGCCTCGGGGTGCCTTCAGCTCCAGACAGAGACCATTTAGCAGTTTTAAACACATTGTCAGGGCAGACAGCAGGCTTAATAATAAGGCATTGAAACTAGATGTGCTCATGAGGGCAAACCAGCCATCAGCTTGAGTACTCTGAGCCTAACGCTGCTCTGGTCTCTCTGCTGGGGTGGCCCAACAAAAGGCCAGGGAAAAGCCATGACTCACCTTAGTCTCCACAGTACTCTGGTCTGCAAAGGCAGGAGTGGAGCTCATGGGTCATGTTTATCAAAGGACAGCAGGTTCCTGGAAAACCACAAGCAGGAAAGATCTGGGGGAATGGGAGGGGAGATGGCAGATGGCAGATGGGGTGCTGCCTCATTCCCCAGCAGCAGCAAGGTCATTGCTGTACACTTTGTCCCCAGGGGAACCAGTGTCTTCTGCAGAGCATGAACAAGTATGGTTAGGGTTCAAGAATAAGGGTTATTTGTCTCAGGCTGGAAAACATGGCTCCCGGCAGAGGAGTGGGAAAGCCTGCATATTTCACTGGGGAGGGGTAGGAATTTGAACCTCCATGGGGACTTGGTATTTGGTAACAATAGGTCTCTTCCTCCAAAAGCAGAGAGATTCCGTGGCTCAAAACTGCAGTGAAGCAATTCAGGGTGGGGAGAACTAAGGTGCAAAGGGTGTAAGGAGGAGAGTGGATCCGTGGCTACTCTGAGTGTAGGTGGCTCCTCTGGCTGTGGGAGCCTCATCCAGGTGCCCTGTCTTGCCTTGCCTGCAAGGCTGAAGTAAGAGCTAATGATGGCAACACAGCTCCCCACCCAGGATCTCTGATCCTTTGTTCCCACTTCTCCTCTTGGCTGCCCTTCACCCCTCACCAAAAAGCACCCGCCTTCCCCTACCCTTCCCTATCTCCCCTCCTTCTGGCTGGGGCGTTCACTGCTTTCTTTTCTCTCTTCTCCCTCCTCTCTGTCAGCCGGTGAGTAAGGCAACACTGGGGTGCCTGCTGGTCTCTAACCTCAGCATGAGCCCTGCTCATGGCGTGTCTGTGTGCCCAGCCCAGTGCTGGGGTGGGACTTGCGTGTGTCCACAGGGACCCTGGTGTCCATGTGTTTTTGTGTTTGTGTACTCACCCCTGCTCTAGCTGATGGGCAGCTGCTGCCTGTCTGGTGCAAGTTGGGCCAGCAGTGAGCTCTGCTTGTGCATACAGACCCTGTGTGCGTGCACACGTGTGCTGTGGTGTGTGCATGTGTCCCTCTAACCGAGGGGAGGACCCTTAGGGCACTGCCTGCCACCTCATACTGATGGGGCCAGCCCTCCTTGGCTGAGATGTCACTCCAGGGTATGCTCCTTTGCCCAGCTTGTGTTTGCAAACAAACCTCCAAAATGGGGACAGCAAAGGAGATACGGAACTTGAAATGATTTGCAGGGGAGAAATCTTGGTGTGGGTAGCTGCTGAGTGCAGAAAGGCTTGTTCCGAGGGTCTTGTGTCTGTAAGATGTCCCAGAAGCTTTGGATGCAGGAGGGCCCTGAGGAAGCTCATCTATCCTGGGGCACAAAGAGAATAGCCAGACTCACTCGAGAAAGCATCTCGGACGGTGCCTGACATGTACACATGTGGGAGGGGGCTCGGGGATCCCACCCTACTTCCTGGGGAGCGCACCCCAAACAGACCTATGAAGTTCCCCTTTTTCAGGTGCTTACATCTGCTCCTTCCCCCCAGATCCTGCAGAAGCCGACCCACGAGCTGAAGCAGCAGCTGGCAGGCTTCTCCAAGCGTGTGGCCAGCTCTGTCACTGAGCTCATCCAGGCAGCCGAGGCCATGAAAGGTAAGGAAAGATCCTGCTCAGAGGGGCATAACCAAGGACTGGGATTAGGGTGGAGGACTCAGCAGCTGCTGGAGGAAGCAGGGAAACTTAGAAATTAGACTGCATGCAGGTGTAACCTGCCTGGCTTCCCGGTGTTCCTAGGGACAGAGTGGGTTGACCCAGAAGACCCCACTGTCATCGCTGAGAATGAGCTGCTGGGGGCAGCAGCTGCCATTGAGGCTGCAGCCAAGAAGCTGGAGCAGCTGAAACCAAGAGCCAAGCCCAAGGTAGCAGTGCTGAGCCTTGTCTGACCTTAGTGCTCAGCTTGGGGTGGGATGGGGCTCCCCTGTCTGTGCTTTAGGTTTGAAGGCCCATCTGACAGCTGGTCCCTCTTCCTGTACTCCTGCTACCTCCCACATCCCCACCTGAACTTGCCTTGGGTAGCCCATGTCCCGCTGCACCCCGTAGCCCTTAATCCAGCTTTATATGTTTGCCCTCAGCCCCCTGCAGCCATCCTGCTGTTCTGCTCCATCTGTCCCAGCACTCCTGCTTGGGACTCAAACTCTGCTTTTGCCCACAGCAAGCAGACGAGAGCCTGAACTTTGAGGAGCAGATCCTGGAAGCTGCCAAATCCATTGCTGCAGCCACAAGTGCCCTGGTGAAGGCAGCCTCAGCAGCCCAACGGGAATTAGTGGCCCAAGGAAAAGTAAGGCCATAAGAGAAGAAGAAAATGTAGAGAAGGGTTTTCCCTTCTTATGGGGCTGGTTGTAGCCCTCATGCCTGTGATGAGAGGGTGTGCAAGGTGGTGACCCTTACTGCTCCCCTCCTTCTTCATAGGTGGGTGCCATCCCAGCCAATGCAGTGGATGATGGACAGTGGTCCCAGGGTCTCATTTCAGCCGTGAGTATCAAGGTCATGCTGAGGGGTTGAGGAGGAAACTTTCCTCTTGACTCCTGCTGCAAACATGAGGATGCTCAGCCCTTTTGCTTGTCCTCAGTGGAAGAAGTAGCCATGCTTCTTCCTCCCTCTCCCACATGCTGTGGAAGCTGGTTCTTTCCACCCCATGCCCCACAGCCTCCCTGGAGCTGATCAGGGCTCCTGTACCTCCCCTGACAGCCTCTCTTGCCACAGGCACGCATGGTGGCTGCTGCCACCAACAACCTGTGTGAAGCCGCCAACGCCGCGGTGCAGGGCCATGCCAGTGAGGAGAAGCTCATCTCCTCCGCCAAGCAGGTGGCTGCTTCCACAGCCCAGCTCCTCGTGGCCTGCAAGGTGAAGGCTGACCACGACTCAGAGGCCATGAAGCGGCTCCAGGTGAGTACTAGGCTGCCTCTTCAGCCCTGTTGTTGGAAGGGTGGCTGGGAGTGGCATGAGGGCACATGGATGCTTTCCAGGGCTCATGCTGCCTGCCTGTATGCCATCAGTGGGAAGTTCATTGGAGCACAGGCTCCAGGTTGCTTGGATTCCATTGCTATCTGTGTGCCAGGCATGTGAATGATGCTGGGCTGTTCAGCCTGGCAGCATTCAGGAACAATGACCTGGCACAGGAATATCTGAAATGGGTGCACTTCCTCACTGGCATTCAAGAGGTTAATGTATGGAGAAGCATATTCTGTAGCACCATTAATCCTCAGAGGCCATGGCACACAAGAGGTTAATGCCCGTGTGTTGGGGGGTTAACATGGGGTCTCAGCACTGGAGCCAAGGGCTGGGGAGAGGCAGGAGGGCTACCTCCCAGTCCCTGCCCTGCTGCTCAGAGAGGAGCCAGAGCCTGGCTGGGATCAGAAGCTCCTGAAATGGTCATGAGCGAGTGACAAGGCAGCAAGCCATGTAAAGGAATCCCTGCCTGCAGCTCCCAGCACTCCTAGCTGCCGGTCCTGCCTGCTGCCCAGCCTGGGGGCAGGAGTTCCTTCTCACCCCTGGAGAGCAGTCATACTCTGGGGCTGTGACTCACACTGATGCTCTCCTCCTCCCCGCTGCAGGCCGCTGGAAATGCCGTGAAGAGGGCATCAGACAATCTGGTGAAGGCAGCACAGAAGGCAGCTGCCTTCCAGGACCATGATGAAACGGTGGTGGTGAAGGAGAAGATGGTCGGAGGAATTGCACAGGTGAGGAGTGAGGCTGCTCAGGGCAGGAGCAGTTCTAGGTGCCACCACAACCTGTTTGTGCCAGTCTCAGAAGCATGTCCTACCACCCACCAGCACAGGTCATGTCTTGAGAGAGCCTCACAAAAATGCTGTGAGTTCACCTATCCCACTGTATCATTGCAAAGGGCCCCTGGCCAGGTAATAGTTGGCACAGACTTCATATATTACAGAAGGCTGATTAATATATCTTTATTAAGAAATCCATACTTTTATGTCTTAGTTCGCTACAGGTGTACTTGATTGGTCCTTTAGTCCAAACACCATCACCATTGGCTAATTAAGAAACCACCCTTTGGTAAACAATGCTCCATAACACATTCCACGTGTTCACAATATGAGGTGCTGCAAGTTAAGAATTGTTTCTCGTTTTTTTCTGTGATCTTCTCACAGACTTTTCCCAGAACAATGCCTGGGAAAGTTGTGTTTTGCTCTGTGGCCCAGAGAGCTGCTGCCACACCACTTAGCACCAGTTAAAAAATGAGGCCTCACCTTATCTCACCACAAGAAGCAGTGGGTGCATGCTCCCAGAAGTGTAAAGCCCTGGCTTATTCTTGGTGCAGAGCCCACAGTATCCTTTGTGACACAAGGAAAAAGTAGAGCAGTGCGTAGAGGGTGACATCTACCTAGTGTGGGGTGTCACAGTCCCAGTGCTGGCTCCCTGCAGCTGAGACCCTTTACACAGCACACTGGGCAGAGCTCAGAAGCTGTGCTGTTCTGCTTTATGTCCAGAGTACCATGCTCCCACTGCAGGGACAAACAGTCCTCATGCCCAGTGAGGCAGTGGCTGTGATGGGAGGGAAGCAGCAGCCAGAGAACGCAGCTCTGGGGTTGGCACTGCTGTGGCAGAGGCTCTGGCCTTCTCTGTGGGAGGCGCTTGTGACCTCGGGGCTCTCTCCTGGCAGATTATCGCCGCCCAGGAGGAGATGCTGCGCAAGGAGCGGGAGCTGGAGGAGGCGCGGAAGAAGCTGGCAATGATCCGGCAGCAGCAGTACAAGTTCCTGCCCTCGGAGCTGCGGGACGAGGAGCAGAACTGAGCCGCGCGCCCCCCGCTCACCGCACAGACTGCTGCCTGCCCGCCTGCCCACCTGCCTGCTCCTATTTAAGACGACCCGCCACAAGCGAAGGGCTGTCTGGGCTAGACCAGAGCTCTGCCCGCACCCAGAGCAACGGGACTATCTCAGCTGCCCCTCCAAGCCGGTGCCGCACCAGCAACTCCGCTTTGCTGCCCAGCCCACCTTCCCATGCACACCCAAGGCACAATCAGAGCGCTCGGAGGGACTCGGTTGGGGTGGGAGCCGGGGCTGCACTGGCTCAGGGCTCACCCGCCAGCCCCGGGGTGCGGGCCCACAGAGCTCTCCACTGCAAGGGGATATTTACTTGTGCCTTCTTCCTTTCCTCTCGTGCCCCTTTTTTTCTCTCCTCCACACGGGATGGGGACAGGCGGGTGGCTTGCCCTCTCCTGTGCGATGGCGTACAGGGAGCAGCCACCCCTCGCTGAGTTCTCGCGTGGAGCTGCCTTTCACCTCCAATGCCTTATTGCTGGCTGAATCTTCCTCTGCAGCTACCCTGTAAGGCCCTGAATCTGCCCCATGAGTATCTTCTTCAGCCCAGGCCCCTCTGGGGCAGCAGGCAGCAGGGCTGGAAGCCACAGTGCCTCCACTCAGGATGGGGGATGATGTGATGAATTCACCCCCAGAGCTGTTTTTTGCCTTCCTGCAGGGCTTCCCCCCAACTACGGCCCCAGCCAGCTCTGCCTTCCTCCTTCTTCCCAAGTGCCTGCATTGTTTTCCAAGATCTGCAGTATTTTTGTAACTTTTCCATTTCTCTAGTATTGAGCCTGCAGCTTCCAAAGTTCATTTATTTCCCTGCCTGCTCATGCCCTGCACACTAACACCCAGCTCTCGCTGGGGTCCTGTAGCCCAGCATCCCACCCCTCCTTGGCTCTGGGACCCCCATCCCTTCCCCTTTGCACTCGCTGAGGCTTCTCTCACCATTTTGATACTTTAAGCATCCCATATTAAAGATTGAAGGAAACCAGCTCCCCCCCAAGCCTCCGGGGTGGGGTGGGGGATGCCAGTGTCTCCTCAGAAAGACGCATTCATCAATAAAATCTGGTTTTCCTGCTTTCTTGCCAACTGGGTATCAATGGGCCTCTCCAGGAGAAGGGGAGGACAGGGGGGCCTGGGCGCCTTCCCTCCCAGCAAAGGGAGGGGGGAGTGTACCACGGGTGCTTATACAGCATGGAAAATATTTGAGGCACGTCCAGCCCCAGGCACCCGGCAGGCCGGACCCCCGCTGCCAGCCATGTGCTGGCCTCACAGGTGCTGCCGGGGGGCCACCACTGCAGGAGGGGATCTTGGGGATTTTGTTTCTTGGGGATTTGGGCTTCAGGGAAGGCAGGGGGGGGTATTTGTGTCTGGAGCTCAGCTCCTGGCCCCATTCCTGCTACCAGCCAAATATACACCTGGGTAGGGTGCAATAGGGGTGCAGGTGGGGTGACTCCCACCCCATAGTCACTGGTGGGCCATCAGTGGGGAAGCAACAGTCTGTTGTGTTGTGGGTCTGGGAATGTGGCCGGAGCCTTCCCGGCTGCCAGCGTTGATCTCACGCCCTGAAATAGCCCCCCAGAGCCAACCTGTGCAGGCAGCAGCTGCCCCAGCGTGTCCCCACCTGTTCCCACCCTGTCACTCAGCAGGGATTTGGGGGGCCTAAGCAGTGGCAGGGCAGGCAGAGGTGATGTGGGGTGCAACAGGGGCACGAGCTGGTTGGCACATGTCCTTTGCCTCTGGGGCTGTTCTGGTAGCGTGAGCTACAAACATCAGTGGCAAGGGCAGCATCCTGCAGTATCCCGGACAGCAACCCTCGTCCCCCTGTGGTCACGTCCCTGGGAGTGTGCAGGGGCTGTTTCTCCTAAGACACTCACCCCTGGCCAGGCTCCAGGGTGGATTTGTGGCTCTCACAGGCATCCCAGTCCTCCCAGCTGTCCCCTGACAATCTGCGTTGGCCTGACCCAGGCTCTCACCCAGGTACCGGCTTGGACATGGGGCCCTTCGGAGTGTCCAGCAAGGACAGTGAGTGGGCACAGCGTGGCAGCAGCTCTGCCCTCATCCTGCCATCCTGGGGACAAGGGAGCTCCAGCACCCCCTGCATAAGGCTGTAAGCATATCCACTGCTGTGTCCTCCAGCTTGGGTACAAGCAAGAGGTGGTGGCAAAAATACCAGGGGAGGGACACGGGGGTGTGAGTAATTACCACCCCTCAATCTCACACATTGATCAAAGGGTTATTTTGGCAGGCAGGTTCAGGAAAGCACATACAGAGGTTTGGAGCTGGGATGACCCAGTCATAAGGTGCCAGGCCACCGCAGGGATCCAAATTCAGCTAGGTTGGAGGTTAGTGCGCAAGCCATGCCCCAAATTCTCGGGGAGCCCAGGGATGGGGCAACTGGGGATTGCACCTGGAAAGATCCCACTAGTTGTCAGGACAAGCTTTTCCTTGGGAGTAAGGTCTGACCCTAGTGTGAAATATGGAGGGGATTGCCATCCTTGGAGACCTTAGCCCAGGACAAGCCTGGGCATGAGGCAACAAAGGGAGGGATGTGCACCCACACCTCTCTGCACTCCTTTCTCCCACAGGTTACCACAGAGGTCAGGCTTAAGGGCTGAGTCATGGACCTTGGCTCCCGGATGATTCCAGCAATGTCCATCAGACATGGCTATGATGCCTGGAGCAAAGAGAGCAGAGAGGGAGAGCAGCATCCTTTGGGGGCACGTCTGAGGGCTGGCCTGGCTCCAGGGCAAGCTCCTTGCTGCTTGCACCATGCCCATCATTATATTTGCCCCATGCACTGAGCACATGAGGTTGCTCAAGCCCATGAAGTTGCTCCAGGCTGAAACATCTCGCAGAAAAACAATTATTCTCTCCCAGGAATGATGGGAGACGAATCTTCCCCCTCCCCTCAGAAGCCACACGCTGGCAGTCACAGACTCTCCTTGTCCAAATATGTGCCTAATTTATCAGTACTAATAGCTTCTCTCCAGAGTCCAGCAGAGGCTCTTCTGCTTTCGCCATGGAGCCAGCAGCCTGTTGGTCCTTGACTGCTCCCACCCCTCCTATGCCCTCCATCATCCGGGCCTGAGGGCTTCTAAAAGGCACTTTCTCCAGCTGTCAAAAACTTTTTGTTCCTCTCTTCTTGGAGGACTGGTGCCGAGAAGTTGCGTCAAGCAAGGGCTGGCTGCAGCCCAGGGGCAATGGACTGGGGGAGCCTGTGCACCCCTCCTGTCCCCATCCCATACCAGCCTTCCACACGTGCCACACGGCTCCCATGGCCCCTCCACCAGCTCCTTCCAGCCCCCCCCTCCCGCCCCCGCCCCACAGCCCACCCTGCAGCTGGGAATGTGCCAGAAGCATTTACGATCGTTATTAAAGTACAGGTTATTTTTGGCGGAGCTGGGATTTGAAGGGTTTGCATTTTTTTGCCTGTGGAATACAGTTTATTTAGAGCAGAAAGATGAAGAGGGGCACTGAGCTGCCTGTATGCCCTGTGTCACTCTAAAGTGCCACTCTAGGGGCTGTGCATGTGCCAGGTGTCCTTGTGGGTGCCAGGAACAGTGGCACCAAGGTGCAAGACAGAAGGAAGGTGGGTGCCCAGAAGTCTGCAGAGAGCTCTGGCCCCCCTGCCCCACCAGCAGCCAGATGGGAAAGTCAGGGGCTCTGCTCACTTCTCTCCTGGGGGATTTTCCCCATGTGGGCAATGCCAGGCAAACATGTCCCTCAGTGCAATCACAGCCCGAGTGTGTCCCCTACAATTCAGTGCCAGCCCACTGGTGTTCCCAAGTTCCATGCCAGCCCTTGAGGTGTCCCCAAGCTAGTGCCAGCAAGCAGGGTCCCTAAGGCCCCAGGGTGCTGTGACAGGGCATGTGGTGTACCTAGGGCACTAGCATGAGGACAGCTCTAACTGGGGCCAGTGCCACCGGGGTAGCCGTACTCAGTGCCCCAGGATGTCCCCTGCCGCTGCCATTGGGGTACCCCAGCACAGTGCTACGGAGTGTCCCTCATCCGGTATCACAGGGGTACCACGAGAGCGTTGACCCAGGATATCCATCACCCTGTGCCACCAGGCTACCCATAGCACACTATCCCGCGGCGTCTCCTGCCCAGTACCACCGGACTGTCCCCAGCGTCGTGACCGGGGGTGTCCCTCGCCCTGTTCCCCGGTGTGTGCCGGGCGCCAGGGCTGCGGCGATGCCCGCCGGGGGGCCGCCCCCCCGTCCCGCTCGGTGCGAGGGCCGGTGGCGAGCCAGTCCCTAAAAGGTGCTGGCGGGCGGCGGGGGAGGTACCGGGGCAGCCCCCGCCCGGCACGGCCCCTCCCCAGCTTTTAGGCAGCTCGGCGGGGCGGGGAACGCAGTGCCGGTGCTCCCTCCGCTCCCGGTGCTCCCGCCGCTCCCGGTGCTCCTCGTCCCTCTGCCGCCCCGCGCCTCGCCGCCGACACCCCGCCACCATGGAGGCCATCAAGAAGAAGATGCAGATGCTGAAATTGGACAAGGAGAATGCCATCGACCGCGCCGAGCAAGCGGAGGCTGATAAGAAGCAGGCGGAGGATCGCTGCAAGCAGGTGGGTCTCCCACGGGCTTCCCCGGCAGTACCTGGGTACCCTCCACTCCAGGGGTGTCCAGCCCCAGGACCCTGTTCTTCTGGGAGTCCAGCCTGGGGACCCTCCACCCTGGGGACCTTCCACCCTAGGGTTGTCCCGTCCTGGAAATCCTGTCCCGCTGGGTGCCCAGCCCTGGGGATGCCATCAAACTGATCCTGGGGACACTGCACTCTCTAGGATCATGCAATCCCTATACCGAGCTCCCCACACTGGTTCTTCAGCCTGGAGTCCTCTGTCCTAACTATGTCCTGGCCCAAGGACCCACTGGGTGTCCTGCTTGTGGATGCCAGCTCTAGGGATTGACAGCCCTAAAGACCTTCCCTCTCTGTGACCATGTCCCCAGGGACATTACCCCATGTGGATCCAGGAAGGCCATGTTCCCCAGGAATCAACACTTAAGTCTCTTTCACTTGACCCCTTACGCTGGTCCCCCCATGTCTTATCTCAGCGGGACACCCCAGTTCCACCTCCCTATCCCCGTGCCAGGGAGAGCCCCGGGGACTGCATACTCCCACCGCAACCACAGAGATGGGAACACAGATTGGTGTCCCCCAGAGCTGTATCCCCAAGTTGGGAGCTCTCCAGTCCCCTATACAGAGAAGGAGAGCACCATCCCCTTACCTCCACCAGGCTCAGGGATGATGGGGGTCCAAGAGGCTGCTGTACACCAAGAGTCCCCCAAGGACCCGTAGACCCAAGGCTGTTAGAGGACACGTCCACGTCCATGTTTTCCTGCTGTGCCCCACACAGGCTGGGTGTCCTCAGGAGGAGAATGGGAGGACAGATCCCTTTCCAGCATTGCAGACACTGCCATCCCCCCGAACCCCACCCTTTGTCCTTTCCCCAGCTAGAGGAGGAACAGCAGGGCCTGCAGAAGAAGCTGAAGGGCACTGAGGATGAGGTGGAGAAGTACTCCGAGTCTGTCAAGGAGGCCCAGGAGAAGCTGGAGCAGGCGGAGAAGAAAGCTACAGATGTAAGTAGGCATGCCAACAGCTCCTCCCCTGCACAGGCTCTGGACCTCGGGGGGGTTAAAGGAAGAGGGGGCCCTTATATGGAAAGCGTCCGAGGGGAAGACTGTCAGGATCCCATTCCTTCGATGTTGACACTGAACTGGGCTGATGGGTCCTGTGTGGGGTGGGGGGACAGGCCAGCTGTGGTGGGCAGTGCTGGTTGCTGGTCCTGTCTTGAACTTTGTGGGGTAGCCTACAGCCTGGCTCCCCAAAACGAACGGGGACAAGTGTCCCAAGCTGTGTCACCAGTCCCCAGACATGCACCTCCTCAATGCTCTTTGGAAAAACTGTGGTGCTTGATAAACTGTGGCAGATCAGAGAAACAGAAAAATCTCTTGCCGTGGTTAGCTGCCGAGTGCTGGCTGCAAGGAAGAATGTTTGGGGTGTATGGAAGGGGATTTGGGTGGATTTGGGGTCCAGTGTGCTACTTTGTACCCTGAGAAGGGCAAGGCCAGGAAGAGTTTTATTTAGTGCCATGACTGATGTTCCTCCTGGGAAATAGATCCCTCTGGGGAGATGTTAGGAAGGTGTTGAAATTGGCTTGTGCCTGGCCAGGATGAAGGGTGGAACAGCTGTGTGCAGCCACGGGGCCGCTTGGGAATGGGGTATAACGACCTGTGGTGCCACACAGGGTATTTGACACCCTATAAATAAATACTCCTTTTGATAGCCAGCCCCTCTTTGATGAAAACCAACCCTGGAAATTGGAGGAGAAGCTAAAGCAGAGCCATCTGGAACACAGCCAGCAGGGCATGGCCAGGCTTTTCAGGATTGAGAACAAAAAATTCAATCCCAGCTGGTTTATGGAGCTAAATGGGGGAGATGCGTCAAATCTCTGAGGCTGCCGCCAAGGACAGGGGTGAGCGGACAAGGACGAGCAATGGCAACACCAGTCCTATGGCAGTCCAGAGCCCCTGGGCAGCAGCCAGGGGTCTCCTCAGAGCTCTTTGCTGATCCTATAGATGACTCTCCTTTAAAACATTGAGAATCCTCTGGAAGGGCACGTTTAACCTAGCATGGGGCAGGCATGTCAAGCTGGGCGAGGTGGCTGCTGTGTGCAGAGGAGTTCACACTGATCTGGTGGTTCTGTGCTGCTATGGGACAGGGCAAACTTACTGTGGCTGTGAGTGGATGTGGCATTCCCTGTGCAGGGCTCAGAGGAAGGGGCAAACAGAGGTACTGGGCAGATGTCAGCTGTGGGTGTGGAGTGGTTTGCTGCTGGCAGTAGGCTGTGCAATGCCATCCTGGGTAGGGAGGGTGTTTCCCTGAGCTTGGTCCACAGCAATTTGGCAGATTTGTGGGCTTCAGCAGGGAAAGTCCCATACCAGAAGATACAGTGGATGGGAGTCTCTGGGAAAGGGCCAGAGCAGGAGCCATGGTGATGGAGCCATGTCAAGCTGGAGGTTGGCTGCATCAGAGCTAGGGCTCCATCACCAGCACAGCCCTCCCAGGTCCATGCCAAAGCCTGGACAGGCTGCGCCATGTGTGGGGCTCTGGGAGTCACCCCTCCGTGCTAGGGACCTGAATGCGCTGACAGCTCTAAGTGCCAGGACTGGTGTCACCTCCTCCCTGGTGCAAAGTGCAGCACAGCTCCTGCTTCCAGCAGAGGAAGCACTGGGTGGACCCCCACAGCACACTTACCCCAGGCATCCCTGTGTCCTCCTCCCGGGCTGCCAGGACAGTGGGTGCCTGTGAGCACAGCGTGTCCCGATTCCTCAGACGGCTCAGGCTCATACCAGTGATCCAGGCAGCCTCCTGCTCTTGGCAAAAATGTCATTGCCTTAAAAGAATAAACACCCACCTCAGTATGGCCCTGCACTGCTGCTGGCACTAGATGGTGGGGCAGGAAAGCCAAGGGGACTGCACTTAGGAGTGCAAATACTTTGCCCCAGGCACTAGGAGAGGTGTCAGATAGTTCACAGAGCAGGGGATGCCTGACTCTTGATCAGCAACTCTACAGAGCTTCCCAGCAGCTCTGCAAGCCCACCGTGGTCGGAGAACCTCTTGTCACCAGGAGGGACAGCCCAGGGTGTCCAGGTCAGGATGGGCAAGGGCTGCTGGAAACGGTGCAGCTGGGACAAGAGGTTTAGGCAAGAACAGCCCTCTCCACCGGCCCACATCCCCAGCATTGGCCTGTCCCCAGCCACCCTGGAGGGGCCTTAGGGAAACTCTGCCGTTCCCAGGCCATGATCCCAAAAGCTTCGCCTGTGTTCCCGCCCCAGCTGCTTTCCCCAGCCAAGACTTTGCTCTTATTTGGCGATTCCCTGAGCTGGTGGGAGGGAACTGGACTCTGCTGGGAAGTGACTGCATCTCGGGGTGGGGCCACGGCAGGAGGCACCTAGCCTGGCTACTAGGGGATCAGGGTGGCTGCTCCCTAACCTGTGCCCTTCTGCCTGCAGCTGGCTCGTCCCTGCCCCACTGCTGCCAGGAAACCCCTTGTTTCTGCTCTGGGCCCCCATATCCTGGCTTGTGCATTACTGACATCCAGGCCTTGGACTGGGAAGGGGCAGGACTGGCTAGGCCCAGGGCCAGGCCCAAGGCTGTATGCTCCCAGGGGACCCACAGTATCGCCTCTTCCGCTGCCTCTTGGCAAGGGGACATGGATCTGCAGGGTGCAGATAGCAGTGGGGCTGAGTCACCCCCCGGACCCCTGGCCCTGGAGCTGATGCCAGCTGGTGAGGTCAGCCTGGGAACTGGCATTCCTGGAGGCAGGTGTGAAGTACAGCCAGGGAGCTGTCAGTACATCTTAAGGGAGGATTGAGTGCCAGCAGCTCCAACTTCTGATGGATCAAGACATGTGCCCCAGCCAGGATGGAGAGCCAGGAGCTGGAGCTTTGACCTCCCCCATAGGGCGCAGTCCCCAAGGCAGGAGGTGCCAGGGTCTCCATGGGCCCCATGAGTCTCTTGGGGCTGCAGGACAGGTC